>NC_056708.1:9929802-10274802 GCF_018831695.1 Puntigrus tetrazona | reverse complement strand
CATCCCCGTTGGGTTACGAGTGGTGGCTATACAGGGTGTCCAGACCAAGCTCTACCTGGCCATGAACAATGAAGGCTACCTGTATACATCTGTAAGTATGACAGTCTCGTCATACAATGGCTCTGAAATGTGTTTTTTGTGTGTGTGTGAAGAACATTTTAATAATCTGCAGAACCGTTTTTCCAATATAAAGATTCAACCTGCGCTTTTTGTGCAACACAGTTTTTACATGCCTTACTGCTTGTTTTGCCGCAGTTTCAAAGAGAAATGGTGCTAAAACCCAGGTTCAATATGTGAACCTCGGCACATTTTTATTACGTTGATATATGCATGTATTACGGCGGTTCAGAATCGAAATATCCGTGGACTGTTGCTAAAAATTAATGCTCTATCAAAGTGGTTATCAACCTTTTTTTACTCAAACCCCCACTGGTCTCCGAATCAATACTGCAAGCCCCCAACGTAACCTTTTCTTTTAACAAAAACCTACGCATTCTTGTGTTACTACTTTTCAAATCCATAAAACATTTTTTAAACAAAATTTGTAAATATTAAAAAATATTCATTAATTTTCATACTTTGCAAAAATGTCACAGCAACCAATTATTACCACTTAAAAGTACTGAGAAGTAACTAAAGCTCAATTAAAAAGTAACGGTAATAAATAAGACCACTGGGAGGTGCCAAAAGACTGCATATAAATGAATATGGCTCTATTCAGAATCACTAAACGCAAATATACAAATAAAAAATGGAAACATTCTGGATGCGTGAAAACAAACCGATTTGAAAGTGGCTCGGTGTTATTACTGAACCGTGATTAAACAGTTGTCAGAACAAGCTATTGCGTTTGTGTTTGGAGCGTCTGATGGCCATATTTCTCCAAAACATGCCTCTTTGGTGAGAATCCGTTATACAACACTCGCTGTACATTCATTTTGACAACTACGTCAATATACTGAAATGTGTTCAAGCAAAATGATGGTGTTTTAGTGATCAGTGCGCCTAGAGTACGATGTTGTATGTCACTGTAAGTGTCTTTACCTTCATTATCTATCAAAACCTTACGAGACATTGGCTTGCTTTATCCAGACGATAGCTGTAGTTTGTGTATCATATGCTCATTCAGTGGTCAGGTGTTTGGAGCTGTTGTTCAGTCTGTATTTCAATTCTCACAGCATGAT
This sequence comes from Puntigrus tetrazona, assembly GCF_018831695.1. Lineage (NCBI taxonomy): Eukaryota > Metazoa > Chordata > Actinopteri > Cypriniformes > Cyprinidae > Puntigrus > Puntigrus tetrazona. The sequence goes on along the minus strand of NC_056708.1, from coordinate 10,273,618 downwards.
ACGAAAGAGCCTCAAAAATACAGAATATCAACTAGACCACGTACAAGAAAAGCGGTGCTGTTATTTGTTTTAAAATTGTTTTAAAATGTAACATATGAATCAAAAAATGAATAAATTGGATACAGGCCTACTTTAATTTAATATTATTTCATATTATTTCCTCGCCTATAAAGTACATCTTCGCACTCTGTGAGCTACTGAAACCGGATATCTGTGATGCTAACGTTTAAAAGCATACATTTTCAAATATCCCTGCACATTAATATCGCTTCGAAATATGTTTTATTAATCGAAACTCTGTCAGTTAGCGTAAAGTAATTAGTGGAAATTTTGTCTCGCTAAAAAGTGCACAAAGCTACATTTATGCCATGGGACCAGGTAGGAAAGATTTCATGGATGTTAAAAGTTCTTCGTGGAAACTTCAATATCAGTAAAAAACCTTTATTTTTAAGAGTGTAGTGCATCTTTGCGAGTCCCACCTACACATTGTGGGCTCTTCAGAGATCAGGGCAGTAGTAAACATCCCACATTTCGTCTCTGCTGCTCTCATTGTAGTTAAATGTATGTCTTAGACAGCATCATGGATGCCGGAGGATCCAAGCGGTTAACTTAAAGGTTGCAGGTTGGATTCCAGACAGCGGGCAATCGATAAACTGAAGAGTTAATGAGATCCAACTCCTGCCCAAACACCATCTGCCTCTCTTATTTATTCACAGCGTTGTATCGTGATCATATTCAAAGAGGAGATAATGGCATATTTAGACATGCTTGTTAGCACCTCGCATTCACACGAAGATAATTCACACTTCATTTAATTGCTTTGTATTTGAACTATCTATAGAAGGCTCCTGGGACATCATCATACCCAAAGTTTTCCGCCCAATATCTACTCTGCAGTTTTTAAATATGGAGAAATCACAATAATGCTCTAATGGATATTCTGTTTTGCGAGTGCCTCCCTTGCCTCTTTCCTTTGATTAAATGTGCTGTGGCGAGATTAATAATTTAGTGCTGTGCCAATAAGTGCTTCTGTCAATTCAAAATGGACATTTTGAGGCACATTGCTGGCATTAGAATGCTAAAGATTTGCAGTGGCTTTTGAAAGTCTTGGCCAGATCTGTGCTTTCATAATGCAGAAACAGTTTACACTGTACTTTTGTATTTCAACTGTGTGTGGGTTCGCGTCTGACCGCCTGCCCACAGAAATGGACTGCTTTTCACAGACTGCGATGACGTGTTTCCACAGTTATTAGCATTGTAAATCTAACATTATATGTTCATTTAAAAATATAATGTACATTTATAACTCAATACTTGGGTTATATTACCTTGGAAGGAAATGCAAGAAAAGTAGTTAAACGCCGATATGTGTGGGTTTTAACACAACAGCTGAAGGAATGACTGCAAATTTGACATATTTCTCTTCTCTTACATAATCAATCTCTTAATTTTCTTTCCTCAGTAGTCAGTAGTGGATTTTTTTAAATGGCACTGATAAAAAGTTCAGTTTACCACCGCTGAAGTTTACCAAAATACACTGAAAAAATAAGCTGTATAACAATTTTCACTCAGAAATTGCTAGCAGTTTTCAAAAATAGTTGCAAAGAAATGCCAAGTAACACATTAAATTAAACACAAATGTTGTAATAAATAATACTCATTTTAAAATCTTCCAATAATCATAGTTTAGGGTTAAAAATATTTTTTTTTACAGTCTATGATGACTTTCGCTTCTAATAACACTGGAAATGTGAATTCATACTCAAACTCGCACCCATAGTCGTGCTGGTATACACGTATCTCCTTGTTGATTTCGAGAGCTTGTTTTCCCCAGAATGAATGTATTGATCCGCAGGAAGGAGTCAAAGTGTTTCAGGCCTCAGGAGTTTAATGGTAATCAATCTGCACCACAAACTAGAGCAAAAGCACACAGAACAACGTGCTGCCACGTTTAGACCACTTATTATGGTTCCAATCAGAGGAATTTACCTTCAGGTTTAAAGACAAATCATGATGAGGTGATGTGCGATATCGACAAGGCTGGTCTGGACCATCTTCATCTTAAATTTGTCTGCTCTCGCTTTGTTTATCTCTCTACGAGCTCACACACACATTTTTTTTCCAGTCTCTTATGCAAATACTCCTCCACAAACATGTACGAATATTGCTCTTCCCCTCATTCTCTCTGTCTCTTATGTCTCTGTTGTCTTCTCTTCCCCGTTTTACTCTCACAGGAGCACTTCACGCCAGAGTGCAAATTCAAAGAGTCAGTGTTTGAGAACTATTACGTGACCTACTCGTCAATGATCTATCGGCAGCAGCAGTCGGGCCGAGGCTGGTACCTGGGTCTCAACAAAGAGGGTCAAATAATGAAGGGCAACCATGTAAAGAAGACAAAGCCGGCTGCACACTTCATCCCCAAACCTCTCAAAGGTTTGTTCAAGTGTCTTCTACACCAATTGTCAGGCTGATGGCTTTCTAAAAATATCTATTTTAGACTGAGGAGATATTGGCTGATTGTAGTGGAAGCATTCAAGTAACTTGTTGGCTTTCCAGAATGTCTCTGCGGTTGTTTGGTGTTAAGGACGGAAATGTGCTCTTTGAAGGAATGATAAAGCGGATGTTTTGCAAAGCTTGGTTTGTACAAACTTGCATAACCGTGATCATGCTCAAGGGGGCATCTGTGCCATTAAACTGGTTAAACTAGTGCTGTAAACATGACAGCTTAACTAACTTTCTAAGCAGATTTTGTCAGAGGTGCATTATATACTACTACTACATTTTATCAGCTATTTTAGAGTTTTCTCGTTGTTGTTTTATTTTATCAGCATTAGGATGCATCGGAAGTTAAGCTTTTCATGCTCATTTCCCCAGTTTTCATTTAAGGGCCGGTTAAAGTTGTTCATAGTATATTATGTAATCTTAAAAATGGATATTCTCAAATTCTGCAGATTATAATGCTGTTGTCACGTTCGCACTTTCGCGAGACTGAGTGCACGAGACGTAAAATAAACTTAAACTGATTTAATTCCAAAATGGCAAAATAAAGATACAAAGGCAGGCAGGTAGAACAGCCAGGCAGGACAAACACAGGTATGGACATCGACGATCGGACAAACGGAACTGAAAACACAAGACTTAAATACACAGGGTTAAATGACTAAATTAACTACACACAGCTGATGACAATGATATAATTAACATGGAGGGAAGGCAGGGCACAGGGAGCACATGGCACGAGACAAAAAACATAAACAAAGAGTCCAGAGATGTGACAGCTGTGATGCCTAAATTCCTTTGCAGCATTAAAATGATAGATTTTTTAAAAACATTTTATTTTGCATCCATTAAGGCAAAATGCAATAGAATGTTAATATCAAAATAATTTTCTGCGTTAACCAGAAAACCCCCAACGTTTAAAATATCGCTATCCCATTGAAGAGAAAACAGACCACCAAAGAAGACATATAGGCACACCTTATTTTACCCCTTGTAGAAATATGCAGTTTTTTCCTCCTTGAATTAAATTGGTGCCTTTCTTTCTCTGAACTAGCTGAATCAGTGGGGAAATCAAAAAGCGCAGCTGCTTGTGTGCAGTCATAAGTGAAGCTACTGTAAGATGGCTAGACATTAGTCTGCTTTAAATGAGCATGGAAGCTCCATGCAATTAGCTTTTAAATAAAGTTATGGTGTGTTCATGCAGCACAAAATTAGTTTTATTGCAAGCAGGTGTTTTTGTGCTGCATAGGGTACTTACTTGGAACTGGTTCAAACGACTTTCAGGATGTTCGTTTTTAACTTCCGTGTGTAGATTTTAGTAGATTTTTTTAATAGCTGAGAATCATCCTTATATCAAGTTTGGTATAAAAATAAAAATTGATTTAAAACACAAATCACACTGCTTTTGCCTTTATGTGTCTATATATGTATTTTTTTTTAAAATAGGGCATAGCAGTAACATATGAATAAAATATAATTAAATAAAATCAAACATTCAGTAACACTTTACAATAAGGTGTCCTTGGTCAACATTACTTAATGTATTAACTAACATGGAAAAGCAATTAGCAATCCATTTATTACGCTATTTATTAATCTTTGTTAATGTTAGTTAATGAAAATACAGTTGTTCATTGTTTATTCGTGTTAGTTCACAGTGCATTACCTAATGTTAACAAACACAAATAGTGATTTCAATAGTGTATTAGTAAATGATGCAAATGAACATGAACTAAGATGAATAAATGCTGAAGTATTGTTAATTCTTAGTTCATGTTAACTAATGCTGTTTGTGTTGAAATATTTGAACTTTGGTGGCTAGCCCTTATGCCTGCCGGACGTGATGTATTAATACAAACCCACATCATGAGGTGATAAATACTATATACTATCCATACATCATTTTACTATGGTGAATAAGTGGAGAATAATATTTTCGGTAGTTCATAAGAACCACACATCTCAGTATATGTAACCCTTAAGCAACGGCAATCATTAAATTCCTTGTGATTCCCATCCCTAGCGACACTAATAGGAGTTATCGATGTACTAATAAGGACACAAGCCTGTTACGACCTGAACATGAGACTCATGAGACCTGTTACTTGTGTCTCCCTCATATAGTTGCCATGTACAGAGAGCCGTCGCTCCACGACCTGACCGAATTCTCCCGCTCCGGAAGTGGCACTCCAACGAAGAGCCGCAGCGCCTCGGCCATGCTCAATGGCGGCAAGACTCTGAGCCAGAATGAGTCAACATAACCGCAGGGCACAACTGCGGTCTGCTGCTGTACAGCTGCTGGACTCTACCATCAACTAAACAGCACAAACGCGTTTACAAGAGTGCAGTGAAACCCTTAGCTGGTCGCTAGCTAGTGTTTCCTGAAATCACTGTGATGAGAACACAAGTGCAAACCTACATTGTACAATCTTCTGCAGGTCAACCTCGTGAGACAAACAAACCAAGCCATCTTTCTGACGTAGGGGTCTGCGTCCGTTTGCGGGCCATCCCTGTTTCCATGTGTAGCATACAGAGCTGTGGTTTTCTCCTGTGGCATTGTCACAGAATCTTCTAGAACACCTACTTTTGTGTTTTGCTCCATTTCTTCTTAGGGATGCCAACTCCATAGCGCTAAGTCAAGTACAACATGACAATAGCAGCTTGTGCGACCCATTTATCGGTATATAGAGGCAGAAATCCCAAAGGTCTTTGGACATATGATATAAGTATTTCAGCTCAGCTTTTTTGAGGCAGCGGTTCATTGTTGTGTGCTTTTTAGATGAGGCGTTTTTGCTCCTCGCTTCTCTTTTTCTGTCTTTTCAGCTTCCCCCCACACATTGTTATTCTGCAAATTAAACAGATTTAGGGTTCAGTCTGTCTGCACACCAAAGATGTCATTAGTCTCTTTGTATGGAGGTAAGTCAATTTGTGTAATTTCAGCTCCCTCAGACAGATGGTTGAGAAAACCGCAAGAGTGAATGTCATTTAGTGAGAGGAAATGTATTCAGGATAGAATAAGGCTACTCGCTGTACGTCCCTGTTTTTGTTTTTTTGGCTGTTTATGTCTTCCTTTACTTCCCCTACTAATTTGGGAACCCAGCATCTTGGAGAAGTGTCAATTCTAAAAAAATGTTTAAATTATTGATTAATGCCAACCCGAGATTTTCGTTACATAAAAACAGGGCAGGTCTTTTCCCCCTTTTTTGTGAACAAAAATGTAATTAAAACCAAGCTAGAGATAGCTTCCATTGCTTTTACAGGGCTAAATCAGCAGAAGTAAATAATTTGTGTTTGAACATTCATTTTTATGGTTATTCAGGCTGCAGCCCCTGTTTATAAGTTTGATCAAAATCCTCTTCTGTTGTATGTATGTGTGTATGTATGTATGTATGAAGCATATTTAATGCATGGGGGACAGTGGACGCTGCATGTTATGTGGCTATGTATATTACCTACAATATGGAACCATGTGCTCAAATGGATACTGGAGTAAAATACAAATGTATATATATGCATTTTATCCTGCTACCCGCCTGTTTATTATTTGTTGTAAATTTAAGAAGCTGCACTGAATAAAATGTTTTGTATGTTCAGAGCACTCATGATGTTTGATTATGTGTTGTTAAGTGACTTTCGCTTTCAATGCACTTGATAACTCTTCATCAATTTAGAGTCATTGTATGTTATTACAGCGCTACTGTAAAATACGAACTTTAAATTTTACTAATAGCAAACAAAACAATTCTAATATTTTAATCAAGTAGCCAATACATGAATTAGAAATGTAATATTAAATATAAAATACTATTTAATTAAACATAGTATAAAATATATACATTTTGTGGAGTTATAATGTTGTATAATTATGTAAAATAAATATGTACAAATGATCTTGGCATATCTGTGTTTATGTATGTAATGTTTAAAGACGAAATAGGGCTCTCATTTATGACAGATAGACTCCAAAACAAAACAAAATATCTAAAATAAAATGTATTTCATATAAAAAGGCTGGTATTATCGCTTGCATCTTTAATAACAAGTTAATTGACAGTGCTTTGACATGTACTGGGCTGCAGTTATTAGTAATGTTGACTGACAGATATAATGACAACAGTAGCAAATAACTTTACATAAAAAGATGTTTTTAATTAAATGATGAATTTGTTGTTGTGTACCAGTTTGTCAGTTTGTCACTCTTCACACACTTTAAATATGCAGACTCTGTGACATTCACGACCTCTTAGGAACGTACTCAATGTTCATTTTGGCACAGCAGTGCATAAACAGTGGTGAATTCATCTGAATTTAAACCATAACTCGTGAATAAACATCAGGTCAGCGAGCACTGTTTGATTTTTAAGTAGATAGTTCTACCTGTTTTTTATTCATGAATTCATATTGATGAAGACACCGTGAATGAAGAAATTGATTTTGTTGTGCTTTGCTTCACTGGAGTGCTGTAATGAAACCTTGATCACGTCTAATGCATAACCTATGGGAAGGCCATTGGAAAACCATCTTCTGTTGTTTAATGTACTGTAAATGATATAGGCCTCATTTAAAGACCATCTACTTGAACTCTATTTCACTCAAATATGATCAAACCATTAAATAATGTATATAGGGACATTTTAATGAAAATGCACTGAAAAAAAGGGTAGATGGCCTCGCTTGATTGTGTTTTGAAGGTGTTTAAAATGCAGTCAATCATTTGGGGCAGACCAATATTGTAAAGCAGCAGAAGAAAATGAAATTACATAAAATAGCTTCAACTTTAATTATTTTTGGCTGACATATACCAATGCATTCTTAAGTTTCTGAGTATTCTAAAATCTACATTTGGCGCATTTCACACTTAGTTGTTAACTCCGTTGGATTCAAGGCAGGAATTTCAAGTTTTGCTTTTTAACTTGTACATTGTGAAATGATGTGGTGTTAGAATGTTGTGACTAGATGATTAGAAACAGACACCCAATTGCATGCTTATATTGATGTGCATTGAACAGTTATGGAAATGCAAATGTTTCACCATTTGCGGAGAAAACATTATAAAATAGTGACTGAAAACACACAGACAAAAGTCTTACCTTTAGTGTACATTCAGAGAAAGCTTAATAGCAGTCGACTATCAAGTTGGTTTAAATTTGTTTTTCAATGACACTTGTTTGTTTTTCTCCTGTATTTTTAGCTTTTTTAGTTTTCTTTGTTTATACCCGGGGTAATTGTTAAGATAACCCAGGATTCTGATTACCTGGTGAGACTGACCCATTGTTAACTAGTTCAAGTGTGAAAGGACTAAAAGTTTCTCTAGAACCTCCTTGGGTGAGTCTGAGTTGGTTACATCACCACTGCTAAGGCCATCAAATCCTATGTAAATATTTCATAACCTGAAATGAATTTTGAATGAACTGGGCTTTGGTTCCCAATAAACCCAGTGAGACAAGATTATTTGCCCCTGGGAAAGGCGCTGAAGACACTGCATTCATTAACTTTCACATCATTAAAAGAGCATTACTTGCGGTAGCGAGGAGGTGACATCACCTGGTTGGTTGCCATGTGGTGCCTAAACGAGAAGCAGAAACTAACTGATATGGGACGGATAGATGTGTAGATACTGAAGAAAGGAAATGAGATGGAGAAGTGAAGTTATGATAGACAGCTCAGTGCTGATTTGCCGTTTTAAAATCTGATTCTGAGAGCAGCACTCAGGAAATTGTGCTCGGTGCTGCACCAGTAAATGAAAATAATGAATGGAAGGAGGGTGAGTCTGGACTGAATCGCATGTACAGCAGGCTATACAGCGCCAGCTTTGTTCAGTCATGCATGGTCACTCTAACTCTGCCACGGTCAACTTGGACTCTATAGAGGAAAGGCACGGCTCGGTGAGCACCGACTTCTTAAAAGAATTTTATTAGCTGCTGTGCGAGATATCAAGTTCTAATAAGACTTCTTACATAACACTGGCAAACCCGTAGATACTAGAAAGTATAGTTGCAGGTCTGTGTTTGTATTTACAGTACAGCAGTGTGCTGGAGCAGATTTGAGTGTGAAGTTCCCATCTGTTTTGGTGTGTGTATGCTGCGAGTACTGCCTCGCAGGCTCTAATGTTGATGATGGAGTGCGGAAGAAAGGCGGGGCTGACAGCCTGTACCATCACTGGTTGCCATGGAATCAGGGAGGATGTGATTTCTGTGGTTATGAGGACTTATTAAAAACCCCTTGCGTATAGTTTTTTTTGGGCTGATGAATATGTGCATGTATCTGCACTTTAGGTGTAGATACATTACAGGTCTATTCGGTTTCTGGACAGAGAAACCGAAATGTGTATATTTTATTCTATGTGTCGTAAAAGTGTTGAGTCAGGCCATCAGAAGAATCTGGAAGCTTAGGGCTTCTGTTTCCTAAATGGAGAGAGCAGGTTAAAAATGCATGTAAGAATCAAACCTTGTGTTGTTTGTGGGTTTGTTTTATGCATGTTTTAAAAGCTTGGCTGACTCTCGGAATCCATAGGGGGTTATACATCCCCGCACATACAGCCATGCACATATGCTGTTAGACAGCTCAATGTAGACCCGCCCCCATTCCATAAAGAGGCGTCGCCAGAGTTTTTTTTATTTTATGGAGGCACAGCTGAAGGTGAACAAAAGCTCGAAAAAATGTAGTTGAAGTGTCAGGGCAAACCAGGGACGATTCTAGCCTTTCATAAGTAGGCTACTGGGGCGCAGGCCTCCATCAAAAAAAGTCTCTATATTTTTATTTGCATTTATAATACTGTTTTTGATCATTACCTGTTCGTTCACTTGCAGAGCGGTTTCATCGCCGACATATATGTTTTGTTGTATACTTGTATCACTGTACATATCACTGCATCCAGAGCTATTTTTGTTGTCTGACTTATAGAGAAACCACTTTAGCTAAATGATTCAGTGCATAAGTAAACTGTCCGAATGAATCAAACTGAATTGCAAGATTTTTTTAGATCTTTTTGCATACCCATCTAACTGAATATATATCAACAGCGATTCATCATTGAATCTTTAGCTCTGATTCTAGACAGCTGATAGAAACCACACATGATATTGTTGCTGAAATGTTATCAAAGATAATGATATTCAGGTCATTATGCTGTATTCTCCAGATTCAGCAGAGGATTTATCAGTTATATTTTACTGGGCCACAGCAGCATTTTACTAGGGTTCAATAAAAAAACCCACTGATATTGGTACTAAAATTTAAAGATATGATGATACCAGCAGTTTTGAGCGGATTCTTAAATACCTCTGATTGATCATTGTGTTCATATGCTCAACATATATGTCTGTGATTGGCTACAATGATAATTGCTTCACGCACTTCACTGAGCATTTTCAAAAATACAGATGAGAGAGAAAGCCTCATCTTTCAGTGGATCCCTAATAGCCCATATCTGCTCATATGGAGGGCATACGCATGTCCGTGAGCCATGTTGTCTGATTCAGGAACAAATGGCTCTTATAAACTCCTTCTTCTTCATATTTTTACAATTATTACAAATATAAAATTTCTGGAAACCTATATACTTGGTCCATACAGGGTTTAGTCAGATAGATAAACGCACAATGTGAATGAATAACTCTTCTTCTTCTGCACAAAACTCTCAAGCTAGCTGAAAATTTAGCTTCAAAATAAACTCACTCAATCTTTGGAGATTCAATACCTAAAGGCAGTCCAAGACTTTTGGCCTGCTTTACAATCTGGACGAGTCAGTGCTAGTTGCCTATAAATTTGTAGATTTGAGTTGACCGTTTTCAAATAAAATTGCGTAGTGTATATATATATATATTTAAATACACCACACATGCATGCATAACTCACATATACAACACTTTTTACTGCGTAGGTTTGTGTAATATCACAGATCTTCAACAAACAGGTTTCCAGTCAAACTGGGTATCCAAGGACACATCCATAAGACTGTCAGTGATTTATAGATTTCTCAAACTGTGCTCGGCTCATGGTTTGAGCGCTGATGTGTGTATGTGTTTGGCTTTGGCACTCATTTCACCTGATCGATCAGTAAACAGTGAGAGTTCAAGGATAAGACTGATCTCTAGAGCAAAAATGACAGCTTGATGATGCTGTTCAATTTGATGATGCCATTCCAACGAAATTGGAACAGAGCGAACATGAGACCGAAAGGAAAGAAGCTGAACTGAATACAAAGGAAGAGTGCAATAGCCGCGTTTTTTCATTAAACCACAGGATTGTGGTTTGTAATCACAAGAGGTCCATGCATTACCTTTCTGCTGAAGCCGTGTTTACCACTGCTGAGATTGAAATAGGCCTGTACTGACATAGATTATCTGACATGACAGGCCAAATTAATGTCTGTTGGTAATCATGCATGTGAAGCTTTGCCTTGCTGCGAGATTTGTGACGGGATAATGAACTTGAGAGATTAATACTGAGAATAGGATTTGATGTAATACACAGATCACTCACATTATAGATTTAATTATGGCAAGTACACTGATTGCATTATGATATATTAAAAGGAAAATCCTGGGACCACTGGATGGTCAGCCGATTTTTGTTTTGTTCATATTTTCAGTATGAATCCAGCCTATAGAAAATAAAATTTAATGCACGGCTTAGTTTTTTTCCAGCAAATATTATGAGTAATCATGATTAAGTTGATAAACTACATGCAATTGATTTGATTACATTTTTTTTTTTTTTTTTTTACATCTGTTGCATACCAAACCCTATCAACTCAGATGTTTGTTTTTTTTTCAGATCAACATGCCATTCTCAGAGCTGAAGCTCTTTTCTCATCGACTGGTTTGCTGGCTCATTAGAGAGTGTGATATGCAGCTCTATCTCTGTCAGGTACAAGCCAATTTCAGAGCCAGTCATTCTGTGATGAGAACAAGGAGCACTATTAATGAAAGCCTTCCTCGCATATTTCCTGTGAACTTAATCAGCCAAGGCTAATCATAGAACCTGCACCATCTATCCTGACGAACAGTTTAAAAAAAAGTTTCAATCTTTTGAAATGATCTCAATTCATGTCAGCAGGCTCTCAGCGTGTGCTTAATAATAATTCAGTTCTGTCATTTAACATTTTACAGTGCCACAAATGTTTTATGTGAATATTACTTATATTTAGTAACTTTCAGGGGCCCAAGCGCTGTCAAATATGTCCTGTAGCTGCTCATCAGATTTGCACAGGAGATATTTCGGTCCATTCCTCTGTACAAGCTGTTTCATAAATATTTTGGGATATCTTGCATATTTTTGGGATGCCTCAAATGGCCTTGAATAGAAATCATGCCACAGCATTTCAATGAGATTGAGGTCAGGACTCTGACCTGACTATTCTAATATATGGAATTTCCACAGTTTGGATGCACTCTGATGGTGATTTATCCCTTTGTTTAGGAACAAACATGTTGCATGACCCACTTTTCTTTAAGGTTTCAGATCACAAGCCTCTTGGCAATGTGCTTTAAAATTGGAACAATGATATTTTAATCACTATGCTTGCATATCCATAGATTTTTCTCTATGGTACTTTGTCACTTATTGCAAAATCCTTTGACATGTCCTTATACTGACCTTTTGAAGGACAGCCAAGGTACCACTGGTGCTGCATTTCTTCTATTTGTAATCAATCTGCTTCAATGGGGACTGATGGAGCCCCAAGTCTTCAGACATTCTCTTGTAACCTTTTCCAGACTAATGAGCCTGTACAATTCCTCTTCTGGTTTTCTGAAATCTCTTAGGTCATGCCATATGGCACTTTAACAGAACTCAGAGCTAAAGAGCAGGGAACAAAACGTTTAATTTTTCAAGAGGTCATTATCCTAGAAATTCACATAGTATATTAATTACTACTTTGATGGATTTAGTCATTTGTTGATATGGATTTACAAGATATTTATATCTTGTTTGATACACAACACTATCCGTACTGAATATAATTTTTTAAGGAACTGTTATACAGAAATTTCTACATTTTCCTCAACATTTTCTCATAATTGTTAATGAAGAGATAATACAAGTTCATGAGGTAGATATATATATAAAAAAAAACATAAGCGAAAAAAAAAAGAAGACAGTTTTCTTTCTCCATTACTGCTACAAAATATTGCAGTATTTTAAAGTACTATATCAGAGGATGGAATAGAACGTAAAATGCTAACATTCAAACATTTACATTTATTAAATCCATTTGCCAATTTAAAATGCTGTTGAATTCTGTAAGGAAAAAAAAATCCCTGTTGAAATATTTTAGCTTATGTTTATGTGTCACTGCTATTACAGTGCAGTCCGCCAGGTAAGAGGCTTCAGGTGACCTAAAATCCTAATACTTTTTCACTTCTGTGCACACTGTAGGCATGACCTTCGGATGCTGCCAAGCCCAAGTTTCATTGTTTCACGTTTGAACAAATACTGACACCTGGTGGCAATAATTACATGCAAAATTTGCAAAAAAATTTAAATAATAATATCTCCATTGTACTTGTAACACAAAACAGTAAAGAAAAATACTAATGTGCTAGTATCTTTCTTATTAACACAATGTAATTTCCTGTCTCTCTAAAAATATTGAGTTGCATGGATGGAACCTTCATATACCAGGCTTTTACGAAGTGCAATGCACCACAAGCACCAAAGTCCTATTAGTTTGTGGTACCGAAGCCCTCTGGGACCCGAACTTGTCTGGGGTGTCAGGTGGAGAAGTAGTACCATATGACCCCATAGCGATGCAGTCCTGTTGAGCACCAACTTCTTCTGTGTGAAGGGTGAGATGAGCTGGAGGTTCTGGTCCACATCTTATTAAAGCTGTAAAGCACCTGTAAAACTGGCAGTAAATCCAGATTTGACAGTAACACTGGTCGATATTTTGAATACAAATATGCATATGAGAAGCACGTACCTGGTTATTGAACAGAATGTAGATGATGGGGTTCAGAACAGTGCTGCTCTTTGCTAGTACGGATGATACAACGCTGGCTGTTGGGCTGACAATACCAGCACTGAACGTGCCAAGCAATGCCACGACCCCGTACGGCATCCAACAGAGCAGGTAACAGGACACCATGGAAACCACCATCACCAGCACGTGCGTTTCCCTCCTCTGTGCAGCTGTCTGATTGATCTTAGCAACCTGTGAGATGAGGAAACACGCTTTGAGGTTTGCTTTTCAAAGAACAGCGTCAAGGCTGGTTTGAAACGCCACACAATGTTTGTGCAAAAAAATGTTTGAACTGTAACTGGATTAGAAGAGAATTGCATTCTAGTTGGTTATATGTAGTAAGGGTCATTTTTTTTAAAATAAAGAGTTATACATCAGGTGAAAGCTGAATAATTAATCTTTTCATTGCCAATATTTAGATACAACTATTTGAAACTATTTAAAAATCTAAATACTGACAAAATAGCCTTTAAAGGAAGTACAAAAAATGTATTTTTGATATTTTTATGGTAGGAAATTTATAAAATGCATTCATAGAACATGATCATATGGCATAAAACAAAAATAATATTGACCCATACAATGTATTGCAGCAAATATAACCATGCTTCTTATGACTTATCATTTAACAGGAACTAACAATGAACAGTATTTTTTTATTAATAACATTAACAAAGATGAATAAATACTATAACAGATGTACTGCTTGCTTTTAATTAATGTTAATCAATGCATTAACTTATGGGGCCTTAAATTAAATTAAAATTCCCTAATAAATAAGAAATTAAAGAAACAGGTTAACCAAAATTTTTAATTTGCTGAATATGTTCTCACCCTCAGTTCAGCCAAGATATAAGTGAGGTTGTTTCATTATCAAAACAGATTTTAAAAAGTTTGCATTTACATAACTTGCTCACCAATGGATGGTAATGAATGGGTGCCGGCAGAATGAGAGCCCAAACAGCTGATAAAACATCACAATATTCCACAATAATCCACACATCTCCAGCCGTCTAGTCAAGCTAAAAATTGCATGTTTGTAAGAAAAAGTGTATAATGCTATATTTCACCAAATTTGTTCTGATAGGAAAAAATATTGAATCTAGGATGGCCCGAGGGTGCTTAAATATTTTTTTTTTTGCATTTGTTGAGAAAGAACTACAAGTTTTTGCACATTTAAATACTAAAACTGATCCAGTTGTGTATATAAAGCACAGTAGCCATAAATAATGATGATGATAAGTGTGCAAAGGACTTTGGTTCCAGACAGCAGCATGAAAAATGCTTAATTTATGGCGAACAAACGTTTGGCTAGAAAGATCGATGAGCCTTACTAGAAGAGAGCTCTTTATCAAAATCATTGCTTCCATTCCCATTCTCTCTCGCTTTTAACCTTTTCCTTTTCACTCTTCTCTCACCCCGTGAATGGCAATGAGGATCTTCCCGTAGCAGTAGACCATCAGAAGCAGGGGCAGCAGCAGACAAAAGACAAAGAGGCAGATGACGTAAGATCTTGTTTCCAGGGAACGCTGGTTCCACTGGACTGAGCAGGTGGTGCCGGGTCCCTCAGGACCGTAGCTGCTCCAGCCGAAGAGTGGTGGCACTGTCCACAAGAGAGAGTACAGCCAGCAGCATGCGATGAAGAGCCAGGCCTTCCTGTAGTCAGATACATCTGCTTTTGAACAGCAGAGAATGGTGCTGTAACGCTCGTATGACAGCACCGCAAGGGATACCAGTGAAACAATACCTGTTGATATGAAAAAGATTTTCATCATCTTTTTTTTTTTGTTGTTGTTTCATTGTAATAGCTCATTTATACACTTAGGCCATACCTTAACATCATGGTTTTACAAAAGTACAGCTTGCTTCTATAGATAGTGTGCCTTTAGTGTACAAATTGGCTTATTTAAACACTAAATGCACATTTAACTATATCTAGAGAAACGTTCTGCATGCTTTTTATAGAATTTCCTCAATGATTTAATAAGTGATTAAAAGTTTTCTATGAAACTCTTCCTGAAATGGAAATAATCAAACAAAAACAAAGTCATATAAACAGGAATATTGATTAGTTAAATGTACCTTGGCTAGTAAAAACTTTTCCGACAAATGTAGTAGTGATTCAAAAACATAACCAGAATGACTCTCACGAGCCGGTCCCTTTCAGTGAATCACATTCATTGCGAACTCGGTTCGTTTAGCAACCAGTGTCCGAATCCCGAACGAACGACTCTTATGAAGCGAGTTTAAACTCTTAATTAACCGAAGCTAATGAAACAATCTGACATAGGTGAACCGCGTTAGAAATTACGAACCAGGTAAAGTCGCGCGTTTTCTGTATAATAACGCCACAGCTTACCGAACAGTGCGTTGGCAAAGCCATACCACCTGCAGCCGTGAACTCCCGTCAGCCACCGGCCGTGCACAGACGCGGCGAAGCTTAAAGGTGTCCCAAACACACAAACGAGCATGTCGCTCACGCTGATGTTCAGCAGTATTAAGTTGATCGGAGTCCTCAGGACGTGGAAGCGGGCGAAGACCGCAAGAACAAGAAAGTTGTTAAGGAAACCGAACGCGAAAATTACTCCCAAACACACGGCCACTACGTTGAATCCCGTGCGGCTGAATTCAGGCAGATCTACGGGAGTCAACGTGTCCAGCTGGCTGCCGTTCTCTGAGGACTCTCTGAGGACCATCAGATAGCGGACGGTGACCATAGTGGGCTAAAAAGAGCACACCTGTACGCTGTGATGCAGAAGATGGAGAAGAATAAAGTTAGTTGGACTCTCAGGTTGATTAATACAGACTCACAGATTCGGTTTGTTATCGCCCCCGCTTTGCCCCCACCTCAGCTGAGAGACCCTCCCCGTCTTCAATCAGCATGAACGCCTCTCACAACTTAATCACGCTTATCTACATCTGTGGCAAGCCATTTTAACATACATAACATACATACATACACACACACGCACACACACACACACACACACACACACACACACACACACACACACACACACACACACACATATCAGGTCATCCAAGATATAATTCAGTTTGTTTCTTTATCAGAACAGATTTGGAACATCACAATAATTTACAAGGAGCCCAGTAACCTACATTAACTCCATTATATCATTTACCATTGTGTGACATAAACATATGAATGTTTGTTCCATTATTAAGGTATTTTACCTTTAAAACGACACTTCTGACAAATCATACCAGTCAACCATAAGAATGCTTACTCTACTTGTAATACATACTGATAAGATACTAGTAACTATTGAAATATTTAAAATTAGTTAAATGAATTAAAATGAAAATGGCTTGCCACAATACCCGTGCCATACACCATTTAATGAGCTGGAGGGCCTTTTCATATCTGTCTAGAGAGGAACTATTAATAAAAACTGACATATGAGAATGTCTCACACATCTACAGAGGTTTCAGACACTGGTGATTGGAAATATGTGGCTTCAGAGTCCATTCATTAGAGGACAGCTGCTTGAACTGCAGTGGTTGTTTGCTGGATTAATCAGTTTGCTTGTGTCTTCAGTCTGTAATTCAGCAAATAAATATTTGCAATAAAGTGAGTGCGAATAGTGTTCCTCAAATTGCTGAATGTCACACATGACAGATTTAGACTCAGTGTGCCCCTGTTGTCCTCGTGTTTTGGCATCACCCTGATTTATTTACTTCACAAGAGAGCAGGAAAATTAGGGCAGATGGGAAAGAACTTTAAATGTGCCAAGGCATCAATAATCGAATAGTGAGCTTGCTGAAATGACAAGTTCTACCATCTGGTCCGGTATGTACTCCTTTTTGCAGTGATCTACAAATGAGAAGTGTATTCTGCATTATTCAGTCAACCATAAAACTGACCTTGCATTTATTTTAATACAAGTTGCATTATGGCCTCCGCACTGAATATCTATCCCGGTCTCATGAAAATGAAAACTTGTATTTATACGCAAAAATGGATTTGGCGTGTACATGATACGCACGTGTTCGGCGTGCATCACATTTCCAATCCTACCCATCTTGTAGCATAAGCATGTTACATACCACGAGTTTTACTGTAGATTACTGTGAGCAGTTTAACCAACAGATCTTTTAATTTAGCTTTCAAATGCTCAGAAAACATCCCAGATCTCATCTTTTCATTCACAAATACACTCTAGGGATGTGAGAGAAAGATGGGAAAGAGAATAAGCACATGAAAAGAGAACACGCAGCAATCAGAGAGTTTGGGTTATGATCTACTGATTGAACCCTAGAGATTTAAAAAGGTTTTTTTCTTGTCAAGCCATGTCACTCTGGTGTGTATTTCTTATTGCTATTAATTTAATTTCAAAAACTAAACTCCAATTTACAGCTGGGAAAAATGGAACAACACTATTGTGTTATTTTGTAATAAAATGGCCTGTCTTGCTACATGTATATATAGCTATATATACAGGGAGTGCAGAATTATTAGGCAAGTAGTATTTTTGAGGATTGATTTTATTATTGAACAACAACCATGTTCTCAATGAACCCAAAAAACGCAATATCAAAGCTGAATATTTTTGGAAGTAGTTTAGTTTTAGCCATTTTAGGAGGATATCGGTGTGTGCAGTTGGCTATTACTGTGCATAATTATTAGGCAACTTAAACATGTACCCATTTCAATTTTTTATTTTCACCAGTGAAACCAATATAACATCTCAACATTCACAAATAGACATTTCTGACATTCAAAAATAAAACCAAAACAAATCAGTGACCCATATAGCCACCTTTCTTTGCAAGGACACTCAAAAGCCTGCCATCCATGGATTCTGTCAGTGTTTTGATCTGTTCACCATCAACATTGTGTGCAGCAGCAACCACAGCCTCCCAGACACTGTTCAGAGAGGTGTACTGTTTTCCCTCCTTGTAAATCTCACATTTCATGATGGACCACAGGTTCTCTATGGGGTTCAGATCAGGTGAACAAGGAGGCCAAGTCATTAGTTTTTCTTCTTTTAGACCTGTTCTTGCAAGCCGTGCTGTGAAGTACTTGGATGCGTGTGATGGAGCATTGTCCTGCATGAAAATCATGTTTTTCTTGAAGGATGCAGACTTCCTGTACCACTGCTTGAAGAAGGTGTCTTCTAGAAACTGGCAGGAGGACTGGGAGTTGAGCTTGACTCAATCCTCAACCCGAAAAGGCCCCAGAAGCTCATCTTTGATGATAGCAGCCCAAACCAGTACTCCACCTCCACCTTGCTGGAGTCTGAGTCGGACTGGAGCTCTCTGCCCTTTACCGATCCAGCCACGGGCCCATCAAGACTCACTCTCATTTCATCACTCCATAAAACCTTAGAAAAATCAGTCTTGAGATATTTCTTGGCCCAATCTTGACGTTTCAGCTTGTGTGTCTTGTTCAGTGGTGGTCGTTTTTCAGCCTTTCTTACCTTGGCCATGTCTCTGAGTCTTGCACACCTTGGGCTTTTGGGCACTCCAGTGATGTTGCAGCTCTGAAATATGGCAAAACTGGTGGCAAGTGGCATCTTGGCAGCTGCATGCTTGACTTTTCTCAGTTCACGGGCAGTTATTTTGCTCCTTGGTTTTTCCACACGCTTCTTGCGACCCTGTTGACTATTTTGAATGAAACGCTTGATTGTTCAATGAGCACGCTTCAGAAGCTTGGCAATTTTAAGAGTGCTGCATCCCTCTGCAAGATATCTCACTATTTTTGACTCTTTGGAGCCTGTCAAGTCCTTCTTTTGACCCATTTTGCCAAAGGAAAGGAAGTTGCCTAATAATTATGCACACCTGATATAGGGTGTTGATGTCATTAGACCACACCCCTTCTCATTACTGAGATGCACATCACCTAATATGCTTAATTGGTAGTAGGCTTTTCGAGCCTATACAGCTTGGAGTAAGACAACATGCATAAAGAGGATGATGTGGTCAAAATACTCATTTGCCTAATAATTCTGCACTCCCTGTATATATATATTAATTATGGCATTTATGTTGAAATATTAAACATTAAAAATCTCAAATAAAACATTTTACATTTATATTTCCAAAGTTCCAAAAAAAATAATAAATAAAATTATATATATTAAAAAAAAAAAAAAAAAAAAATATATATATATATATATATATATATATATATATATATATATATATATATATATATATATATATATATATATATATATATATATAAATATATATATATATATATATATATATATATATATATATATATATATATATATATATATATATATCAAAAAGGTTTATTTATTTTATATTTATTCGTATTTATTTAAAAAACAGGACAATTAATATGATTTAATAAGATTAATTGATAAGATAAATTATTTATTTGTTTTTAATTTGCAAAGTTTCGTTTCGCGGTTCTCTATGCATAGTTATGCCCCTTTAAGGTTTGTGGGAAGCCTGTGACTTTCTTCTTCTAAATAGTTTCCCAAAGTGTTATTAGCAGTAATAACGTTTTTGTTGAAATGTGGGTGTAAGAGAGCATGAAAAGCCATTCTCACGTGCATGTTCATTTCCCACATTCCCTGAAAACATGCACAGCGGAGAGAGTGCTGTTGAAGCTAAGCATGTAGGAGGACACCTGTGGTGTGGGGATCTCATATTTTAATGAATGACTGAGTGGGAGACGAATCCCCCTTTGCTCAGCAGACACTATCTCCCACTTCTTAACTTTTAAACAGAGGCACGTGACGGTATTTGCAGAGATGTGTGGGCAGTCTTGACGTACAGCTGAGTCTTTAGCCTTAAAGAAACGTCTTAAAGAGACACCGAATGCAATCGACTTTCTTCTTTACATTTTTGTAATTATCTTTAAAAGCTGTATATCTAACATGCCAGTGAACAACACAGAGTCGAGGAGTTGAAATAAAAATTCAAAGAAATTAATTCATATGAAGTACAAATGAAAAACTAAAAGGAAAAGTTAAATGTGTAACTGCAAAGCTGCGGAGAATCAAATTTCTAATTGTGTAAAGCATGTACAATTTTCATGTAGGAATTGTTAAAGCAAAGGTCACCTGCTTATGAAAACAAACTACTGCATGCTATTTTTGAAAATAATTGAGGAAACTCATCATTGTGCAAAGCCTTTAGCAATTCTGTCACACTCATACATCAAAAGTGAGGGCCTGTGACAGGGAAATATATCACTGCTTCAGGGAAAAAGTGTAAAGCAGGTTTGCAAACTGGTTTGTAAAGATGAAGTACAATATAATTTAAACTGTTTCAAAGAAATTTATTTTTGCTTTGCTCATGTCAGTTCACTTTTACCATCAGCTTTACTTGGCCTTTACCTGACCTAGAGAGTGGACACGCTTGTTGAGGAGGTGTTAAAGGGTTTTTCAAAGTGTGAAAAAAAAGTCACTAATTGAATATATATATATATATATATTTTGGCAAAAGCCTATATAGTAGTTTTTGCATTACTAAAATGACGCTCTATAGAAATTATATCAATGTTCAAAATACTATACATAAAGAAAGTTTGATAAAACTATAAATCATATAAATAGACTTTACTTCCTCATTCACCCATTAAACAGAAAACAGAAGTGAACTCGTTCCAATCAAATATTTTCACTTATGTCCAACTACAAGATAGCTTATACACACGCTCACGACTAAATCAAGCAATTAACTGCCATTCATCGCTGAGGAATGTAATATAATGGTTTGAGTCACTCTTCCAGATGTCCAAAAACCACAGCATTCTTAAGCTTACATAATAATGCAAACCCAGACAGTCTTGTGCTGAAAATATACTTTTGTCATAGAGCCAGAGATCGCTTCATCAGTACCAGTACAAATCCTTACTGATTTCTGACACAGGCACACCTGAAAAACACAAAATGATCACAAATAAATAAACACTCCATTCTGAACATGCATACTTCGCTGCTATAGGCGAAACAGAATGTGTATGTGAAAAGAATAGACTGTTCCACTTTACGGAATTCATAAAACAATAGACAAGATGTGCTTTGACTTGAAGGGATAGCTCGCCCACAAATGCAAGTCTTGTCATCATTTACTCCCCCTCAAGTTGTTCCAAACCTTTTTTCTGCTAAACACGGAAAAATATATTTTATAAAATTGCGGGTAACCAAACAGTTTCTGGCCCCTAGTGACATAGTATTTGTTTCGTTCTATGGAAGTCAATAGGGACCAGCAACTATTACTCATATTCTTTGTATGTTCTTTCATGTCCAATCTAAAAGAAACTCATACAACTTCAGGGTGAGTAAATAACGACAAAATGTGGGTGAACTATATCGCTAATAGACGACTTTATGTTAAATAGAACGCAATTGTTTTGCGAAGAAGAAATGCTGGAACCATCAACATTTAGCGGCGACTTATCCCCTGTGTCACTCACGTTTCCAACCCCTTCAGGATCATATTCTGATCACCTTGCCTTGGTTTGTGTTAATTAATAGCTAGTTCATTATTCTTTACCTAACCATTAATTTCCCTCGCACATTAAATACATATGTGAACGAACAATTAGCAATTAAATAAGTACCTGAATCTAGGCCGATCCTGCTTCCGTCTTTATAGGCCGTCCCAGAATTCCACTCTGGTCTGGTTTCTGATTTTGAGAAGGGCGAGATCATGATGCCGCCTGTCGGTCGCTCCATTTGTAACAGGTTCAGGTAAGAACTGGCATTGCTCTCAGCAGCCATTGGCTGTTGGTAGAGTATTTGAGGCAGTTCGAAGGCTGTGCCCTGCCTGGGTGGACATGGCCAGAGGGATGAGGAGGTGGATGAGGATGATGACGATGACAGTGCTGAGGGATTCACAATAACTCCCTGGGATAGAGGTGGGGGTTCCATGGTTGTCAGCTGGGCCAGCTTTGAGGAGCTGCAAGAGTGTGTGGACTTAGACCATGTCAGAGCGGAAGAAGCCCATGATGATGAGGGAACATCTGAGATAAGAAACACATTAGATTGATAGATAGACCGATGGACAGATAGATAGATAGAAAGATGCACATTAACGCACCAGATTTGGGAATCCTACTGCTGTCCTTGGCTTTAGTACTGAGGTCTTTTGGTGTGGTTGCTTTATTCAGGGCACGGAAGAAGTGCTCATCCACTGCAGTGTTGATGTCGCCTTGATAGTATGTAAAGAGCTGAGGAGGATCTTTACACTCCTCTGAGTGCTTTAACACTCTGTCCGTCATCATCCTGACTTAAGAATGCAACATAGAAGGGTTATTTTAGATTTTGCCTATTCTATCTCATATTTTACATTGAAAAGCAACTTATTATCCTACACTGTTTCAACTTTTTAAAGGAGTGAATTCTCTGAGGATGTTAAAGATAAAATGACTTTCTCACAAATATTAGAATACTTTCTGAAGTATACTGTGAAACTGAAATAACTGCTGAAATTTACCTTAGGAATAATCTACATTTTGATATACAATAGAAAATGAAATTTTAGATCGTATTTGACATTACCTCGAAGCATTAAAGTATTCTCATGAATGACAAACAAATCCAAACAACCCCAAAAGATAAAAAGTAATGTATACTAACATTTATGAACATTGCCTGAGATGTAGTGCAGTTATTAATATTTAAACATTATTTGATAGAATATTTTAAACCCACAAAATTGCTTAAAACAAAACTCAAACCGGTAAAAACTGTCTGTACAAAATCTTTGTGGCTGAAAATTAAACAATTATAATTCATAGAAATAAGCTATTATTTATTCTAGAAATAAACATAGAACATAAAAAATAGGTAAAAAGTAAAAAAAAAAAAAAAATCCACCAATAAACAGGAAGTTTTAAGGTTTTAAGGTTCCTGCTTATACTTCAAGCACTCCTTTCTCAAAATGAAAATTTTATTGCATTCACAAATAAATAGATAAAAACCCAAACTGCTTACCAAACTGAATCCAGCCAACATCCAGCCACCGATCATACTAAAACAAAACGAATGTGATACTACGTGCAGGAGGTGTTCTTCTTTACGTGTGCTGAAAAATGCACCCGAGCGAGTTGAACAAGGTTTCTCAAACAGATAAAAATCACAGCTGTCATTAGGCTTACATGGAACTACACTTAAGGATTGTAATAAAAGTGTATTATTTTGTTCCCATATAAACCAAAGACCTTGTTAGTTGGTAATGTTATTAATAAACTAATTTTTCATAAAAGCAAGAAACAATGATGAGTTCACAAAATGTTTTTTACTATAAAAACTATTAACAGGTGTTCAAACTGATTCAATGACACACAAGAAACCAGACAAATGACTATTTACAGTCACATTTCTATTACTGTCAGACATTTCATGGGAATAAACAATTAAAAGGAAACACTGTATACTAATGTGAAGATGATTTATCAAGAGACATTAATCAAGTCCTCTTTTCTCTTCACATCTACGCATCCTCATTATCACTTCCTGCTAAACTGCTGTCGGTTGACGCTACTTCTCCTCCACCCTCCTCCTCCTCCTCATCCTCGTTCTCATCTTTCCCCTCCTGTGGTTTTGCGGAGCTTTCGTTTGCATGTTCCTCCTGTCGAGTCTGTTCTTCTGCTTCTTGTGTGCTGGAATTTTGTTGTTCAGCCGCCTTTGAGGGGTCTGCTTTAGCTGCGGCAGACGCACTTTCGTCACTGAGGAAAGAACCCCAGGCTTTCAGTCTCTCTTCTCGTTCCCGTGAGGTTTCCTCAACCTGGGCGACCAGAGACAAAGAAAAATAAGCAGAGAAAGACAGAAATGATCCATTAACAATCCTTATACATAGCGCCCGTCTTGCTTGTACTGACTATTGGACAGCGTTCAACAGCGGCCAAATAGCTGCTTTGGAACTGTTTTGGCAAATCTGCATTCGGTTTAGTATTGTAACACACGCTCTGCATAATTCAGCAGATTCTTGATTAATAAATAATGTCCCATCCTGTTTCATTCAGAAAAAAAAAATCTGATTAAACGGAAGTAAAATTGCAAACAGCAAGTCACGATGGTTTTAAATAGGCCAAGCATTTTACCTGGTAGTCAGTTACACCATCCCACAGAAGTGCTGATAATTTCCTCCCACCAAACCACCGTCCATTCAGAGCCGTCTGACACATGTCCGCCTCTTCAGGTTCTTTAAAAGCCACGGATGCCACTCCATCAGGGTGCCTCTGATTTCCACGGATGAAGCAAAGAGTGTAGTGTTAGAGAGCGAGGTGCATTTGAATGATCGCTGATGTTAAATAGAATAAAGGTGTATTGTAGTAACTGTGGACAGCGGAGGACTTACATCAAAGATGATGACCTTCTTCACTTGCCCAAATTTCTCACATTCCGTCCGCAGATCATCTCTGTACTCATTCAGAACCAACGGATCCTCCTGCATGAGACATAGGGTGCAGCTCTTTAACACGTTGTCAGTCAAAAGCATGAACACACTGGACATTTATATTCCTCAATAATAAAAACAAAAAACTAAACTGGAAACACTTTAGCATAGGAAAAATTTCTCACTATTACATAACTACTTATTAACATGCCAGTATATAATAAGTAGTAATATTATATATTTTAATCCTTCCCAATACCTACACTTAACTACCTTACTAACTATTAATATTCAGCAGATTAGGAGTTTGAAGCAAAAGCTGTAGTTAATCATTTGTTAGTGAGAACTGAACCTTAAAATAAAGTGTCACCCTAAAAACTTGTTTTTGCTGTTTGCCATCAGCATCCACTAATTATTACATAAGCTTTTAGTATCACATGATCCTTTAGAAATCATTGTAATAAGCTGATATGCTGCCCAAAAAACATTTCTTATCTATGCTGAAAACAGTTGTGCTGCTTAATATTTTAGCGAAAACCATAAAACATTTTTTCATGCATAGAAACAGCATTTAATGGCTCAGCTGAGTTTGACTGAGTGTATTTGTCAAGTTAAAAAAACTTTAATCCTTACCGACTCCAAATGTTTGAATAACAGTGTGTACGTAGTTTATCTCGATGTAGATTACGTATAATTGAGGACTGTATTATTTACCGTTGCGTCACATGCATAATCTTAGGTTAATTTAAGTATCATTCTCATTCATTAAACACGAAATCATGACGATGTGTGAACTGCAGATCCACACCTGCATTCCTGCTCTCATCTGACCCTTTAGGTTGCACCTACTTCAGGAATGCAGCCAGACCAGCTGCGAGATGTTCATCGCTGCTACAGAGAAACTCTAAACTGTTGCTAATCAAGAGTATTACTGTAGTTAACTTCATACATCATGAATACCAGCACAAGGACGAAGCTATTCTGAGCTGTAAAATAAATAAATCTGTATGTCTGCTTTCAGCTGCACTAAAAGATATTTGACAAAGGCTCTGTCACAAAACACTTGTTTCATGCAGACGGCATTCAATGTAAAGTGTTGCCAACAAAATGTTCTTCTCGTCGCCAACATGTGTAGTATGTTCCAGAGTGTTTGTGGGTGTGTCAGATTGTTTTGTGATTAACTCTTGCCTCAAAGTCACTGGGATGAAACATGTTTTGAATGATGACGACTTTTTCGTGCCTTTTTCGAGTTTCCCCAGCTTTCTCCGGCCTCCAGTCCAGCTGCCTGTTAATCATAAATTACAAAAAAATCAGTCATAGCTACAGCCGCACACAGAATATGGTGATTAGGTGAATTAATGCACAACGCCTCAGAATCCAGTATATAGAGCCGCAGGAGCCTGACGGGTTCTTACTTTTGTTGCTGCTGGAGCCTTTTACGATATTCTTTGTTCTTTTTCTTCTTCTTGCTGGCGTCATATTGTCCTTTGAGTTCAAATCGTGCTTCCTCCACATGCAGCTGGTAGCCCCGAATCTCCGTCTCATCCAAAAGCCTCACGGCAAGAGCTACAGACTCTATCTGCAAAATTATACAAACACACACAAGTAAAAAATGTTAAAGAGCTTAATGTACAGTTAAAGTACAATTAACAAAATTTAATTTAAAAGTTTATTCATTTAACAAATATTGTAATAATATATAAATTTAATAATATATAGTAAATAATAAATATAATAACATGTATTCATAAGATTTTTTTTTTTTTAATTATGTATATTTGTGCACACACACATAAAATTAGAAAAATGCATGTTCATTTTGAGAATAATAAGTAGCATAAGAAAGGTTAACCTTCAGTGTCAGAGGAATTTGAAGAATTTGTCTGCGAGAACATATTTTTATTGTGTTATTTAGCTGTTTTGTTTTTTTTTTAAAGAGAATTGTTAAAAACTGAGTTCTGTTGTTGCAAAAGAGCTCTACATATCTGTATCTATATCTATATGTTCTGGTCATTCAGACCCAGCGAGGGTTTTCTTTTTCCTGAAAATGCTACTTAAATGTTATCAAAGTGGACTTTCCTCTCATGGGGTATAACCTTTTTTCACTGTGTTACACTGCCAGCATGTGAGTTTCTTGTTATGTAGTAAATTTCTTTTGCTTTCAATTAGCACAGGTTTTCCATTCCTTTTTGGAGCTGATTGATAGTATACCTCTGAGCTTATGCACCTTATTTTTTGAGTAAACACTACCAAAAATATGCACATAGACCTATGACAGATCAACTTCATTCAATATTTTTAGCAAAGGGCAAGAGATAAATAAGCTTGATCCTAGCACTACAAAGACAAACCTTTAGGTAGCAGCAAAGTCCATCTCCTTTTTGGTTTCCGTCCTTGTCCTTGTAGAGCTTGACTTTATACTCTTCTGTGATAGGATCACGCATTATAATTCCACATTTGGACATGACCTCCACAAACTCATCAGGAGTTATGTCTGGAGGAAGACCTAGAAGAAAGACATATTCACTCAAATACATTTTGTAAACCTAACTTTGGACTTTTTAAAAACAGAAATAGCCACTAGAGGGAGTTACAAAATGATTCCAACTTCATATAATAAATATCATTTCTTTACCCGTTACATAAACATTGGTGTTTTTTTCCTTTTCAACTTCAAACCATCCTGTAAAACAACACACAATGTTTATTTGTTAATATAATTAGAATACTTGTTAAAAAAAAAAAAAAAGAAGAAGAAGTAATGAATAACCTCTAACCTGGATCTGCTTTCCTTTTCTCTCCTTTCTGAGCTGCCTCCTTAGTTTTTTCCTGGTTTGAGCTCTCCTCAAGCTTCTTAGGTTCTTCTGGTTTCTTGGAGTCCTCGGGTTTGGCAGGGAGACATGCGGTGACGGGGACCGCAGCGCTCGGATCAGGTGCCCCTTCCTCATTGAATCCATAGTTTGCTTGATATGCTGCAATGAAATCATCATTTACCTAGAAACAAACAAATAACAAGTTAACCTCAATGCATAACTTATTTATTAATCAGCTCTGACGGGATAATGAAAATAGAATTATTAAATACATGTGGTATTTTATTAGGTGGACACAGACCTTTGGAAACCATGCTCTCTTTTCATGGTCCCAGTCGTACACAGTGCCGTCTTCTGGGTCGACGTACGTGTACGGATCTTCTCCGCCCTCTCGCCTCTGTCCATACAGCTGCTGCAAACGGAGCTGCTCCAGGAACTCTTTATTACCATCCGAGTTCCCACTCATCTACAGAAAACAAGATAAAGACAGAGACACTTCATGTAAAAAATTATGAGCTCTCCGGACGTTAACGTTATATATAAAACTTGTTTTGTGTGCGTGCGAGTTACTATAATGGCGATTATAACAATGTATATAGGCTAAGTGTCATAGACAGGCTAAACATAGTGAGAAAGCAATAAACCACACTGAAATAAATTCAGTTTATGGGCTATATGACTGGTCGCTTAATTTGCCGTATGTTATGAGTTCTCAAAGTTTTCAGCCAAAGCGTCTTGACAGCTTTGATAAGGCTGATATGAACTGACCCATACCAATCAGACACGAGTAACCACACAGTAGCTTGTTTAGAGCCACAGCGCTATCTACATTGATTATATGAGGTGGACTTCAAGCCCTGTACTCGACTTTAACATTTAAAATAAAGAATATATTAAAAAAACCCACCGTTTCCAGTGCTGAGCCTCCAAAACGTACAAGTGTTGTTGAACTTCCGAAGACCGTACAAGTCCGCCGCTATTCGTCTTCCGGAAAGCAACTGTCTGCCGCACGTGTGTAGTTCCTCTTTCTAAGGTCCCCTTTTGCAGTTCTGATAAGCCTATGCTTTTCCTTCAAATTCACTTTGTCGACTTGAAATATTTAATTAGACCTTAAACCTTTATTAATGAAATGTGTTCATAATTTCACAAAAATGGCACATCTCCTTATACTAATTGTACACTTTTATATCATTTACAAGAATAGGTGCATACTAGTAGCCTATACTGACTCCCAATCAAATCAGATTTATAACATTTTTGTTTAAGGTTCATGTACACTTCCTTGATTATACTATTATTTCATGAAACAATGTTAGTATAATGTAATATGATCTGAGGAATCCGTTTTCTACATGTTTATTCGTAATCGTTAAACAAGTGTCTCTAAAAATGGGAAGAAAATCTGTGCTGTACAGAGCAACAAGCAAAAACAGTCACATTTATGTTGGATAGATATCTGCATTAAATCCGTTCTTCCATGGCCTTGAAGGAAACTCAAGTCCACTTGCTGTGGCAGGAGATGTATCGCCAGGAAGAGCCATCAATCCTGTTCTGGCTCTTGGTATTACCAAACTGTTTTCATATACAAATCCTATCACAGAAAAAGGTGAGACATTAAAAATGTAAACATTATAGCATTAACAATTCATCATATTGATAATGTCTTACCAAGGTCGGGTCTTGTGATTGTCATTTGATTCTGAGTGGACTCTAAGGAAACCGTGGAGCTCTGTGTTGAATTAGACTTGATGGATCTCACAGATGCCATGAAAGGAAACGTATTGGGTGGATTGGGTTTGTGTTTGGGGACCACAGTTGCAGTTTGGCTCCATTCTGAAAACAAACAAGAGGTAAGAGTTGGGGTTTTCAAAGATTGTTAAGGTTGCAAGAGATAAATGCACGCTTTACCAGAGTATTCCAGCAGCTTGAAAGCTCCACAACATAAATGTATTCTCCACTGCTTGCGAACGTTCTCCTTCATGAGACAATGGAACACAAAAATAAAGAAACCTGGAACAAATCACAACATATTAACAGACTGGATGCTAAAACTGAATCTAAATGAATTTTGTGTGCTCCTTCTCACCTTGAAGACTGTTCAGAATGGAGAAAAGGTAGAGCAGGAACACTTTGACAGGACCCCAAGCGAGAAAAGCCACAGACCAGGTAAGACCCAATAAGAAGGTAAGGCTCGCCACAGCTCGCAGGTCTTTCACGATTCCACTCCGTGTGCCAGCCGGTTGATTGACTTGCATGTTTCGAATCTGGATGAGAACCACTAGGAAGATGGAGCCATTGCACAGTAGTATAAAGGCTATGTAGCTTACTACTGACACGTAGAAAACCACATCATTTTGCACCCAGCAGCTGAAAAACATGAAATAATTCACTTTCTTTCGACATGATGCTAACGTAAAATTATGTCTTATCTGTAATGCTGTTCTGTCAGGATTTTCATGAAAAATCAGTCATCCAAGTTCACTAACAACATTTCCGAATCATCCAGTGTCATTTGAGAATCACTCATGGTGTTCATGCCATACGCATCTCTCTTTATAGCCAACACCAAGCCACATATTACAAGCGGAATCCCTGTAGAAAGACATAATGGATGTTAAACAGATAATTGAATGAACTGAAAACATAAATCTGTCTCTCAAAGTGTAAATGAGCGTAAGTCTCACCCCAGCCAAGGAGGCAGAATTTCAAGATGTATGAGGGCACATACACGTTGAAAACTTTTACCAATGCAAAGTACATATTCACAGCCCCCAAACCCATCCAGGTAAAGGAAGTCAGTAGGAAATAATGTAAGGTGACCGCCACAGCAACGCACAGGCCATAGATGCCAAAAGAAGAGATCCAGGAGTTCAGCAGGAACACCAGGTTCAGTCCC
The DNA here is from genome assembly GCF_018831695.1 of Puntigrus tetrazona. Lineage (NCBI taxonomy): Eukaryota > Metazoa > Chordata > Actinopteri > Cypriniformes > Cyprinidae > Puntigrus > Puntigrus tetrazona. The sequence continues at coordinate 10,243,100 of NC_056708.1, read as the reverse complement.
AGTAACGCAAGAGATAGATTCAGCAGAATTTTGGATGGGTAATCTCTTCGTAACTTCCTATTATGATTCAAAGCATTAAAGTTAATGGCAAAGCAATGTCAAAAATTTTAAATTGATTTATTACAAGCAGTGCCATATATAAGCATCAATTATAAACCAGATCTTACTCTAGAAGGGTGTATGTTAGTACTGTGATCCCAAGAAAGCATGAAGACACACCACAGCCCATGTATGTAATAAGAGTGAGGATTTGCTCGTTCTTCTCATCAATGGGAGTTCTAGACACATCCTTAAATAAAAAAAACCCATCATGATATTATTGATTAATTGTAATTGTAATTACGTATAAATTAAAGAATCATGTCGTACCAGCAGCACTCCAAAGTGGGTCATGTGGTCACACAGACAGGTTGTGTAATCGCTGCTGCTATTATACATCCAGCAACCCTCTGGATTCCATCCGCCATATCCATCTAAAACAGGACATGCACAAACACACCCACATATGAGATGTAGCAACTAAAGTGAGAAGAATAATAATGTGTTCATGTGTTCATGTAGTCCACAAGACTTGCCATTCTTATTGAAATCCCAGTAGACACACTGGACATCCTGGTCTTTCTATTAAAGGAAAAGACCATTTAGAAATGATTTCTGCAAGTGTTTTTTTTTTTTCATGGAATACAGTCTATAACTTACGTTCTTAGTTATTATGTGGTGCAGAGTGATGGAAACATATTCTTTTAGGTTTTCAATGCGTCCTGTTGCATTGGTCACACTTGCAGACACTACGTAAGTGTTCAGTTTTTTCTCATCTGGGTCATTCTGAGAAAAATTCATAAATATAGTAAAAATTATTTATCATTTAAACAAACTGTAAAATGAACATCTGTCACTGATAAAGAATGATGAAATCACCTTTGTTTGAAAGAGAGTCGAAACGCCATAAAACTGAAACTGAACACGGGGGCTGGTGTCGTTCACTATGGGGAATCTCTCTTGTATTTCAGAGGGCAGAGAAATGAAGGCCACTGTATCATCAAAAGGTTCCTGGTTTATATAAATCTACAGAAGAAAAGCATTAGATCATTGTGTGATGATTCATACGCTGATTCAAAATGCAATCTTGAGCACAGATTTTGTCTGAAACATTAAATGATCAATACTTGATGACGCTTAATTTATTACAGAAATGATAAAAAGATTCTAAATTAAATGACAAAATTATTACATAAATATTATATTATTATGCATTCAGGGTGTTTCAAACATTTGGGGTTATTAATATTTTGTTTAAAGTTTTTTTTGTTTTGTTTTTTTTAAGCTCACCACCAAGGCTGTATTTATTTGATAAAACAAACAAACTGTAAAATATTATAAAATAATAAATGTATAAAATAAAATAATAAATTAAATGCAACTTATATTTGAAAGAAATGTCAGGATAATTTCAGCATCATTACACAAAACTAAAGTTGCACTAGTTTCATGAAGGCGCTATGCAGGTGTGCTCACCTCAGGGTTTAAGCCTTTGTAAGTGGATGAGACTCCAAAGGTGAGGTTGTGAAAACTTCCTTGGTCAATATTGACCACTGATATTGCTAAGGCAGGAGCTGTTAAGAAGACCGACTCTTCATTGAACCCTAACATCTGGTCTCCGACCGACTCTGTGATGTTCAAAATACTATACAAATACAGGGAAGGATGTTTTGTTTACACAGAAAACATAAAATCTGCCCGTAAAACCCTCACATACAACAGCAGACCTAATTTAATATATTTACACACAATATGTTTCGCTGTTAACCACATAAACGAAATTATTTCCTATATTTGTTTGATTTTTATTACTTTTATTGTTTAATAAAAATCAAGCAAATGAACACTCAGTCACACACACACACCTGTTGGTGAAAGGCAGCAGGTTGCTGTCAGACTCCAGGATATCAGACGTGATGTTGATGATGACTTCTCCCAGCGGAGGCGTGATCACGCTAACATTGATCACATCGGCTAGTTTATTCAGTACCGTTGAGAGCTCGTACTCATCCAGATTTCTCTTCTCGTGTATCAAGTCCTCAATCATGATCAGAATGTCTTCTGCATTGTCTAATAGGCAAAATGGATGGTTTCTAGAATGCACTCATGTGTATTATATATTTGTATCACACAAAGGCTAATGTGTTTAAACAGATTCCTAATCCACTTGTGGATTTGCTGTGAATGGTATGATTGTATATTTATAACAATTAACATCTGGAATGCCTAAAGTTTCCTCACCCTCAGGCCATCCAAGATGGAGAAATGTTAAATTACATTGCTTGCTAACCAAGTGGTCCGCTTTGTGTGTCACAAGATGTTAACTGATGAACTTGCATGGTAATTTGTGGATTATCATGACGTTTTTATCAGCTGTTTGGACTTAGCTGTTTCTCATTCACTTCAAAAGCATCCATTGGTGAGCAAGTGATGTATAATGTCACACAAACAGAAACAAACTCATCTATATCTTGGATGGCCTGAGGGTGAGTGTATTTCCAGCAAATTTCCATTTCAGATTTTTTAATAGGAAGCTCGTGTATCTGATGTTTACCATTAGTGACTGTAATGTCCTCCAGGTCTGACACACTGTTGACCACAACCTGGCATTCCCCCAGGTCTGGAGATTTCCAAAGAGCTCCAACGTTTGCATCCAGAAGACTGTTTGCAGAGAAGGGTGAGGCGGTCACAACCAGTAAACTTATCAAACCATGAATTATTTGGATCACTTCCCCCCATTAACTTTTGCAAACTGGCCAGAATCTAAGATACACAACATTAAATAAAGCTGTTCAGGTTCAGGTTTAAAACCTGCTCGTCCATTTTATTGCTGTAGGTAAACCTTGAACGACTGGAACGTTATGTAAGCTTTCACTCTGTAATGAAATCGATCATACAAACAGTTTTGACATTAATAATACTGCTATACGGTACATACATGTGATTAATTGGTTTACAGCTGCCCCTTCAAATATTATATCAGACAGCTTCCTCTTTTTAGAGTTAGTGATTAGGAACAATAACCCAGTGGAGTCTCAAAAGATTTACAGGCTATCAATGTCTCATTATCTAGAACAGAAGTGGAAATGTTAAATGACCTTATGTAATTATTATAATTTGATTTAAGATTAAGTGTGCAATTTTTTGCTAGTAGTGCCACCAACATGATTGCAATTGGCTGTTTGAGATCTAATTATTAAATAATTATTAAAATGTTTGAAGATAATGTTTCATGACTTAACAGGAGCATTGGGAGAATGTTCTTAGAATATTATTTAGCTAATGGCGTGAATTATTGCTGCATGTATGTCTGCAGCTGCTATAGATGTGTTGGATGAGTTGGTTGTATCACACTGCATATTTTTAATCTACATATATAATAGTTTTTTTTCTTCAAGCAAATTCAATCAAATTGAATCTAATATTTTTAAGAGAGGCTCTTACCATTGCCGGTGAGCTGTTTTTAAAGGGTTTCCCACACAGGAAACCTGAGTGCTCCCCTGAACATCCGTTTGGGGCCATTTAAAAAGTCCTTGCCTGGTGTGATGGTTGTGCTCAGGACATGGCTCTGTTTTTAAATAAGAAGAGAGATACATTCAGACAGGCTATAGAATTCAATACGTATTTAATAATTTCCCAGTTTCTGTCCATGTTACAATGAAATGCATGTATGTAGTACTGAGAGTGTATCATGGTCTGGTCCTCTCATCATCAGATTTTATTTTTTCTTATCAGATGTATCACATACCAATATAAGAAATTAAAATGTCGTCATGTTGGGCATATAAGCGTACTGCTCCACTGGTGTATTGTTTCTCCAGCAGCCCATGAATCCATTTTTCTGTCTCTATGATGTTTGAAGAAGTTGTTACCTGAGCATGAAAGACACAGCTATGGCTGGAAACAAGCCATACCAGATAACCCCATTAAAACTCATTACATGTTCACAACTAATTTTCTTCGACTGCTGTTTTGTAATGAACATCTCACCTTGTTACCGAAAACAGAGACCGCTGCAAGACAAATAAAAAAGAAAAACAAAATTATTTTTTGTGCATCTAATATAGAGAAATATTTCCAAGTTTCTAAAATGAAGAACATTTGTTTCTTTTTAAAAGTTGATTTCAGTAGAAAAAGCAATTGCTGTTAATATTCGGATGTTTGTACCTTTCTTTCGGCTTTGAATGATTTTGTTTCCACACTGCGAAGCAAATCAGACATGTTAAAAAAATGTAGTGTGTCTTGGTTTTTGGCCTGTTCTCTGCAGTTACAGGAAGACTGACTAACCTTCGTTTTCGTGCATGTCGTGAGGAACTCAAGAGTTTAAAGTGCAACACGTGTATTCCTTTACTGAAAAGAGTTTCATTGAGCTGCAGTGATAATAAAACAACTGTGATGGGATTCTGAGACACTTGTTTCCAGTTTGACATGCAACATTTGAAAAAATGTAGGTTTGATCAGTTTAATATCTTACCCAGGTTTTAATTATGTTCTCAGGGTCACCGGAGCCATTGATAGTCACATTGACATTGACACTGAAATAAATGTCTGTATTCCAGACAGAGAACATTTGTTAAATATGCCACACCTGATAAAATCACATGATATTGAAAAATCTGGTATTATTACACAAACGAAAAAGGCTATCCTTGACCTGATATGTTTCCTCCAGGTGCAATAGTAGAAGAGCATGTGGCTGTATTTAATGTTAGACTTTTTGTGGAGGATAAAGCAGTTGTTTGTTTCATTGCTGTGGAACTTCCTGCCAGGGTTGTTTCCATGAATGGTGTGGCGGTAGTAACTGTTGAAAAAAATAAAGAGATAAACATTCAAAGAATCCTGAGCACATCTAAAATTGCAGTCCATAAGAAACACTTTTATAAAATATAGCTGCTGGACAGACTTTTTGTTTCAGCTGAGGATGTAGTTACTAGCACTTGATTAGTTGTTGTGCCTGTTGTTTTCGCAGTAGTAATCATTTCAGTAGCTGTAGACGTCAGCTGAGGAACTGTGGTTGTGTGTGTTTCAGTCGCTGTTAAGGGTGGGTGTGTGACTAGGTCCGGCAAGAAATCATCTAAAGAGTAAAAAAACATTAATAATCATACCAGTATATGGTTTGTATAGAAATCATTTTTATCTGGATTTTTAAGCATCCTAGCCATCCTGGATCTGATTTACCAAGAGGATATATGAAGATGAAGTCAGCATCTGTTTTTATTATATAGTGGTCAGTTTTGTATTGCTCGGCGAGGATCTCGGGGAGTTCATCCTGCACTTGTCCTACGTCACTATTATTAATCACGGTCAAGTGAGCCAAGCAATCAAACCTACAAAGATATATAAGGATGACAGTATTAAACATTTCTCAATTCATCAGTAATAATGCGCATGTTCCCCCTGAAAGGTAAATAAATATGCCAAAAACTAAAAAACGAATGGCAAGCTCTTGCAGATTCTGACAGTTCTTTTAAAATAGAGATAAGAAGCAACTGAGAAGAGATTATTACTGGTTAAGTCCAGGACTGGTGGCAAACGGCTGCATGGTTCCCCCCTGCAAAGAGATTTTAATCTTGTTAGTATGAACATGTTATGATTTTTCATTTTACAAACAGTATTAAAGGAATAGCTCAGCCAAAAATGTAAAATTGTTGAATGTCATCAGAACACATTTGGAAAAAAATATATATGTAATTGAGCATTATATCACATGCTCAATAATGCAGTAAATGGGTGCCATCAGAATGAAACCTGTCTTAAATGAGTCTTGTGAAGTTGAATGCTATGCGTTTATAGGGGTCATAATTTAGACATTTTAACTGTAGATTATTCCTTATAGCCAAAATCCATGTTGAATGGAGTAAAAAATACAACTCCCTGTTGACATTTTATTTTAGGAAACAAAAAGGAAAACAAAAGCTTCAAAAATGTCTTAATGACATCTTAATGTCTTAAAACATGCAGCTTTTCACTTCCTAAACTTTACAAAAATCTGGCCTGATGAAGAGACAAACTCATTTCGGATGGCCTAAAGGGAAGTACGTTTTCTGCATATTTACATTTGGGGGGAACTGTTCATTTATTGCTACAGACGCACCTTTGCACTTCCACTGGAGCGTGTGAGAGCGCTGTTGAAAGACAACAAGAGTGCATTTGGATTCTGGCCTCAAAAAAAAAGACAAAAAAATGGACAAGACAAGGTCTTACCTTCCTACGGGAAACACTTTAACTTCATGCAAATATACAGGTGTCGGCCAATCTTCTAAAGCTTGTATCAACTTGGAAAGATATAAGCCACAAACATTACTGACATTTTGTCTCGGTGCTAGCAGCAGTAACAACTCTGTGTGTGTTTTTCATAGCTCACCCACTGTTTTGCAATGTCTTGGGCATCGCTAATGTTTGTTTTGTTTCCGTCTTTACGAATGATGATAAGCACCAATTTTACTTCATAAAAATGCCAGTCTGGAACAAAAGGACATTGTGTCGGCTATAAAGGGTCCAATTTACAGGACATGTTTACATAAATATCGGCCCACAGTAGCCTGGCAGTATTTAATTAGCAATAATGACTGGTTGACTGGTCTTTCCTGGACTTCAAATGTAATTGTCAGCCCTCTAGCAATTAAAAAATGAAATTGCATTCGAATTTTGTTTGGTTGTGCTTTTGGCTCCCTGATGTTTGATGATGGTACAGTACATACACAAAATAAATTACCACTTAAAAATTTAAGAGGGTCTTTTTTTATGCATTTATTAAAACTATAAACCAATTTTCACTTAGCTAGTAACTGACATCCCTATTAAGAGATATATATGTATTATTACTTGTACATTTACTTTTTGTGTTTATTTACAGTTCATTACCAATAAAAGTCACAAAAATCTGTGTTGATATGTTTGTAAAACTGGTTATATTAAATAGAAAATAATATTAAAAATATATATATATTCTATTTGCCATATACAGTGGGATTGTTAACTTTGTGTGTGTGTATTTGTGCCACTTACCGCACTTTTGCGTAACATCTTGTATAGGCTTACAGTCGTGGGGTTTCTTCCAGATTCGTTTCTCCCAATGCAGAATATCTCCATCGGTGCAAGCCGTCTTGGATATGTCTTGAGTGCTGCGGACCCGTTCCCACATCCTGAACAGACTTAAACTGCCCTTCAATTCGGTGCCCGTCTCAGGGATTATATCGTTCTTCGCAAAATAGTGGGCCACAGCTAAAGTCAGAGTGCCCCCGCCGGCCACGCTGCAGCAGTAAGGATGCAGCGCCGTTCCTTTAGACTCTGGATCTAATTCTACTTTGGTTCCATTGACGTAGACTTCCGGTTCCGTCATGGAGCTGGACCAGGTCATGCAAATCGAATGCCAGTTGTCCAAAGACACCACTGAAGATTTGGTCCAGACTTTGCCAAACATTATGATATGGAGATCTTGTCCAACTCCCCTCAAGCCGAGCTCTATGCGTGTCTTATTAGGGTGCAGGTACGTGAACGCGGTCCAGTGTGAATTGCTGAGCTTCCTCTTTATGTTCAGACACACGCTGAGTTCATTCAAGGAAGGAATTTTGTGTTCATTTTTCAGCAACCAGAAACTACAGTCCCTCTGCATGAAATCTATCTTCTTCCCCCACAAACTCTCAGCATTTACTGACCCTCGGTTGTAGAAAAAAAAAGTATTTTAGCATATAAACACTTGTCGTATATCAATCAAATAAAGCTTAAATATATACTCAGTTTTACCAGTTTAGAAATGTATGTCATAATATGTTGATATATTTTGCGCAATAATAATACCTTCATCCTTTGATGGGATTGTGCATAGAATGAGGAAGATGAGCAAGGCCTGAACCAATTTATTGCGTTTTTCCATTCTCCGCCTGACAAAAGGCAAGAAATAAAAAGAAGCAAATGTTGTGTTGTGAAATATTACACACACACACACACACACACACAAAGATTAAACACACTGCAAAGATTAAAAAAAATTAAGCATAAAATTGGTTTCGCTGTTATATATTTTAAGACAGTAAGCTCCACTGCAAACATAGGGCTAAAATGATTTCCCACATTATTGTTAATTGCACTTCTCTCAGAGAGAAAAAACAAACAAAAACGACGCCCTTTTAAAAGGTATAAATAACTTTTGGTGTTAATGTGCACTTTTAGGTATGCTAATGTTTGTCATTACGTTAATACGTACAGGTAAACGAGGTACAAAACTGAACCATTTAGATTGTGTCCCGGTGCTTTCTAGCTTTTTTCTTAAGCGTTGAATTGCATTTGATTTGTAGACCATTTTAGTAAATGAATCTATCAGAAATAAAAGTAGATAGGCTGTAAATGATTGCATGTTTTTTCATTATGAAGTCACAAAAAAATATCAGATGTAATAGAATCTGAATCCAAATTCAAATCGAAACAATGCAGTTAGGCTACTCACCGAGTTCAGCATCTGCCACTGTCAAATTTCCACAGATGTCATTTCTTCATTTAGGAGAGTAATTATTTTTGTACATGAGTGTTGGTGTGAAAAAATGACTACGAGAGAGATCCTGTGTTTAAAAAGCCCCCCCCGTCGACCTTTTGGGTTATTCATTAAGCTCATCAATCATTCTTATATTCAGTCGTATTACAACCGTGACTGTATTCATACGCACACCATCTTCATAAAGCAGATATGATCCGTTATGATTAGCAAACAACAGGTGCAACTTTAAGCATTTTTGTCCGCTTTACCCTGAAATCAGTAACTTCATGAAGTAAAATATAAAGTAGGCTAAAACCTTTTCGATCAATTCACTGATAGTCTCTTGAATTCACCGAGTTCTGAAATGTAAAAAAAAGACTATACTTTAAAATGTACTTTAAAGCATTATAGATTCTGAATGGCTCTCACTGTTTTTATCAATCATCAGAAAAAAACTACATTTTGAAAGCGTGCCCCTGTGTCTTTATCAGTGTGGTTGAATTATGAACAGATCTAATAGATTTAGAACAATTGTTGTTTTTGTTTTTTTATGAATGAAAAATGATTTCATGCTATTAGTTTTTTTTACAAAAATTAAATTTGCACAAAGAAGGCCACCCTGGGTGGTTTTATAAATACAGAAGTCCTGAAATTTAGATTTGTAGAAAATGTTGATTTTCCTGACTTACATGTACGCATTTTAAGAAGTTTTAAGGCTCATAAATCGTGTAATAATGTAGGTTTAAAACCAAGTGAAGGGCAGTATGAATACTTTTTCAAGATAACAGATTCTTGAAAATCAGATTAAATGCTGCAATGAATGATCCACACTACAAATTGGAAATAGAAAATATATGTTTATGTTAATGAATTTATAAAAACTTAAGTTATAATTATCCCGGTAGCCTAAACCATGTGTCTAAAACAATTAAACATGAATATTATGTTTTTGTATTTATTTTTTACATTTATTTATTGTCAAATTCTTAAATTTAATCAGTAAATAATAAGAAGATATTTGGGCTGTTACCAAGCAAATTAAATCAATACAGAATCTGCATCCGAAGTGCCATTTAGATGTATTTACACACTGTTTAATGCATTAAATGAATGCATATATGATGTCTAAAACGATCTAAGAAAAAATCTAAGACTCTTAAATTAACTTTGTTGATTTAAGCTGCTTTAAAATATATATCTTACTGTGAAATCCCTTTTTTCACTTACATTCTTTACAGACTTTATCCAGTGGTTATTTCAGGAAAAAAAACAGTTGTGGGGGGCGGGGTTATTTACCCCCACGTTATCTTAATATAAAATAAGAACAACAATTTTTTTTAATATGTTTTTAAAAAATGATCAAAACATTTTTGGGAGACTTTAAATTCTTCAAACTGGTCATTTACTGGTCCTGTGCTGTATTGGGCCACAAGATGTCGCTGCTGTGTCACAAAAAAACCTCAAAAAACACACGGCATTCAAGAAATACAAATGCCAGGCGACAAACTTAGTTTTTTTTTCTAGATGTCGCTGTTATATGGAAAAAACACAACCACCACCAACAACAAAACATATTTAAACAATACAAAGGACACACTCCCAACTTTATTTATTTTTTTCTCAGATCATACAAAGGCAACTAAAATAACAAAACTGTCATGTCAATTGCATTAAGGAGAACGTGTTAGTAAAGAGAAAAACATTTTTTTTTTTTTAAGTATTAGCTTTTATACCAAAATGACAAATTGTACAATTAGTATTTTTTAAATTCCAAAGAAGCAATCTAAAAGATACAGAAACACATAGTCCGGAAAAGTTCAGTGTCCATGATTAAAAGCTGTTGATGTTTTAAAAATGATCAACATTATTGAAACATTACTGAAAACAGGTTTACCATGAGTACATCTAAAACTACAGACTTCGCCTTCTTAATACACATCTCCATTATCCGTCTTTCGTCCTGTCTTCTTTCTTTCCCGAGGCAAATAGGAAGCATTGGAAAGAGAGCGGATACATTTTCCCATCAAAGGCTCTAGGTAAACGTAACATTCCTTACAGGAAATATCAAACTCCCTTCTCGAAGAAGCCAGAATCAACATAACAGAAGCCTTTGTCAATACTGCAACATATTTATGTGGGACTTTTGTATAAATTCAAATGGACGCTGATATTTTTCTTGAGCAATCTCCCTCTTCTGCGTCTTCGCGGCCACGAGGCGCTTACAGTTTCTTGGAGCAGTCAGAGCAGTATATGTCTCCGCCGTGAGCGACGAATCGCTTTTCCGCCAGGTTAAGAGAGCACTTCTTACAGTTAAAGCAGTAATCGTGCCAGGAGCCACCCTCGTAGTTCACTACGTTTGTGGCCTTGCCAAATCCTGTGGGACGAGACGGGTTCAAACAGTCAAACACAGAACCGGCGTCAGGACATACGTGCGTGTGGAATCAAACCTGTAATGGGATTCTGGCAGCCGCCGCATTTTTTGGCCACAGTGCTCTTGTAGCAGTCCACACAGTAGACCTTTTCCTCGTGGGAGGTGAAGCGGGTGCCAGCCAGGGGCTTTCGGCAGGAGGAGCACACAAAGCACTCAGAATGCCACGGCTGGTCCTGGTAATTCACACCTCCTGTGGTAATGGGCTGGAGGAAGAGGGCCAAAACATGTGCAAACGATAGACTGAGGCAACGCGTGATGGTCGTCATTATCATAAAATGCCTTTATTTTAAAATGCATTCACAAAATATATAGTAACTTGCGACTTATATATAACAATATCAGTGAACACAAATCTATACATTTTTTACTTTGTCTCTTACCTTTTTACAGCAGGCGCATTGTTTGGCGAATTTCTTCTCGTGGCAAGGGCTGCAGTAGATGTTGTTGTTCTTTGCTAAGAAGCTTTTGGAGCCGATTGGCTTTTGACACTGATAGCAGGTGAAACACTCGTCATGCCATGAGTTGCCTTTGTATTCCACATTCTCAGTGCCTGGAAATAACACAGGAAAATTATCTGTTATATAGGAAAAAAAATCACATACTAATTGAGCACTCCAAGGCCCCCTATTGTCAAAATGACAAATAACAAAATAACAATCTACATCTAAGTCTAGAAATTACACTAGTAAAATTTCTCCTATATTTTTAGATTTCCCATATTTTAGTTTTTTAAAATATATATAAATCTATTTTCTATTATTCTATTTTCTAATTTTCTATTATCTCTATATACATGTATAACACATATACAGCAGAAGGTCCCTCACCTGCCAGTATGGGCTTGTAGCAGCCATGGCAGCGAGGGGCATCCTCACGCGAGCTGCACGTCCCACAGAGGATCCTGTCATCCTTGGAGGTGAAAGATTCCTTGGCCAGATTCTTATAACACTTGGCACATCGGAAACAATCCGAGTGCCAGTACCGGCCCTTATGATGCAGCTCCTATACAGACGAGAACCAAGACTGAGAGATGTGATAATACAATTTAACTCGCAATATCTGCAAAAGTAATATGATAAATGTGAATATTTCAAGAAAAAAGTTTGGGATCAACAGCAAGGATGCATTAACTACATAATACGTCTTTCAAATAAATGCTGTTTTCTTTCTATTTATCAAAGAATCCTGAGAAAAAATAAAATTACATATATATTTATTTATTAAAAATATTATGAGAAGCTTGCAGAAATACATTTAATTTACATAGCAATTCTGACACCAAAGCCTAATGCTTAGATAGAGTACATGACTGATAATGCAAAAGTTTGTGTAACAGATTACCGAAGGTGTAAAACTTCCTCCAAACTATGCTTAAACTAGCATTATCACTACACTATTATGATGATGATGATGTGTGCTCTTATCTGATATGGAAAGGTATGGACCAGAGCTACAACAAAGCGGAGAGATATTTCAACACGCCAATATTTCGGCGCGTCTTGCGCAGTATTTTAAGGGCTCCTGATATCACGTGTTACCTTGGAGTCGGTGCTGATTGGCCGTCGACACTCCACGCAGGTGTTGGCGCAGAACTTGTCAAAGCATCGCACGCACACTTGTTTCTCGTCTTTCCTCACAAACTTCTTTCCACTGAGGTCCTCGCGACAGTAAAAACAGTTGGAGCGGGCCGCCATAGTCACCCAATAAATCCCCCGAAAAGCTGTGAGAAATAATAACAGCGATTACCTCATCGTGCTCATAAATCAGGCCATTAAAATGCATCGTGATGTATAAACGAAAGATGTTTTTTTTTTTCTTTTTTTTCCAAAACGTCGTTGTAACACATCTCACACCCTCTCATGTGCTCAGAGTTTCCTCAGGAAACACTGAGTGAGGACATTTATAGATAAGAGTGTTTGTTCCGTTTTCCCTTAGGCGGAGGTACAAAATTGCTCTTTAAGTTGTTACGTAACCATAGGCAACAGCAAACAGCACATGTTTTTTTAATTGTCCCCGGTCTTATCTTCATCTGATAACGAGTTTAGTTCAGCTGTAAAGCGGGGGTAGCAGACTGGCAGTCGGGATGAAAGACTTTCTTTCAGGGTAATAAATCGAATCGGTAATAATAAAACCGCACATTCATTACACGCATTCGCACCTTAATCAAATGACGGAGTGAAACACTGGAGGAAATGTTATAAAAATCGAATTTGTTATGAGATATTCGATTATAAGCATACCGGATCACCGGGTTCTGGTTTGAATTACATATTGTATAACTCGCCAAAACAAATCGGCATTGGGAATTTTCCCATGTAGTCATTAAAAACCAGGGCAGGTCACCAAACAGTTCCTTTGAATGAAACATTAACTTGTGTGCAAGTGCTTCAAGAGAATATGTGCGTGTTTTCTAGCATGCGGGCACACATTTGATAGTGTTGATTTTTTTTTTTTTTTCAGTATATGCGCAGAAGTATGTCTGGTATGCATGCGGTGAGATGGGGAATGTTAACAGATCTTTGACAATGTTTGAAGAGGGAACCTCTCATTTGCTTCTTCAAACACTTTGCATTGAGCTTACATATCTGGTTAATTATTTAGCACGCATCAGAACACTTTCCAGGTGGGTTGTCTGTCAACTGACTAACGGCTGCAGACATTATACTGGTCTACACATGGTCCCAAAGGCTGAGGAAAAATAATGTGTTTACTTTCCTGTCTCCTTTGCGAATGCGAACCCTAAACTAATCCTTTATTGGAAGGAATCTGGTAGATCCCAAAGTTTCAAACGAAACTGAGCGAGTTGGCCTGTAAATGTCCATAAATAAATTCAGCTTAAGTCGTCAAACGTCAATGCCAAAACCAGAATCACAGACCTGTTTTTCTGCGTAGTGAATGGTTTGCATCCGCCGTACCAACCCAGTGGTCCTATTTAACACATCTAAAACCAAACCTCCCATCTATGCCTGTTTTAGACAAGCACGAGTATTTTTTTAATGGACACTGGAGAAGAATTTGAACAGTAATGAGGTTTAAATATGCTAGATACTGTTACAGGACTTGGCATAAGTGTTCTTGTTTTCCCGAAAGTTCGAAGACTTCTGAAATGTGCTGTTCATGATAGGTTTTTTTTTCAGTTCTGTGTTTCCTGGTCGGTTAACTTTAATGACAGACCAGACAGACATTTAGAGATCATATTTTAGCATGGTTCTAAAAGTCATGCTCAACGAAGCTCAAAGATCACGGGGCTTATACTCTTTCGAATGAGAGTTATAGCGTTTTTCTGGGACAGTCGCGAGAGGACAAAGCTCAAACATTTGAACATATATATTTGTTCTTTTTAAGAATTTCATCGTCCCATATTCGATCTCGTGTCACCCAGGTATGCACGCGTTCGCCACTAGACTGCGGCTCCATTCATATGGTTATAATTAGCAAACAGCTTCATCCAAATAAATAAAGAGCAAATAAGGAAACCCGCTAAACGGGTCACAGATAAGCGTGAATGGGGGCATTTTTATAGACGCTGATGTAATGGCGAACTGACAGACCCCTGTTTTAGTCAAATATTTAATTTGATCTCCAGGGAAATGGCAGACTGTTGAGACTGGAATCTGGTTTCAGGATGACCTCATGCACCAGCATCTGGAACACAGTCGGGCGAGCGTAGCAGCCAAAGCAAACGAGGGGAAGAATTGGAACAGTCACGCTGCCTGCGACCCATTGGTTGATGCGATATGAGGCAACTTGAGAGCCTGCGAGACTTCAGCCGAAGAGAAAAAATAACGGTGACACCGAGCATGTTTTTAATCCTCCTTCTGCGTGAATTTAACAAGTTATTTTTCTTCGCAAGGCTCATAAAAGTGTGCGGTGGGTATGATGAAGGCGACCAAAGTAGAAGCTGGGCTGTGACATCACCTGCTGGTTAGCTCAAAACATCACTTTTACAGTAATTACTGCGTTCGAAAACCACTTCTGCATACGCTCTCTTACCTAAACAGAGAAACATGTGTTGGACTTACACGTTTTTTTTATTTTTTTATTTTAATGCACAAACGGCCCTGCTCGGCCAACGTGGGTCATCCGAAATTGGTGTGGTAATGAAATCAACCCTGTTACACAGCTGGGAAAATTGAGGGGGTCTTGGCAGTGTGTTGTGTTGGCATGATCTACATGCTGAAGAATGTGGCAAAAGCTTGGAAACAGGAAGCCTGCGAAGCGGCGGTAAAAAATACAGGCGAGACGGCTGGCCAGCGGCGTAACCCTAGTACTCTTGATCTGCAGTCCTAAATACACTTTCGAAAAGAGGAAACTCAAACAAGACTACCGTCCTTCTCTAGGCAAGTGGGGTTAATATGGGGCCACGGTTTAACCACCATATAATTATCCTGTTTATAATTGTTTATAATGTTTCTCTTAAAGGGACCTGGCACTAACAATAGGTTACTTTTTACATGGCGTTCTGGAACACTTCAGTTGGTTATGGCATTATGCGGTCAAATATTTTTTGCGCAACAGGCCGGTTCCAGAATTTTCTACAAAGAGAATTGATTTTTAATGGTAAGTTAATGGTAAACCGTTAAAGACAGGCCTACTGTGACCTATGAGGTTGCTAATTGCTGGTATATGCTTTTGTTGAAGCTGCCAGTGTCCATTATTTCCACATATTTTTTAAATATTAACGTTTTACTGTGGATTTCTGGTGGGATTACCCATGTCTCTAAAAATAATCAG
This sequence comes from Puntigrus tetrazona, assembly GCF_018831695.1. NCBI lineage: Eukaryota > Metazoa > Chordata > Actinopteri > Cypriniformes > Cyprinidae > Puntigrus > Puntigrus tetrazona. The sequence continues at coordinate 10,227,423 of NC_056708.1, read as the reverse complement.
AGAATCAAAGTTAATCACACCAAAAGAGTTTTTACAGTCATGCATATTTTGCAATAAACATTATATATACATATACATAATCAACAAATCCCATCATCTCCATTTTGATTTGCAATGCTTCATGGGATTGTAGTTTCTTTTTATTACATTTTGTAATGTTGTGATTCACCTAGTAGTGAATCACAACTACTAGTTAGTTCTTAACTCTTTAATAAAGATGTTTTAAAACTATTATGGGTAAAATACTAACAGAAGTGAGACAGCTAAGATAAGTGGCATGCAAATGTCTGGATGCAAAAACAGACCAATCAGGAAATTCAAGAGCATAATAATAAAAATCTTTTTAAAACAACATGGTTCTATGATATCAAATATCAAGGTTAACACCCAAAGCAAACAACTTGCCAGAAAAAACTTGTTGCAGCACTCACTGATAACCATCTGCTGTTGTATGCATATTCAAATACACAGAGCAGTATGGTACAAAAAACAGAGCACGAATCCCTCGAGTTCTTACCTAAATGTTTCCACATATGCTTTTAAAAGGCCCCAAGAAGCAAAATGGAGAGGAAATGAATCACATTTCATCTGACATTAAGGGAAGAGCAAATGCTTTACAGGTCCCCACTATGCTCTTGATACCAGTAGAACATAACATCATTTCATGAAAGCAAAACTGCATCTGCATGTGAATAAGTAAAAGAGAGATCTGTTGAGGGCCCATGGCAAATGTTTTTAAGGAGCATTTTATACTTTCTAAGAAAATTTTTTAATTGTACAGGTTTTAAGAAATAGTTCTCCAGTAATGGAAATGTATTCACCCTTAGGTCGTAAAAGATGTAGATGAGTTTATTTCTTTATTACAACGAATGTGATTAAATTTATCATCACGTCACTTGCTCACCAATGGATCCTCTGCTGGGAATGTCCAGACAGTTGATGAAAACATCACAACAATCCACAAATTAATCCATCAGCTATCGTCCTGTGAAGCAAATAACTGCATATTTGTAAGAAACGAATCCATCTTTAAGACTAATGGCAAAATATGACTTCATAATCTTAATAATACTCCTCGTCCCCCAGTAAATAAGTCACTAACGTATTTATTTAGAACCGTTTAGCTTGTAAATGGTGATTGATCTGTGCATATTTTTCCTGATGCAGATAAGATTGCATTATATGGCATTAGATGATTCATTTTGATGGCATCAGATGAGACAGTTTGAAATTAAAAACATCTTGAAAATGATTCTGTGACTTACAAACATGGGTCTTTTTACATCACAAGAAAGTAATCAGTGGACTAGAGCTGTGTGGTTACTTGTGGATTATTGCTTTTTTTAATCAGCTGTTTGAACTCTCATTCTGGCGGCACCCATTCACTGCAGAGGATCCATTTCTTAGCAAGTGATGTAATGTTACATTTCTTCAAATCTGTTCTGAGGAACTAACAAACTCATCTACATTTTGGGTGACTCGAAGGTGACTACATATTAAGCACATTTTCATTTTTTGGGGTGTACTGTTCCTTTAACATTTTAGGAGGTTTGCTGTAATAGTCCTGAGGTAGTGACTCAAACACATGAGGCCATCCATGCGCTCTGATAAAATACAATACTTGTCTTGTTACGTACACAGAGTGTGCTTCCTCTATTTAAATGCGCATTATACCCACACCACGCATGGTGTTGTTATTCATTTATGGCCTATCTGCAAAAACACTTGCATATTAGTCACCTTAGAAATAATCACTTTGAATTTAGTTTCAGCCAGCAAGAAGTGTCCAAATGGGAAAAGGGTTAGAAACTAAATAATGTATGCCAGACATGGCATGATAGCCTAATCATTTTCTGTGTATTTTACTTTCTTGGAATGTGCACCGGATAATGACAGGGAATTATGGACATCAAAGACAGATATCAGATATTTTATATCACTCTCATGGGATGAATTCCTCTCTGCACATAATTTAGACATAAACTGTCCGGTCGAGTCTCTTACCCCATCAGTCCGTAGACATGTGGCTAGATCTTTGGAGTGAAAATCTTTAATAAGAAACAGATTTCAGAGGCTGAAAGAACATGCAGAAAATCCCTGCAGCCAACGCCCCATCTTAAACTCACTGTACTTGCATCAATGCCCTTCATATACAGACTCACACACTGATATATATATATTAATGAGGACAATTAAAATAGTATACAGTACACAAATAAAGGTACAATAAAAGCTGTCACCGGGGTGCTATCTTTTCAAAAAGTACAAAAAGGGACAATTTTGGTATCTTAAAGGTACATATCAGTCAATTTAAAGTGTACATATTTGAACCTAATTAGTACAAAAGTGTGTCACTTTAAAAAAGTGTGTAGCATTTTTACAGACCAGATTAATATTAAACAGCAAAATTATTTTCAGGTTAACCGAAGGATGTTTGTTGGTATTAATGACAGGTCAAAAAAGTATCCGTTAAACACCAAACTGAAGCAATATTTTCTAAAATAAGGAAATATTTTTAATATGATTTTAATAATGTTTATTTACTTACACGTAAAATATTATTTAGCCTCTTTTTACGTGTCTGTTGTTTGATGGTATCTGGGCACAGATCTCTGCAAGTGAGCAGAGAACCAAGTCTCTTTGAATTTAGATGTTGCGTAATTTTGATTAGCAGACCTTATCCTCTCAAAAAACGCCAATTTCGCCGACTTGTCTGAGCTTTTTACAGTTGAGAAAGTTTAACGTACCTTTTCTGGGGGATACGGTGCTCTAACGAGTGTCCTGTCCTCTGCCGCCACAGCAAACTTTCAAAGTGTTTTGCACTTGGTGCTGTTTTGCTTTGGTGGGCTGTCGAGAAGTCTTAGCTCATACATATAAATCAGGTCATGCTAACGTCCTTTAGCAGACTTCCAATGGCTTAGGCTCTCTTATAAATATTAATTAGGCACTCCTGTCGCCGCGCGGTTAACATCCAGCTATAAAGATTCAGCTGTGAATATTAAGACGTTTTAGGATTCGTAATCTATACGAAGGGCGCGCGCGTTTTATTTATTCCTTGCAAGATAAATAAATAATAATAAAAAGATCTAGCGGTTCCATTCTCTGCACTTTCCTTTATAACAGCGTTTTATAGCGTCCTTTATAACAAGTCAATTTTTGTCAAATTTTAGATCTCCTTTTAGATATGTAATGTATTAGTTGAGACATAAACTTCAAGAAAGCTGCGTCTGGCAATGTTTACCCAATAGCGCAATATGTATTTTAAGCACATTAATCAAAAAAGGAACTTACTGCAGCCAAATCATCTTCAACATAGGCTTAAAAGGAACATCAAATCTCATTTATTAGGGGATCAATGGGTGTGGAACAGTAACAAAACACTTTCAAATAAGTCACTTTTCCTCTCTATATATATATTAATAAATCTCTTTTTTTATAAGTAAATGTTAATGAGGTAACAATGAGTCGGATAGCACAGTACAAACACCAGGTTACCAGACATAGGCACTTATTTATACAAAAAAAAAGAGAGCCACAAGTTATGTAGGACTTTGAAATGATCAATCCGGACACATTGATGCATTCACATTAGACGTAGATGTTCACAATACGCAAACACAAAATTTCTTTTTTTCTTTTTTTTTGGGGGGGAGGGGGAGAAATCAGAAGGATTAGCAACCACAACCATTGTACACCAGTGTCTAGACAAATAAATAAATACATATGGCACAATATAATGAATCAATAAAAGCATAAATAATCATTTAACTTAATATCTGTGAAAGAAAGCGTCACGCAGAGGCTGAGAGGTTAGCAGCTCAGGCTCAGACTCTGTGGCGCAGAGGGTCCGAGAGGGGTGGGGAGGGCGGAGGAGGGGGGAACGACGTCAGGGGGTCCGGAGCCTCATCTGTGGGAAGAACCAGACGGGTGCCCCCGAACGCAAGCTCCCTGTCCAGAGGATCGTCTGAGGTTCCTGCTAGCGAGTACAGCCCGGCCTGGCTGGTGGAGGTGGTGGGCATGCCGTGGGCATCTGTGCTGACCGTCATGTCACTGTACATCAAACCACCGCCGTCATTCAGAATCAGCTCCGTGTCTTCATCGTTTAACTGACCAGCATTCTGACAGGAGGGGGAAAAACGTCTGATTACACTCACGTGTGCTCATGTGATTTCACACGCTTTACACTGTGTGCTCATGGGTTTACCTCGTAGGCCTGCGAGCTGGTGAGACAGCGTGCTATCGGACCGCAGCAGGCCGGCAGAGTGGAAGTGAGCGGAGGCCCGCTGTGAGTGAGGAAGGGCTTTAAATAACTGCGTCACTCTGTTAAGGATTAAACTGTAGTTGAAATGAGATAAGTATACCATCAAAAATGCTCACTATGATCAGAAATGCAGTAAATACAGCATATTGTAAAATATTATTACAAAATTAAATTAGTGTTTTCGATTTTAATTTCGATTTTGAATTTTCAGTGTTGCGTGATCCTTCAGAAATCATTCTAATATGCTGATTTGCTGCTCAATAAACATTTCGGAAAATGCTGAAAACAGTTGCTGCTTAATGCAACTTTTGATCGATTTAATGCATTCATTTTTAAGTAAAAAAAACCCAAAAATTTATTACAAAATATTTCTGGTAACGTTAAAAAAGCCTTTATTGCCACCTGCTATGTATACATATACATATACTGAACATTTATTTTGTTCTGCATTTGCAATTAACCATTTTGACCATTTCATTGACCCTCTTGTCTCACTTTTATATACACAATATGCCTATTTATAATTCTTTTTGAATGCTCAATGTATTTTATCGGCTTTGTGCCTGCACTCTGTACAATAACCAATTAGATTAATTCTCAGAATAAAAATGATCATTTGCAAGGGCTGTCCAATTTTTAAGTGCGGGTTTACCCTGGGAAATCGTGAAGGAACTGCAGGGGGTTTATGATTTCACGAAAAGCTGCTGATTAAAACTGTTTTGATTAATCAAAATCAAAATGAATAATTTCACAATGAAAACATCCTAAAACACACACTTACTAAAAACTGTGCAAAAAAATAAATAAATAACTTTTGTTTACCTAAATCCCATGTAACTGATATCAGAGAAAGTTGGTGGTAAATTATTGAAACACTAACTTACGATCTCATACTCGGCCGACTAAACACTTCCCTGTATTAGTGAATTCCAGATGAAAGAAAAACAATCTTTGAAATGAATTTGCCAGTAGATTATGAGTGCCCTCTACTGTTTAATATGCTGCAATGCTCTAACGGTACGTAACAGTTTTAAAAAAAATAATAAAGCCTAAGATTGTCTAATTTAATATGTTGCGTGCAAAGTCAAAAACATTACTTTTTATTAATAAATTATGTATTTAGGGACAATTTAAATGCTGACACAACTAGCCAGAAGGACTGAAGGATACTTGTGGTCAAAAGTATACCACAGTCTGAACGGCCAGGCGCTCTCATGCTTGCTACTTCTTTGTGGCATCCCATCCGGGGCTGGGACCTATAAGAGCAGAGAAAAAAAAATGAGATAATGTAGTTGTTACACTACCCTTATGTGTCCGGCTTGTACAGTCAATATTTGAAGGTTAAACATTGATATTTCTGATATCAGCTGTTGCATTTTGAACAGACATGAGTGGAACTTACTGAATTATCTTGATCTGTGTCCACTCCCACTCTGCGGAAAGATAAAGTGAATTTACAAAAAAACAAAAAAAAAGAAAGATGGTTTGCTTTGAGAATGTAACTGAGGCTCACCGAATCTGCATAAGTGACAGCATGGGGGTCGTCCCGCCCCCACAGACCCACACCGTGAAGAAAACGATCAGCAGGGTGGTGGAAAACATCATCTGTCTGGCGTATGTGGCAGTGTCCCTAATCGAGAGGGCAAAGGTCATTGCCCCTCGGAGCCCTGTGACGTCAGTGTGACATTATAAACAACAAAGAAAAAGACATTACGCACTTCAAACGTCTCTGATCTCAGCAGGTATTACCTGAAAACATCATGACGTGTTGGAAATTGGAGGCGATTTTATTCTTGCGGCCCAAGTTCAACAGGAAAGACAAGGGGTAGATATTAGCCGCCCTGCCAAGAAATATAGCCAGCTGCAAATGAAAGCCACTGTTAAGGATAATATTTATCTGTATACAATTCATGAGTACAGCATAAACATGGTGCTATAAAAAGGATACAAATGCGCCTATGATGAAGAAGGGATTGAACACATGGTGCTGGAAGGAGAAAAGTGTCAAGCCCATATAAGAGAAGATAAAGTTTTCAGCCAGGAAGTTGAGCAGCTCAAACAGCTGTTGGGGGAAATGGTGGACAATACGGTCAGTATGCGTATCTTGAACAGTTATAAACCATGACACGCATCATTAAAATATAAATAGTTTGTGTGTTACCTGTTTGGTTCTACTCTTCGAATCAGCAGAAAGGTTGTTGTATGTGTAGTGAGCCTGAGTAATGCCACAGAAGAGCACCGCAACCACACCTGAACACAGAGTTTTACTCTTACTTACATACTATTACAGTATTTATTCAGATTTTGAATTTACTTATACTTTTATTAATTAGTTTTATTTACACATATACACATACAAATACACACACACACACACACACACACACACACATGCACACACACACACAATCACGCACACACAGTTAAGATTTTCATTCGGTGTCACTTTGGATAATTTAATTAATTGTAACATTGATAAAAAAAAAATACTCCAAGTCTGAAATAACTGGAATATTGAAAAATTCCCTGAATTTTCTCTTATACTCACCAAGTATTTGTTCATTTATTAAACAAAGTAAATAGCGTCACGTGATCCTTCAAAAGTCATTCTAATATGCTGATTTGCCGCTTAAATATATTATTATTATTATTATTATTTTAATATGGTGAAAAAATTTTTGTTTTAACAAATGCAGCCTTGGTGAACATAACATACCTATTTTAAATACATTTAGAAATAAAAAAAGTTCACATATGATACTGTACAGTAATGTACAGGTACAGATAAATATTTGACCACTGACGCTGTGGCTGACCAATCAAAAGCCAGTATTCCTGTTCTAAACTATTTTAGACATTACCTGCATAAACAAACAGTATTAATTTTTCCACGATGCTATATGTGATTAAACAGAGATTTCAGAGATCGGTGATCACAGCGTTGCCGTAGTTACCCGTGAAGCCGCAGGCCTCAGCCAATAGGAAGGTACTCCAAGACATGAGGAAGAAAAGGGCCGTTTCCAGCAAAGGAAAATCTCGCAGCTTAGTGAACTTTGTGACCTAAACATCAACGAATAATAACAGGTTAAATACCTTAGATTTGAAGGGTTTTTTTTCTTTTTGACTACTTAATGTGAAACAAAACAATTAAATATAATATAAAAATAAAAATACCAAAGCTGTCACGACTCCGGTTGCAGCCCCCATTGCAAAAGACCCACTGAAAACTCCCAGAAAGACACCTAGTGACTTGAGCAAAGCACTACCGTCAAACGTGTGACGATTGTCTCCCTCAGGCTGGTACGCCACTATTGATCTGTCAGTAGGTAAGAAAGGGTTAAAGACATAAACATTAAGCGGCACAACTGTTTTTAACACTGATAATAATAATAATAATAATAAAGTTTCCAGAGCAACAAATGAGCATATTAAAATTATTTCTGAAGGATCATATGATACTGAAGCCTGGAGTAACGAGACTGAAAATTCAGCTTTGCCATCTCAGAAATAAATTGAAAATTGTGACATTTCACAATATTACTATTTATACTGCATCCTGTATGAAATAAATGCAGTCTAGGTAAGCATATAAAAACATTTTAAAAAATCGTGCTTCCCTCATACTTTTACATGGTAGCGTCAAAATCAAGATAAACATAAAGGGAGAGCACTTACGACGACAGGACGATGGCCACGGCATCATTGAGGACACTCTCACCGAACATCAGGGCATACAGATCCACGTCGACCTTCAGCTCGTTGAAAATGGCCAAAACGGTCACTGTGGGCAATTCAAAGATTTCGGTCGTGACTGAATAAATCATTATTTATTACATTTCTAAATGCAAGACGAATCTAAATGTAGAGCAACATCTATACCTGGATCAGTGGCAGATACAATAGCCCCGAAGAAAAGGCAGTCGGTGAAAAAGAAATCCCCTCCAAGCTGACCGATGACCTTCATAAACACCACACAGCCGTACATCACCAACCTGCACAGAGCACATTATGAATTAGAGGCAATTACTGTATATATAATGTTACTTTTACATATATTTTTTTATGACAAAGCCTCTTTTAGAAAATTCGACACTTACCCTGTGACGAAGCATGACGTCATTGTGCCCACAAAGGCATAGGAGAGGATAGACCCCAGATTTCTAAAAAAATGCCTCTGGTAGTTAAAAGAAATAAAAATTAAAAAGATTATCAAAATGAAACCGCACAGCTCAGACGTCATAAAATAAGCGTTTAAAATAAAGTGGAATTTTTGTCATCTTATTCTTACTCGTTTGAGACTGTATCCTGCATGAAAGATGATGGGCGGAAGCAAAATGTTGAAGAAAACCTCAGGATCAAAAGTAACCTAGAAGCAAATGAACAAGTTAATCCCACAAAACACTTCAGGAGGAGGAAAGGACAAAATTAGGAACAACACGTAATGCATTTTGTTGGTATTTTAGGAGAGGATTTAATAGCGGTACCTTCCTGAGCATCTCTGCATTTGGCACGTCATGGCCCTTGCCGTCCCGGACCTCTCCTTTCAGGCTGTACTCATAGAAACGGCCGCTCACGTTCACCAGGATGGTGGTGGGACTGCTGTTCACGGCACAAGTCAAGGTGGTGTTATTTACGTCTTGTGGGAAATGGACGCCAAAACGCAGAATTACACCCACAAACAAACCTGGGGACACGAGACAATTTCATATGTCGCTTTAATGCACAGCGTGTTAAATCACATACTGAAATACAAAATAAGGAAGGATGAATACAGAATAGTATGCCAGTAAAAATATCCAGCATGGTATACATTATTTCTGCCAGAACACCTCTTATTGTTACTACAGTAAAACAGTGATAATGTGTTGTCCACCACTGGCAATGAAAAAAATAAAAATTCTGAAAGTTTTAAATGTATGAAAATTAGTGCTGGTCAATGATCAATTATGATTAAGCACATATACTGTGTAAATCTATTAGTATTATGATGTATGTTATTGTATATGATTATGTATATATAAACATTATACATTACATACATTTATGAAAAATGTTGTTTATACATATACATACATACATATATATATATATATATATATATATATATATATATATATATATATATATATATATATATATATATATAAAAATAAAATATACATTGATATTATTATAAATATAAACAAATATATAATGTGTGTATTTATATATACATAATAAATATAAACAGTACACACATATATTATGTACACAAAAACCTTTATTTTGGATGCAATTAATCATTGCCCAGCACTAATTAAAATATATCACTTAAAACAATTTAGATTTTAAGTATTTATCACTTTATAAATTAATTGAAATTGGCTTACATGTAGTAAAACACATAACTTAAAGACTTACATTTAAGATTGAACGTATTACACAATAATTCCACTGAAACAGATTTCTATGCATTAATACATTTTATTCAAATATATTAATTCATGTTTAATATTTCAGTTTAAAATTGGTCAAATGTTCATTTTTAAGAAACGTATTACACAACAACTGAATTAAATATTTATTAATATGCACAATGCATTAAAATATATAAATTAGGGCCAATAATTTAGATTGAAGATTTATTTTAATTTAATAAAATATATAATATACTTAAAACCTGCATTTTTTTTTATTTAGATTTTTGAGTATTTATTACAAAATAATTGCAATACAATGGACAAAAACTAAGCAGCCGATTGAACGGAGCAGCTTTGTAAATCTGTCAAAACCGGGAGACTTTTTTTTTTTTTCCATTTGTCCTACATTAGTGTCTACAGTGAGTGTGCAACTATTACTAATCTAGTATTTTGAGAACACGCAATGAGCTCATGCACAATATTTCTGGTGCCCTCCTACACAAGTTTCCTCAGTGTGAACTTGAATACAACTACGTTATATAAAACAAACGATTCTCACCATAAATCATAGCTAAACCCGTCTCGTGTAGAAACCTGAACCGGCGGTGTTTGAACAGCCATATCGTGAGGATAGTGAGTGTGAGTAACATGATGAATACGAGCAGATTGGCGCTGTCCTGCCTGTGGCTCTCCTCCGCTTTCCTCTCCGTTACCACATTCACCATCTCCGTGTTCTCAGCCAGACTAAGGACAGCAAAACACAGCAGGCAGAGCAGACGCGGGAGCATAAAAGCGCCCGAGACGGAGGCGCGTCTCCTCTGACATCCCGTCATGGCTGTGTTTGTGAGCGCTGTGGTGCTGCTGATGTGAATCACGGCGATCTATTTACCTTCACATAGCGGCGTGAAAACTGCCGCAACAACCTTTACGGAACATCCCCCCCGCTTGACCGGAAGTAAGATATTACAGAATAAAAGAGCCCGCTAAATAACCGCATCGATAAATACACTTTGCTAATAAATGGCGGTCGTCGACTTGTTTAAACTCACTTTGGTTAATTACAAAAAAGCTTAAAAAACGTAGATTGTATGGATTAAAAACTTGAACAAATTTAGTAATGTTTTAATTGACTGAAATGAGGCGATTTACTAAATGACTGTTGTTAAAATCGCACACATAAAGAAGAAATCAATTAACATAAAATTAGTAAAGCTTAAAACAAAAAACATAAAAATAAGAGTTTATTCAAAATATTAACGATATATAAAAATAAGCCTGGCCTAATGCACTTTGCAATCTTCAGAAAATATTGAACCTAAACCACAAATACACTAAAAGCTTAATAATAATTTGCTAATATTTTTGATTACAAGCTGCTGGATAATTCTATGATGTATGATTGTATATAATACCATAAGACATCTATACCACTGTTTTGTTATTGTAAAGTCAGAAACAAAATTTGTTAACAAAATCCTTTTATAAGTGTTGCAAACTTGTTAATTAAATTTAGTATATACTTATGTTTTATAAAACCTTAACTTGCATTTTCCACAAAATAGCATTAAAATGTTTATCCATTAAGAAAAAAAAAGTAAGGTTTTTGAAAAACCATTGCGTCTAGACATATTTTGTCATATGTAATATGATCTGCTGCAGCCAATAATTAATAGTAGCATGTTTCATGTTGAAATACATTTATTATTGCATACGTACAACATCAATTGCTCCATACATAAATGTGCACTTTTGGTGTGCACTTAAATTACAGATCGAGTACTTGTTACTGAATTGCAGTTTTGTGGTTTGTGTATACATACATATAAGTTTAATACCACAGACTTGTTTACTACTGGGCTAAAAGCTACAAAGGAACGTTAACTTCACAAAAGGAGTTAATTCCTATAAAACCTTGCTTCTCGTTAATAACTGGCGCTAGCAATGTCAGGTTCCACGCTTTCATTACATACAGAACACCTGAACAAATGACCTCTAATGCCTTTGAATGTTAAGTGGTTACGCTGTGTTCATCAGTCATCAAAAGAAAAAAAAATATATATATATATATATTATCCACAACCTGATACTTGTCTGTATTCTGGAGATATTCACAGTTAGTGCTTTGGAATGCATTTTGGAATGGTTTTCTCATGCACTAATTCACACAATCTTGCTGGCTGGCTTCTTCTGACCCATTCCTCAACCGTACCCCAAACGTTTCAGTGCTTTTAAGCTCCAAAAATAAATCTGTAATGCTCAAAGCCAAAATATGTTGCTCAACACGTCCCAGGCAAACATTTAAACAGCTATGCAGATGTTAAATTTGTACCTAAAATGTAAACAAGGAACAAAAGCACAAGCAAAACACTGCTTTCCTGAAATGCATACACTTTAACCAAGAATGAATCATTTCAGTACGCCCTTGAGGGACATTAAAAACCTGCACACATAAAAAAAGTGCCTGAAGGCCGATGGTTCACCCATAATGCATCAGTACAGTCTGGAATGCTATACGTTTAACAAAAACAACCGAGGCTGAATCATGATATGCTTCCCCAGAACCGAATAAACATCTTTGGGGCCTCCGCACTTTTATTACTAAATGGTAGCTTTAAACGTTACACCCTCCTTGTGTGTTTCCTGACAAGATTATACCACATTTGATAAATATTCCTATCTAAAACGGTTCGAAGACATAATGCTATAATGACTCTGGGGTCAGCAGACTCGTAAGATATCCGAATCCCTCAATATGGCAAAGCAAACACGCAAGCGCACTCGCACGAACAGCTAAAATACACGGAAACAGACGGCACACTCCAAAATACATCACAGTATTCCTCCACATAACAATAAATAGATTTATCAACAGCCAGTTCATCGAAATTAAAAAACACGGTTTCATTGAGCGAATAATTACACAATTGCACAAAAGAAAGCATGACTGACGTCCTGAAGGAGGAACCCACCAAATCAAACACACACATACACACACACACACACACACACACACACATTTGTTTAATACAGCAGTTCTGTCGTGAGCTTTGGATCAGATGAACTGAAAGCACATGTATATACAGTGTTGATGAACGAGAGGAGCAGCTGTGAACCTCGTGCTCCACTCCGAATGTGCGTTTGAAAGCCTAGAGGACAGAGCTCTTCAGTGCACTTTAGATATGGCATGTATATGCTGTAAATATAATCACAATTTAAAACTACTTTACATTATTCCCCACTAGGAAGACATATAATCACTATGAATATGTATAGAAGATATATTTCGACAAGCTAAGCACATCTGGCGTGCTACAGGATGCACAAGGGCGGGGCGGGGGTCTTTTGCGTGAACACCCAGAAAAATAAAGACTCTTGATTCGAGTATGCAGTAAAGCACAGAAACGGTTACTGCCGCACGCTCTGAACCTAAACGTAGGCAACAGAAACGGGTAAAAGATACATTCATAATGAGTTTAACGACAAACAAGTATCTCTGCTCAAGCCCATTTTACGGATATGATGGCGTAGAACACGTCAGACACAGCCAGGCATTTTAAATCTGTGCGTTTGATGATAATACGTTTTCTTATTTGCACTGGGTTACAGAATAAAGGGATAGATTAAGAAAAAAAAAAGATTAAGTACTCATGTATGTCTTTACAAACCTCTGGAACATAGAAGAACATATTTTGAAGAATGTTTTGACTGGTTTTGCCCATATAATGGAAGTCAACCTATTTGGACCCTATTGAGTTCAACTGTATGGACAAATAAAAACAAATACATTTTCAAAATATCTTCTTCTGTGTTTTCAATGCGAGGGTAAGTAAAGGATGAAACTGAAATTGTAATGAGAAATATAACTTGTATAATATCTACCTTTTTTTTTTATATCTGAAGTTTAAAGCTGCGGTCTAATGTGTAATAAACAAAATCTGGCCATTGTAAAACATTACACACACATACAGTATATATGTATATGCATTTAAATTATGTTTTCTTTTTTTGCCCATTATTATTTAAAAACTGAAAAAACTGTGTTGATTCCCACTTGGTTTCCTATCTTGGTTGGGCTAAAAGGTCGGATTTATTTCGGACAAACGGGTCAACACTTCCAACATCACGCCTTTACAAACCATATGTATTATAGATACGCAATAATATTTTTTCTGTATGTCACATACACGTTCTCCACTGTATCATCTCTCTGTAAATTCGTTTCTGGAAGGGATGTGGGCGTTTTTGATGCTGGTATTAGTTCTGGTTGGGACTGGAGGAGGGATTGTGGGAAACGTGGAAGTGGGAAGCGACGTCCAGTTGCTGTCCATGCCAAAGCCTGAGCTGGGGATGCTGCTCTGGAGCTGTGGGAAGGGAAGGGATGAGGATGTGGGTATAAGCGGCGGGCCGGTCCCAACTGCGGATGGAACCTTCATTGAAAGGAAGTCTGAATCGTCATCGAATGTGACCCATTTTTGGGTTTGTTTGGCTGGGGCTGCTGCTGTAGCAGGAATTAAGGATGGCTGTCTGGAGAACGACGGTGGAAGAGTTGAACTGTGAACCACAGCTGACATGGCCCTGTTGAGGCCTGACCTGGCTTCTTGGGCCTGCAGCTGGGTGTAGAAATCAGGCGTGAGAGATCGGCGTGGGGAGGTCAACAAGTTGTTGGTGAAAGGGTTGGTGCTGTTGGGTCTGGGTTGGGCTTCTGCGAGGAACGGATTGGGGGATGAACGGAGGGTCTCCTGGGATTTGCTGCGGGAGGGAACGGGGGGAGGCAGGAGACATGGAGCGCTGCTGGTGTCCGGAGCAGAGAACAGGGAGAGGGAGCCGGGCAACGTGGAGGAAGAAGAAGGGGAGGGGGTGGATGAGGAAGAGGAGCGAGGCAGGGAAGCGGAGAACGATGAGTTTTGGAAGAGGGACTGGGTGTTAAGCATGTCGAAGGGGTCTAGTTTCCATTGTGCTTCTCTTTGGACTCCATTCATGTCCTTGGCCTGGCGAATAAAAAAAAATACATAAAAGGGCTACATTATGAAATCAAACTTACAAATTAAGGAGAAGCTACAACACAACTGAGCTGAAGAGTCAACATGAAACCAAATGCAAATGTAGTCATTAAATACACGGTGTAAAAAATGACTGTTTTTGTAACCTTTCCTAAAGTTTTTCAAGAAATGGTCAGATCTTTTTTATTCTACCAAACAACTTTCCTGAAATAGTATAATAAATATAATAAACTATTTTGGGAAATTTTAAGTTTGAAAGCTGACAAATAATTGTCCCAGATTATGCAGAGATGTAATAGCTGCTTGATATTTTGATGAATTGAAAATGTAAATATGTTCTATGTATAAACTGTTTATGTAATAAAATATGTTTTGGTAGTTTGTGTTGTTCCTTATCAGTACAAAAATATCACAATTTAAAAAGGATCCATGCCAATATTGTCCAAAACCTCACTTTTCTAGGGCGTTTCCAAACTTTTGGAGGGCAGTGTATCAATTTAATAAATTACCACCATACTACAAAATGCACATCCTATTTCACTTACTGATATGCGTCATTACAGACATAAAACATCATTTCATGTTGACTTTTAATTATAAAACAAAGTGTTTGTTACAAGTTTTGATAAAATGGCTTATTGGTTAAAACATAAATGGTGCAGTGACAGACCTTAAAAAATGTTTTAAATCAGATCTGAATTTGAAAGCAGCATTATACAATATCAAAAACACAAATAAAATTAGTGTGCAAGTCTACTAGAAGTAAAACAAAGCTATTCACTTAAACTGCTTTCTCTTATCCAAGAAACACTGAAAATAATTATACCACAGATTAAAACCAAAAACAAACAATACCCACAACGAATACTGGATGACACTTTCCTTGAACCCCCTGTTGGAACAACATTATAACTTGTTTTTTTAGTATCTATATACAATAATATCAAGGGGTTCAAGTTAAGTTTACACTTCTCTGATATTTAAAATAAAAGAAGGTTAAATTAAAGATGGAAAGGGGAAAAAACAACTACAACATGAAGGATCCTATATATGTATGAGCAACCCATACATCATGACTACAGGCTATGGTGCCATGAAGACAACGTAAAGACTAGAAATTACTTAATCCAGTACCTGTCAACCTGAGGATTGCTCCTGCTAGTAAAAGAGAGAGACACATGCATCAAGAAGAGCGAAACATGACTACAAGAACCACCTGGACAAAGTCGATATTACTAGAAAAGGAAAAAAAAAAAAAAAAAAAAAAAAAAAAAAAGCAAAAGAGGTAATGACCCCAGGATGGGCTCTTGCGGGTACCTGTTGCTCTTTATCACAATTAAATGTCGGGCTTGTGATCTTGACATCCGCGCACATGTGTGCAGAGAAAGAGAACTAACCTGAGATGCGGGAGCAGGAGCAGACTCAGGTGGCAGTGCGTGAGAGGACCGGCTCCGGGGCGGAGGCTTGGGAGATGCCAGTCCGGGCTGAGGGGCGGCAGCGGCTCCAGCAGACGCTTGAGGAGCGGGCTGAGGGACCAGCGGGGCAGGTAAGGTGGGCTGCATTGGTGGAGGGAGCTGGGCTTGTACGGGTGGGGGTGGCTGCGGCTGCGCTGGAGGCTGCACGGGCGACACGGACTGGGGCTGCATGGGTGATGTCATCTGAGGCCTCATGGGACCTGGCAGTGTCGGGGGTGGACCTAATGGACAAACACACAGAGTTATTATAGTCTTTTAAAATGGTAAGCTATGCCTAAATCAATAAATAATTATTAAATAATAATAAAATAATACATAATAATAATTTAATTACTATTATTAGTAAAAATAATTGTCACTACCATTAAAAACTATTTAGGATGTAAATGTACATATATATTATATATATTATATATTTACAAAAGTGTTAAAAACCTAATTTTAAACAATGTGTTACATGTTTTGATTAAATTCACAATGACTTCTTGATTAAAACATGAATGGTGTATTGACACCAGGGTAAAATGTAAAACTAAAATTGAAACTAAAATGAAAACCATTTTCATTACTTCAACATTATTATCAAAAATAAATGCTGGCTAAAATAAAATAAGCATTTCAATTAATTTTAGTTAATAAATCTATTATTAATAACTAAAACTGAACTGAAATTGAAAAAAAAATATATAGACATGGTTTAAAAAACAAAAACAAAAAAATGAAAACTGAAAAACTGGTTTAATATGCTAATAAAAAGTAACAGAGTATTCCCACATACTCTGACAGACCTTATTATGTATCAAAATCTGAAAAATCTGAATCCAGTTATTAAAATGTTGCTTACAGAACAAAAAAGCATTATAAAACATAATAAAAACAAAATGCCACAAATGTCAAATAAAATTGTACAATTCATTAGAAGCATTTAACAGACCCAGAGGGAGTTCAGATGGTTTGCTTTGGGGTTCAGGAACGGGTCTTGGTGCTCCAGGGTGATTATCAGGAGAGGGTCGTGGGGCCCCAGGATGCACCTCTGCTGTGGGTCTGGGGGCCCCGGGATGAGCAGGAGGTGGAGGTCTAGCCTGAGGAGGGACGCTGATGACTCCTGCTCGAGGTGGAATCTAAACAAAAAATACAATTTTAACACAGTATTTTACTAAAAAAAAAGAAAAGAAAGGAAGTATCATTTAGTCCACTCACGGGCCTTGGGGCGCCTCCAGGGGCTGATCCGGTGGCTTGACCTCGACCTGAAAAACAGTCAACACAATAATCAAACTAATAGTTACATGAAATAAGTTAAGAAAAATATCTACAAACCTCAGAACAAAATATACTATTCGTATTTAAATACTAAATAATAAATGTAAACAGATGCTTTAAAACATCAGATCAGCGCTCCTGTCAAGAATGTAGCTCTATTCTTTGTTGAAACTAGCCTGGGGTTACAATATTCTGGCATGAGAAGGTCCAAATATGTCCGTCAATGAAATCTTCTGTCAGTTACAGATGGTTGACGTTATTTTGAGCGAAGGCAGAGTGTGTAGGAACTCACCAGCTGCATCTGCACGCGCTAAAGCTGGGCTTTTTTGTCCTTTTGTCAGCATGAGGGAAGAATTATTCAAAGAATCATGAGTTATTTTTCTGTTTTGTAGCATTTGCTTTAACTAAGGAGAAAATATATCTGACCCAACAGACTCCTTATCTGACTGGAGAGATCATTTCTTTCATTGTCTATTTACAACGGCTAATTCACCTAGTTCAACCAATCACTTCAAACTAAACCAAAATCACTGGAATAACTGAGACTTCATGCACTGCTTCAAGATGGATGACCTAAACATCCCTGCCCCGTTTCTCTTAGCAAGTGCAGGAGGTCTCAACACAATAACAAACACTGCAAAAAACGTCTAAAACCTAAATTACCTTCATAATCAGTCTCATCAAACTCTAGATCGAGAGGCTCAGCAAAGCCTTCGAAAGAAAATTCAAAACGTTTCCAAAAATAACATTATAAACAAAAATTGACAACGAAGAACAAAATCCACATGGCATAATACTGACTATTTCATGTTTAATACATTATACCATAAAAAGCCAAATTCACGAGGCTCAGGAAAAGCATGAAGAAACACATCCAAACAGTAGCCAGACATTTTCGCTATTCCGACCTAATATCAGGTGCGACTAAGTCAACAAACCAAGTCAATAAACACTACGTCAATATTCTACAGCTAATACACAGTGCTGGTTCAAGTACAGCATTACCTGCTGAATCTTTCCTAACAGGTGTGGGACTTCTGTCTCCTTTAGAAACCACAGGACATTGTGAAATTAACGATTTAAATAAAGTACAATAAAAAAAGTGAAAATACAGTATCTAAAGTAGTGCGCTCATTCATATGCGTGTTTCAATCGCAGATAAAACCCGTGACTTTTGGGTTTTGACTTTTGGTAAGAACAGATCTTTAAACCAAAAATCTGTCATATCGGTGTAATTTTTAACATTTACAAAGATGCCCCGCTGTACCTGAGGGTGGTGGTGGGCGCTGCGGAGGTGCGGGTCGGGCTGGTGGAGCGTTGGGGCGTGGAGGAGGGGGGCGTTTTGGCTCTAGTGCCTGTGAATAGAAAGGTCCAGCTGGCTGACCATCAACAGGAGAACCTGAGAGGAAAAGAGAGAAGTAAAGAGCATGCTATTATCACAAGAGTCAAAATCGACAGCCTGAGGGATTTAGCTCACAGCACTGCAAACCACACAGAAGCCTTCGAGACACACACACACACACACTCTATAAGAGCTCAGGAACCACTGAAGCACATCAGCAACACCTCTGCAAACAGCACTCTTTACCTGCCAATTCCCTTCTAATGGATGCTGGGCTTAATCCTCCTTTTCGCAGTGTAGAAACAAAGGAAAATTAATGTATTTTTGTATGTTGCAGAGTTTAATTTCATTTCTGTATAACTCTGTAGATTTAAATCCTCTGAAGACTTTCTGAAGAGAACTAAATATTAAAATTTTTATTTTCCTCCTCTACTTCCCTAAAGCTATATGTATAGAGCAACATAGTTTGGGGTGTGTAAGATTTATTTATTTATTTTTTTTACAAAAGCCTTCATTTATTTGAATAAAATCAATTTCGTAAATAAAATAATATTATGAAATAGCAATACAATATAAAATAATTGTTATTTTAATATTATATATACATACATATTATTATGTGATTTATTCTGAGACCGTACAGCTAAATATCAGCATAATTACTCCAGTCTTCAGTGCAGTGTCACATGAACCTTCAGATATCATTCTAACATTCTGATTTGGTGCTCAGGAAACACTTCCTATTACTTTCTATGTTGAAAACGGTTGTATTGCTGCTCAAAATTTGAAACCTTTTCTAACATAATATATATCTTTACGGTCACTTTTGATCAATTTAATGCATCACTGCTGAAAAGAAGTATTATTTCTTTAAATCTTACTGACCCAAACTTTTGAATAGTAGCTAAAAACAGACAAAGCCAAAAACTGATGAATAAGAGCATGTCCCTGTTGAACACAGTCAAACACTATCACTACCCTGTGGTGGTCCAGCTGTACGTGGAGGGGCTCTGCTGGGCCGGATGGGGGGTGCAGGTTCTCCGTGGGTAGGAGAGGGGCAGGGGCTGGTGCGTGGGGAAGTGGCGGGGGATGCGCCTAGATCCATGCCTGCTCCAGGCTGCAGGTGCTGGGGTAAAATATCCTCAATCTCCTCATCTACATCACCTGTCAAAACAGCAATAAAAATCTAATTCCATACTGTTCAAGAGCTCCATAGATTCCTGTTGAATTTTTGTAACTCAAAAAGGTATCGCACCTTCCATGTCATACTCCTCTCCCATGTCAGAGTTTTCTGCCAGAAGAGTGGAGCTGGTGGATGTTGGGATGCTGCCACAAATTCTCTCCACACTCATTTCCTCTTCTAGACTCTTTATCCAACCTGGACTCCTCAGACGAATGTCTATGGTCTTGCCATTCACCTGCATGCACACAAAGAGGGATGGTAAAAAAAGGTCAATATTATGGTTTCATTCAAAATATATGTGTGTGAATTTTCATTTAGTCAATATCTAATCTTAACAGTAAAGTCTCTTACAGTAGAGCCGCTTAAAGATAGAGCTGCTAGAGCAGAATATCCCTCCAAAAAGGTCACCCACATTTTCTCTTCTACAAACCTGTTCAGAAGAAAGAAATAAAATGTATTCATAATTTGTATATATATATATATATATATATTTGCTTTTTATATAAAGTATGTTATGTAACTAAGGTTGCATTTATTTAATAAAAAGAAAAAGAAAAAAAAAACTGTAATATTGTGAAGTATTATTACAATTTTAAATTACTATTTGCTATTTTTATATATTTTAAATTTATTCCTGTGATGGCTAAACAGAATTTTAAGCAACATTAAAAATCATTCTAATACGCTGATTTGTAGAAACATTTGTTCTTTTTATTAAAATTGGAAACAATTTTGATGAATGGAACTTTGAACAGCATTTATTTGAAATTGAAATATTTAGAAAAATAACAAATGTCTTCACTGTCACTTTTAAAATATTATATATATATATATATATATATATATATATATATATATATATATGCACACACACACACACATATACACACAAATACACACACAAAATAACCTGTACCTGATAAGAATAACCTCCCCAAAATTAGCAAACTTGTCCAACAGGTCATCAATCAGTGCATCATCAAAGTAGTCATCAGGACCAGACGTGCAGAGAGAGACAAGGATGGTGCCATCCGGTGGACCCTGCAGAGCGATTACTTCCTTATACACCTGATGCCTGGCCTCTGGATCCACCTCAAGTACATCCACATCTATGATGGCTACCACAGGCCTGCAAGAAATAGATTTTATGGGTACAAGAACTGTGATTCCTAAGCATAAAGTGGTTGACACAATCAAATGCACAATTTAACAATTACGTACAGTACAATAAAGTAAAAAATTAATTGCCTGCCTTCTGCAGTACCACTAAGGCCCACTGGAGGGTGTAAACATGGCTGGGGTAAACGAAAAGTGTTTTTCTGGTATTTGTGTCGCTCACCTGTGATCAGAGGTTTTGAGCTCTGCTCTACCATAATATTTCAGCTCTCCAGGGCTCCATGGGCACTGATCTTCCTCATTCACTGGTGCTCCTACTACATTCAACTCCAACTCTTCCGCTGTAATAAACACAGCCAGATCCAGTCAAAATTCTTTAAAGGTAAGGTAATCCGTTGCAGTTGAAGATGTGTCATTTATATACTTCTCACCAGTTTTATCAAAGTTCCACTTCCTTCTTTTCCAGAGCACACGGTCAGTCCAGGCTGGTGTACGGCACTTCTCACTGGTGTCGTAGTCCTCCGAAAACAGGTCGTATTTGTATGTGGGGGCAAAATCCAGCTTCCCTTCAATAAAGCCTCTAAAAACCTGAAATATGAATGAGAGAGAAACAAAAATAGTGAAGAAAAACTCCACTCATGTTCCCCTTATACAATTTATTTTTCCTGATATACCTGTCCAGCATTCTTCTGCTCTACCAGTTGATCTCCAGCAATCAGTGCATCCCAGTTTTGCTGTCTGATCAGCTCTTTAGTCTCTTCATTAGGAATATTTATTCGGTAGTTGAAGTCTCCACACCAGAATACATAATCATGGGAGTACAGAAGCCGGCCCTAAAAATAAATGAATGAATGAATTAATAGCATTATTTAATAACAATAATATATCTTTTTTATTTTTCTTTTCAATATGTTTTAATTATGCCATAGAAAATAAAATGGAAATTTTTATATTAAAACTTATTAAAATGTAGTTCATATTATTACTTAATTACTTAAACGTATTATATTTGTCTTTATTATTTATATTTGATAAAAAATAAATAAAAATATTACATATTTAACATTCATTGTATTTAAATATGAATAATTTACAAGCAGGTATAAATAATAATATTATTATTTTAAAAAGAAGAATGGGTTCATAAACAGAACAGAACAAATTAATTACCATGGGGAAGGACAGTTTGCGTGTAATTTCATTGTAGTCGTCGTTTCTTTCTTTGACCTGTGATTGGCCGGCGGCAAAGTGTGAGCACAAAAAGCAGATGCTGGTGGTGTGGAAGAGCATGCGTATAGCCACACCCCCTTTATTACCAGTGGCTCCGCCCATTCCAGTCTTTACTGTGTCCACAGCAACGTCTCTACATTAGGAAAAAGACATACAATATGAGGTCCCATTGTAAATTGTAATGCTTTTTAAAGGTCTGAAATCACAGACATTTGTCAACCACAAAATGAAAACAAATGCGTGTATTAATACCTGATGAATGGTGCATGCTGAGGGCGTATGAAGACGAACAGACACACACCCACCAGCTGCTCTGAGGCCAGCAGCACATATTTGTGATCTCGTGAGATGTTCTTCTGCAGTTCTGCAGCCCATAGCTTCTGATTAGTGGTGCTACCAGAGAGGAAAAAGAAGTTCAACAGTTCTCACAGGAAACAAACAAAAAACGAAAAAAATGAGAAGTTTATTGTGTGGCACATCACAACCACTAAACCAAAGGACATTTTGCTTCTGCTTACAGTATAACTACAACCAGTGATCTCTGAAATGTCTAGCAGCAAGTTTTTACCTAGCGCTGACGATATTTCCAGCATTCAGCTCCACCATTTCCTCAAAGCCAATAGCAAAGATATCCACTGGGCTGGATCTTCCATCTGCACGACAAAACCCACAAAAGTATTTGCACTAGTGTTTCTGTCACTGACAGTGGCAACTTCATTTCTTGGCATGTATAATTTGCATCGGTTTTGCATCAACACATACCCTGGAATTCCGGGTGGCCGGCCTTCTTAGGGGCGTCCAGGAGCCAATCATTGAGCGTGTGGTTACGGAACGCGATACTGCGGAACTGCTTGCCCCCGTTCACGTTCCACGTACCCACACACACTCTGATCTTTTTGGGACGCGTGTACTTGAAGTGGTTCTGACACATGCCCAGAAGCACTCTGGGAGAGGCTAAAACAGAAGGATTGAGACGTTCTTATCCCAGATTATTCTAAACCATAAATTAAAATAATCAATGAGACTGCGAAATATAAATATATGAAAGTGCACAAAAAGAAAATGCAGAGCATATGACTGAAATCGGGCTTGCACAATTATGACAAAAATCATAACTGTCAATTATGACATTTTAATTTTGATTTTTACGGTTATCACAATTGAAACTGAATGATGTTTATAACATGGTTTGAAGCAAACGCATGTCATATTTTTACATAAATATAAACAAGCTGAAAACAGTCTGAACCTTTCTTGTTCTTCTATAGTTTTAGCATCAAATGTTTATTATACATTGGATTGGTTTATTCTTTAAAAAAGAAAAACTAAGAATGGTATTATACTGAAACTAAAATTAAAACCCTTAAGATAACCTGTAGAGAAAAACACATCTTAAGCACACAAAATAACATAAGTGCACTTATGAATGACTAATTGCCACTTTGAACAATTACATAAATTGTGGCATCCATAATTGTAATTGCGATTAATTGTGCAGCCCAAGACCAAACCACTAAGACACACCAAACAGACCGAATACTGGACTTGAAAGCTGAACAAAAAGATATGATGTATTTAAAACGAAACACCACAGATGATAAAAAAAAAAAAACAAACAACACACTGTACAATGTCGGAGACGCCAAAATAAACAGTGAGTTTATGAAACGAGGAACCATAAACAGTTATGGATTTATGGTTGGTCTGTGTATACTGTACCTGACTGTAAAATGGGCTCAGAGACTAACATTGTAAGCATTAGGGAGAAAAAGAAAGAACAAAGGGAGAGGGGAAGAGAGAGAGGTTAAAAGTTAGCCGTTAGACAGATAACAGCATTAGTCCTCTGGTTCAACACTAATCTCACACCCAAAGCAGCCGGGAGCCAGAGATTAGCACGCTAGCATGAGGAAACGCATTCAGATCCCGACCCACAGGATGAAATCAGTCCACTGCAGCAGACTGATCCCATAAACCGTGACCGCAAACACAAAACAACAAAGGTGAAGACGTTTGAAACCACCTATAACTCAGTAGTTATAACATGCAAGTTCAAGAAGTACTTGTCAGGTATTTAAATCTATTCTTTAACAGGCAATGCATTTACAATATATTAATATTATGAATATATATATTCATATCATAATTATGTCAATAACATTTCTATTTTTATAATATTTATGAACACATTTGTTCATTTTTATGTTTGTGTGAAATACTTCAACTTCATTTAGATCATTTTCAGTACAAACAAAACATCATGAAATATAAAAGAACATAATGCACAATACATTATAGAACAAACACTTGACAGAACACATTTTTAATGACTGTCCATAATTGTAACCAAAATAGTACTCATGTTCACAACGAAACGGAGGCATTTTTTATCCCCACATTTTAAAGTAAGTGTAAATACCAAAGGAGGCCATTTACTCTAAGTGTAAAACGCAATTAGATGCTATTTACGCTAAATGGAAATAGCATATTTTCTTAGCAAAGATGCTATTTACAAAGGCAAAGGCTCTGTTTACACTCGTGAATTTTTGCTTTGAAACAGTGTTTTAGAATGAAAACAATCCTAGTTTGCACTGGCGTTTCAGAAATGATCTCCGTTTACACTACACAACCTAAAACATGTCACAGGACCATTCATGCAGATACAACCATAGATAAAGGTGTAGAAGTGGCTTGCCTATTATTCAGAACGCGGACGCATCTGTGTGCTTGGGGCGTTCAAATAGCTTTGAATCGACCTACTAATATCTTTGGGTAAAACAATAAGTAATGATGTTATTGTTAATACGACCGTCAAGGATACGCAGAGAGAATGTGGGCAGCCATGCCATCGTTTTCAGAAGTCTCAGTTTTGCTTTGTTTTACACTGAAGCGCAACTCTGTACATTTTAAACTAAAGCTTTTTCAAAAGTCTCAGTTTTCAACCTCTAAAACAGTGTAAACGATACACGTAACCGTAGCAAAAGATATACGTTTTAAAACAAAAATGCACTAGTGTAAATGGGGCCAAATAGCAATGAAAGCTTTAGATTCTATTTACACTAAGTGAAAATAGCAGGATTTTACTCATATGCTAAATAAATGCATTTCCGATGTGAAATTTAAATTAGAAATTGAAAAATGAAAAAATAAAATAAAATACAGTTTGCCAGGTGCCGAGAGGCATTTCAAAGATGGCTGCCGAGTGACATGACTTGTCTTAGAGACTTTGACTGACAGCAAACCGTTTTTTTTGTACTGTTGACTAGAGTTATTGTACACAGCCACTACCAACAATGAAGTCTATTTACACTTAATGTTAAATATTTAGTGTAGTTTTGTTATTTTTGCGAGCATCTTTCCCTATAGCCCTGGTTTATTTCTGACTCTGGATTGTGGTGTTGTAAATCTTACCATACAGGCTGCTGGTTGTGAGGAGGGCTCGTGCCTTATCTGCCAGGTCACTGTTCAATGTGCTGCCCAGTCTTAGGATGTCAATGGCTTCCTGTTTAGAGCTGTCAAAGAAGTTGTTCTGAATGGTTCTAGTGACCGAGCGAGCTCCGTCTTTTAGCTTTCCACCCTACGGAAAGAAAAAACCAAATAGTTAATATAAAATAGTCAAGGACTGGAACATCAAAAAAAAAAAAAAAGATCTAACTAAAATGAAACAAAACAAAAAGAAAACACACATTCATGAACATGTATTCAAAGGAACATCAAAGGAATACTTTTAATTCTTTGCTGCTAGCTAGATGAAGCCTGGGGTTTGAGGCCTAGCTGGAAGAGGTTTACAGGCTTTTATAACAGTCTATAAAAAGAGACCTAATTAAAATTGACACCACTGCCAGTTACAGTAATCTTTCTCTACTAACACAAATGATCCAATACAAAACAGAGCAGAAAGGTCCTTGAACACCGAGTCGGAATTCTTTTGTGTTTCTTTTTCCCATATATTTGTAATTCTTTCCTATCAAAATGCTTGCTGAGGATTGCAGAAAATCGAACCTGATCTGAATTTCTTTTTTTATGACAGATGAAGGCAGTGTGTAAACTTGATTATTTTTTAACGTGCAAAAAGTTTGCTCAGTAAGTTCAGACTCAGTGCGCAATGACCAATGGCCTGATAAAAACAGCATCACTCAACTCAAAGTGACACAATTAGCTACTGTCAACTTACCACACAGGAAGAGGAACAGCCAAAGGAAAGCAGAGAAAACAGCAGATTAAGACAATTAAGACAATCGTACACTTTCACAATGAAAATGGCACAGAAGGACCCATTTTTCAGCTCTCTGCTGCATTTTGTGCTATATTGTTTTACAAGTCGACATGTACCTTAGCCTTGCCATCCAGAGCACCAGTGCCTGCGTAGATCTTGCTGATCGAGTCTCCATTGGTGGACCACATGGTGCGGAAAACCTCCTGAAAACGTGCCACCAGCTGAGGTTTCTCGGTCAGACCCATGTCTTCCAGTTGTTTTGGAAGCATCTGAACATAGCAAACATATTACATAATGAATAAAAGTCAAATAATTAAAAACTAAACAAAAAAAGTTAAAACACAGAACTGTCACAAACACACCTCAAGTGCAATGAAGGCCTGGACGCTGTTTGTTCTGTCCAAGCAGTCTAGACAATTGGAACGAATGGTCCCACCTTGACATCTGCAACAAAATTGTAGTAGACTACAATTTAAACAAAATTGTAGTAAAATTGTAGTAAACAAGCTTTTATAAGCTTGTTGTGGTCATTTTGTGATCATAAATGTTTAATTACATTTTTGAAAGAAAAGTATTGCTTTCTTTAAAATACACAGTGACTATGAGGAAAATAGATCCACTGTTTTTTGTAATAGCAAAACATTTGTAAGACAAAAATGTTTTGCAATTCTATGATATTCCTAAACGACCAGTTGCTGTGCTGTATAACCTCACCTCTGAATGCCGGTCTCTCCTGAATAGTAGAAGAAGCCACATTCCTCTAAAAACTTGCTGATCTGAGGTTTCAAGACACTGTTGAGCTTTTCAGTCTTCCCACCTTTAACCATCTGATGATAGTCAAAGTTCAACATTCTCACAGCGTTTGAATGCTCTGAAGCCTTTAGGTGACTCTGTGGTTGAAGACAAAGACAGTCTTTACATAGTAAAGAAAGCGAAACAACTGCACTATGGTTTTGTCATGCTGGAGCATTGAAAGACATCTTAATGCATTGTAACCTGACCAACCAGAATATTTCCTAAACAACAATCACCTGGAATGCTTTGCTGAGCATGTGTTCACCCTCCTTCATACCCAGCAGGTTGATGATCACCTGTTTGCCATACAGCCTCCTCAGGGCACTAAAGTGTCTGGACAGGAAACATCAAACAGGGTTCATACACATTCAAACCTTATTGAAAATGGATTAACATTTATTCTATCTTTTGATCCATCCTCTGTTTTGAAAGGAAGTTAAGGAAACAAGTGATCAATAGATTATTATGGATGGAGGGGGGAAATGAAAGCCTAACGACTGTGTTGTCTGCATCTACTTCCTCTCATCACGACCTGACTCAGCACTCCAGGGAACAGAGCAGTGACTCATGATGAATAAAGAATGTCTATCATGCTCTGTGTGAGGAGCCAAGGCTGGATAAGAAAAAACCCTCCTACATACTCAGAATAAGGCTTTCTTAATGCAGATTTTATTGTTTTAATCAACCCAGTCGTCCATTGAAAAAAAAAAAAATATTAGGATATACTATTAATGAGCACTGAGTGAGTATGTCTTAGTTAGTGGTTATTAAAGCATTAACAAATGCTTTGAAACTGGCTCACAAGACTGCTTTCATTCATTTTCATTTGACTAAATGCACGATTTATACATAACAGGTTCGATGTTTATCTTTTTTTTTAAACTACTTATATATTACAGAAATAAATGGTTAAATTAAAATGTTTCACGCCATATTATTATTTGCTATCAATAAAATGTATTGTATCAAAAGAATTATAACTAAATACATTTTTAATGTTTTTACATTTTATTAGTTGCGTATCAAAATCATTATAATTTTCTATTCCAAATTTTGTGCACTTAAATTTTTTATCTAATATTTAGTGCCAACCCATTCCTAATCCGTAGGTTTCAATATGATGCAGCTATATCAGCTTTAACTCTTCTGGGAAGGCTGTCCCCAAGGTTTAGGAGTGTGTTTATGGGAATTTTTGACCATTCTTCCAGAATTGCATTTGTGTGGTCACACACTGATGTTGGATGAGAAAGCCTGTCTCTCAGTCTTGACTCTAATTCATCCCAAACATGTTCTTTGGAGTTGAGGTCAGGACTCTGTAAAGGGCAGTCAAGATCATCCACACCAGACTCTGTTATCCATGTCTTTAATGGACCATGTCGGAAGAGGAAGGGGCCAGCTCCAAACTGTTCCCACAAAGTTGGGAGCATGGAATTGTCCAAAAAGTCTTGGTAATCTTAAGCATTCAGAGTTCCTTTCACTGGAATTAAGGGGCCAAGCCCAGCTCCTGAAAAATAACCCCACACCATAATCCCCCTCGACCAAACTTTACACTTGGCACAATGCAGTCAGACAAGTGTTCTCCTGGCAACTGCCAAACCCAGACTCATCTATCAGATTGCCAGATGGAGAAGTGTGATTTGTCACCCAGTGAACGCGTCTCCACTGCTCTAGAGTCCAGTGGTGGCGTGCTTTACACCATTGCATCCAACACTTTGCATTGTACTTAGTGGCAATATAGTGTATAATATGTATATATGTCACACTTTTTAATAGTTGCCTTTAACTACTATGTTATAACATTAAACATTTGATACAGTGTGATACAGGTTTTACAGGTACAGTCATGTTTAGGAGTAGGTTAAAGAGTATTTTAGTTATATCTATCTATAGATATTACAGATGAAATTGCAAGAAAGCATGTTTTGGTTACACTTTATTTTAAAGTGTACATTTATGTACTGAGTAATATTATTTAACTACATGTAATTGCTGTATGATTAATGATTATAATTAATTCAATGTTATTACACTGTAGTTATAAGGACTTAATAAAAAGTGGGTAAATTATTTTTGGATAAAATTTTGAAGTTTAAATGATAATTTATAGAGTTTTAACTTTATACTGGCATGACTAAGGGGCTAGACACCACGAGCAGTCTGCATTTATAAGTTAAAGAAGTTTAAAAAGTTTAAAACTTTTAAATGATCCCTCGAGACCCCCTGCTGCACTTCAGCCAGCTGTTCTGTTTGTAATTGCTGCCTAAAAAATCCATCTGATTGGGCACTGGTGAGCCTTAATTACCCACTTACTAGCGGAAAACGCATCCTTAGACATGACTGAGCTTGCCCATCCAGACTGTGTTAAATAACAGGACTGTTTAAAGCAGGGCCCGTACACAGTGCCAATGTCTGCTGGATAGCTTTCATCACGCACTAACACTTGGGCCTGAGCCAGAACAGCTGGATACTAGGGCAAGAGACCATCAGAGACCAGCAGAATCTTAATTACCTCTCAAAAGCCGGTGCATTCGCTTCAAAACCACGGGACAGCTTAACACGATGAGATCCGACCTATGTGGAAAGACAAAAAAAAAAAACAACAACAAAAGGTTGGGTTATTTCATATTTGGTACAAGATGAAATTAAGGTGGCAGAAGGAAAGTAAGATGAGAGAGACAGCAAGAGAAAGACCACACAGGCCTGGCCCGCCTGCTGAGTAGAGCTGCATTTGAAGATTCGAAAAACATTGGCGCAGAGTAAGACAAAGGAACCATCTGTAATGATTTTACAAGCTCACTGAAGCCTGAAGATCTATCAGAGATACCAATCATACCAAGAAAAACATGAATCCTGGCTAGACAGACATGCTTTAGACGGACGTTTCAGCTGCTAATATTGACTAGCTGCAGATTTCAATAGTTGCAGGAAGGTCTTCTAACTTCTAACTAGGTCTTCTTACTAATGGTTTTCTATTTAAACGCTTTCACAGCCTTCAGCATAACATCTTACGTTCACACCTGCAATCATAATAGGTAAGCTATATAGAGGACTTTCCCATCTCTAGGCTATGACTAGCTTCTCATTTCCTGTAGTGTCGTATAACTTGGTCACTGAAACAGTTACACCTCTGAACACAGTTGGTTAGTGTTCTAGCCACAGGATGGGTTGTGTTGTGTCGTCTAACTAGGGTGACTCTAAAATCGTCTTTATACAGTCAACATTTGATCTCTATGCCTTTTGTTTTCTTTATTTTGACCCACTTTATTCTACCATTTTACACCCAGGGTCTTCAAAAAGATAATGTGAAACAAAAACAAAACTAAAATCCATAAGTTAACTTAAAGCTAAAATTAACACTAACCAAATAAACGTTTAATATGCTCCATTATTGCATTATTTTAATACTATTATTTATGCTATATACTAAATTACACATACAAATATACTAAAACATCAATAATCAGTAATTAAATACTTTGTTTGTATGTAAGTGTGTATATATATATATAAAATTGAATCAGCCCCTGCCTCTATATGCAACAAGGGACCTTGAATTCAAGTAACAGAAAAATTGATTCAGAGCTACTGGATATTTGTTGGCTTTATTTAGACTCAGTCACTCTGTCAAGTCCCACCCAATTCTGTTTGTTGCCTCTGCAGGTCCCTGCCATTAATATTTCATATATTCGGAATGGCAGCAGAGACTGGCTCACATTACCCTGAGCTTTCTGGGAGCAAAGAAAAAGTATCCTGTGGCGATTCTACTTCCTTTTTTTTTTTGCACTTAGCTTTGCACTGAAGACAATGGGATCCCTTATAACCAATACCACTATGGCCTGACACAAGTGACACACAAGACCTTTCATTCAGGTTCCGTGGAAAGCTTTGAAAAACAGCTCAAGAAGGATCACCTCACCAGCTTCCCACTAAAAGCAACAACGATAATGTCTATGCAATGTCAGGGGAAAGACAAAGGCATTTCCAAACCTGCTTGCTGGCATCTTAACGTGATTTCACAAGAAGCCAATAGTTTTATCAGAACCTGGATCCTTTCCAAAATGAGTCACGGTCGATTTAGATGCAGCTTCCACCGACTGACATTGCACAAACTCTTTGCAGTGAAGAATAGATCATCCACCAGACAAAACTAAACCTTCGATATACCAACTGTCGGCTCCCATGCTGTCCTTTTGGCTCTCGACTTTGATTCAGCTGCAACAAAATCCCCTGAAACGAGTGTTTCTGATAATATGAATAAAGGGGGTCAGCACTGGCCGTGTGTGATGGAGTGGAAACACAAAAGAATAAGTTCATTATGATGAGTCAGCATGAGCATGGAACTCCAGCAAGCTCAATTCAGTGGAGCGCAGTGCAAATATTTTTCCTCTGTGCTATTTAAACACATGCAGACATCGTATCGATTCAAGGCTTTGTTGTACCTGAATTCCTGGCTGCTCCCAGAACAGAGGTATTGACCCTCGGATCTGAATGAAGGAGGATACTCTGTCATCAAGGAAAATAACCTGCAGGGTTAAACAAATATAAACAGTATCTTAGCCGTGGCATGTTGCATGACATTTACCCTATGGCATTTCAGAACTAACTATAATTAATGTACATTTTTTTCGGTTTCAATAATATTTATACTTTAATATTCTACCCCATGTTTATAGACAATATTCTCTTAAATATTTAACATTTGTTTCTGTATGCAATAATACAAATATAAATGTTATATATTTAAATATATTATTTTCAGTTAATACAGTTTAGGTGGGAAAACTAAGAGGTTTTAATGGCAGACTGGTGCAATGTAGTTGGAGAAATAAAGCTCAATTTATTATTTGTACATATATGTGATGATTTTTAAGACCTTTTAGCCTTCTCTAATTATGTCCACATTTTCTGTGCCACAAAAGACAATTTAAAGCATTATGTTTCGTACCATTCCAGTCAATAAAAAAAAAAAAAAAAAAAAAAAAACTATTTTTTTGTTTAAAACGACTAAAGACCACCTGGGTGTTAAAGAAGTGAGTTCAAACGGTGACTTCCAGGTGACTCATATTGTTGGCATACCTGCTCAGTCTCCACAAAGTTGGCCACCTGGCCGTCGTCATTTGTGCCTCGGACATTGAAACGCGTGCCTGCTCTCTCTGAGCTGAGCCGAGAAATCACGCAAGCTTTGGCCTGCTTGTGCCCAGCATAGATGGTGCGGATCTCCACTCCGCCACACATCAACCTCAGTAGCCAGTCATCACAGTTCACCCCATAATGCTTGAGATGGAGATGGAGGGACTGGTTCCTGGGAATTACATAACCGTTACATCCATTTAGCGTCCAGTTCAACATTCTGAGTCAGTGCGATTTTTTTTTTAAACGTTGGGCACATATGAAACAAACCATATATAAAATAAAATGTTATTTATACTAAATAGAAAAATATTTTGCCATTCAATAAATCAACGTTTGAAAAACACCCACCAGAAAAAACGATTATCGGATGTGTCTTCTCGAATTCTGCGGTGCGCGTTCAAGCTGAGGTCCAGACTCACTCCGGTGGAGGACCAGGCGAAATAGAAGTTACCAGAGTTTAAGACCTTCCTGACATCAGCGATGCGGTCCTCATCCGTGGGGTCGTTTTTCAGAGAGACGAAATCAGTGCCTGTTACCCGAAAAACCTCTGAATCCTGGACTTTTCCCACTGAACTGCAGCCTGTTACGACCACCAGGCTGTGCAGCATAGAATCCCCTTTGGAAGAAGAGCAAGAGGTGAAGCTTAGAGTTAGTAGACCATGCACATTATATAAGTATACATTTGAAATGAGCAGAATTGCATTGGCCCCTTATTTAAATATAGACGTGAGTCTCAAAGGACTTAAATTATGACAGTGAAATATTATACACATTTACAAACTCAAATAATGGCTACCCTTGTAGTTACACTGTAATTAGCGACTATATTTGTACAACAACTGCTTGATAACATGCTGCGCATACACCTTTCGTAATTTTTGTTTTGCTGTGAATTTCAGTGTTTTGGTAATATTTCTGCTTTACTTAGCCTCAAAAAGATCAGATTTTTTTGTTTTTAATCTGGCGACAGAGCGGATTTGTATTTGTTGTGATGACAAACACAACCGGCAAATCAAAAAAAAAAAAAAAAAAAGAAGCTGAGAAACTGTACCAAGGTTAAGACGAAGAACTCCCAGGATTCCATAAGCATCCAACATCTTGGTGTATGAAGTCTTGATGGTCTCCTTCTCTGCGGCCGCTGGGATGACATCAAAACACTCACTTAAAAACACGCCCTATTTATTGATGATTTATAATCTTCAAAACTATTTGTTTTATATACAAATAGGCAATATTTAGGCTATTCTGCTTTCCTACATCTGCAAATCAAAGTGATTTTATTCAATAATATTTCAATAAATGACTGATTTGACAATTTCCATGCTTAAAATGAATAACAAAAAATATACTATAAAGGGTATATGGAGAGCCTTACACAGTACAGCGACGGCTCCAGACTCGAACATCAGGCATTCCTCTCGATTTCTGGTCTCCACAATCACACTGTATGGAGGTGGATCCAGTTTGTGGTAAATACGATAACCTTTACTGAATGCCATGACTCGACACAACCTGTTTCAGCCCTGCATAAGAAAAAAAATAAATACCACTTACTTTTAAAACACACCATATGAAGGAAATGCCACAGGGGTTACATATTCAAACCCTAAACCGCCTGCAGGTTCAGATAAGCAGGTGCATCAAATGTCGCATCATGCAGTCACGAAAACACAATTCAAAGTGTATTATTAATGCATGCTGTAATAAACCATTGGCATACGAGGAAGGAAATAGACTTGCACAAGATTTTTGTAAATACATCATTCCGTTCCTAAAGTAAGTTTCGCTCTTAAGGTTGCAATAAAATCATGCGATTTCTGCGCGTTATATTAACCAAAAGCTTACCAAAACAAATGTTAGTTATTCTGTTTTTCTGCAACACGACAGCAAGGGATGGAGAACGAGCCCAAATCCCATCAAATCCGAAGCAACGAGTTAAAATGTCCGACTCGAATGAAATAAACCGTGCAGAATGAGAGGATGACAGGTGCTCGTAACAATGCCACGCCACATACAATCAGATTTCCAAGCCAAATATATGATAATGTTTACGATTCGTGCACCCACAGACTGTCTAACCTTGGGCCACTGTCTCAGCGTGAAGCTGAAGGTTAGTGCACACGAGATTAACAATCATCCATATAACTAGAATGAAGACGGCCAGGCCCCGCCGGCCATTTATCTGTCAAAATCAACAGTTAAGACAGACTGACAGCGCTAAAAGCCTATATCACGACCAGCAGTAACGGCTAATGTTAGCCAGCTAGCTCTCCATCGCCTCCCTGAACCATATAAACAGACATTTAACTGATAACAGCGCTGTAATATGCGCGTTTATACGTTAAAGGCGCGCATGTAAAGCCTCGGTATTCATTATTCTTTTGTGACGATGCTTGGTAAAGAGACGGCCTTGTGTACCTGTCAGAGTTGTGTCTGTCTTCCTCCGGTTGGAGATCGTATAAGGCTAGAAACAAAATGATTAGCGGGGCAGGTAGTTCAAGAACAGAAATACGATCGAAACCTAGAAAGGACAACGAGAGTACAGTCTGTGTTTACGCCCCTGACCGCTTCCGGGACATTAAGCTGTACACTGATTGGCCAGATTTGTCAGTCATGTGATGTAGGAAATTTAAGCCCTAACAGACATCGTGTCTTATCAATACCAATGTTCTTGTGTTGATTAAAACACTTTCATACAGTTATTTATTTAACACACTTTTTTACTCTACAGATTAAATTTTTGTTTGTACTATTTTGCACAATGGTCCGTTTTATCTGCATCTATCTCTCTCTCTATATATTTATTTTATTTTATTTTATTTTATTTTATTTTATTTATTTATTTATTTTTTCATCTGCGTGGTCTTGTCGCTGTGTTGCACTGTAGTCTGGAGCTGCTGACATTAAAACAAATTGCTCGTATGTGTAAACATACCTGGCAATAAAGCTAATTCTGAACAAAATGTACACAGTCACTTTAATTTTTTGGCATAATACACACAGACACATTAAAGGAAATCGGCTATATGGGCCGTGAGGCGCCCTCTTCAGACCACAATCAGTTAAAGCAATAAAGGTGGATTTATTTATCCACGTCCATCTATTTTTATAGACAGATCCCTCCCATTTCGTACGCCTACTCAATATTACCGTAAAATTTTGAAAAAGGGAATACAAATACGATAATAATACTAATACTAGTAATAATAGTGTAATGCAGCTATTCACGACCACAAAAACAGCTATGATGAGAAAAAAATAATTATACAATGTGAATAATATGTTTTCTTTCTTGTTTTGTTTTCGTATCTGGACAAGAACACATTTACTTGTGCAACAGCAAGAATGAAATCAACACCTAAAAAGTTTCAATTATAAACACAATCAATATGCAAATCTGTGAAAACGTCAATTTCCTAAAATAAATAAATGAATGTAACAATTAAATTAGCTACAAAACATTTTAATTGAATGTTAATTAAATTAAATTACATTAAAATCAAATTACATTTTATTTCCACACGCAATCGTTTTATTGGTTTTGCACCTTAATACGTGTGCATTTAGCAGACGCTTTTATCCAAATCGACTTACAAATATGGATAACGAAAGCAAATAGTATATCAAATGGTGTGAAACAAAACTCAGTTTTATCCATAGACATATTGCGATGCTCATGGCAATTTCATAACTCAACCCTCCCATTTGAGGTGATTGGCAGCTTCACCAACCAATCACTCGGAGTTCTTAAATTCAACTGACCAATCAGCTTCTCAAGGGCAGGAAACCGGCGTTTCATAAGGGGCTGCGGTCAGTCATGTTTCATAAACAAAACAGAGAAGACTGTTTAACTGTCAAATTGGTTACAGAAGAGAGGAATTTCTGATGTATTCCTTTGAACGAAGAAGAAAGTCTTTAATCTGTTTGCGTTGTTTGCACAAGTGAGCCGGACGCAGACTGATAGCTGTCCAAGGTGGTGAGTAGTGTGACAGTTTTATGAGAGCTGTCATGATGCAGCTTTCGTCTTGAAATGTGATGTTTCGTGTTATGTGGGTCTTCAGTTAATCTGACCACGCGGACTCATGCGATTGTCTCTAGGCTTTTCCAGACACCTCCTCGACGCAATGAAGAGGCTGTTCTTCATCGAGCCGATCGTCGCGATTTACGCGTTTGCCAGTTTTATGGTGTATCCCCTCGTGCAGCAGTACGTGTATCGCAGATTGTGGCTGGAGATCACAAACTCTTCTTACCCCGTGTCCGACAACACCACCCAGTGCGCCGTCATCAACACCAGCCACAGCACACAGCAAGATGTGAGTAGCACCTGTGTCAAAAACACTTTTTTTTACCAGCTTGCTCCCAAAATATTTGTAGCGGTTTTATGAATCGGTTCCTCTTAAGTTCACACAAGTGTTCAGTAGAGTAACCACAGGCTTATCGCGTTTACCGCATTAGTGCTGTCATGTCAACTTTTAAGTGTTTTTTGAAAGATAATTTTTTTTGCCATAAATATAGGGTTTCACAGGTTTTGGTATTTCAGGAACACATTTATAGTACTTGAGTTTATTTAGGCTGCTTATATTGCTGGCTTGTTGTGTCAGTCAGCTTTTTTTCCTAGTAGTTTTTGGAAACTTTTATTTATTTATTTTTAATGCAGTCATTTGGATAATTTATACTATTCTGCAGAACATTGTTTGATTTTTTCTTTTTTTTTTTTTTTCTTTTTCTATTGTTAATATATACACACATATGACACATATACACATTCATCGTGACAAATAGTCAAGCATAAAAGAATGCAGAAACTGGTTTATTTTTGTGTCTTCCCACATTCTGCCACATACATTTAAATAAGGCATTGCGTTTTTCTATTTTTGTTTTTAAAAATGAAAAGAAAGCATGTAATTACAAACAAATGATGGTTCAAGATTCAGGCAGGCTGCAAAATACTACAGTAATTTAAACGAATGTAAAATAAAATAAGGCTCCATAATGTGACCTTTTATGAAATGTTTAGCTTGAAAATGATGCTGTTTTTTTTTTTTTTTTTTTTTTTTTTTTAAATACATGAGATTTGCTGTTATCCTATTATTGTTGTTATCCATTGTTACCGAATGACAGCAATTAACTATTATAAGTAACTATTGTAAATCTTCATTCTCTGGGATACAGTGTGTTTGGTCCATGTCTGAGCTCAGCAGTATACAATTCTGAGAAAGCAGTAAAGTTTCTAAATAATGACTAACTGTTATTTAACAGACCATCATGTGCTGGTGGTGTTTCTATCCAGGCTCTATGCATGCAAATAATAAGTGAACTAGTAACTCATGAAATCAATACTTTATGCCAATTTTTTAAATGATCTACTTAGTAGTGTGTAATAAATGCTATAATATTCTGCCAAACGCTCATTATTTTAAACATAATGCACTGATCAGCCATGTCAGGGTTTGTTTTATATCCTATAAATACAGTGTGTGATGCACCTGGTGTTGCTTTAGAGGGCAGTCTGTAGTAGTCTAGTTTTGGTCATCAGTACTTAAGGAAACACATCTGAGTTTCATTTCCTCTTCCTTTTTTTTTTTTTTTTTTCCATTTTTACAGTTTTTCTTATTTGGAGCAGCAATCGCAAAAGACGTCATAAGACACGTATGCAGTCACAGTTTTGTATGCACATGTGTTTAATTTATTTTGCTCTGTTTTTCAGGAGGTGCAGAAAGCAGCTTCTCTGTTTTCCATGTACAGTGATTTGTCTACCATGATCCCCAGCCTCCTGGTGACCCTCCTCCTGGTGGCCTACAGCGATCAGCGCGGCCGAAAGTTCACGATCATCATGCCCCTCATTGGGTCTCTGGTCTACTCGCTTTCTTTTCTGGCGGTCTCCTTCTTCGAGCTCAACCTCTACCTCCTCATTGGTGCCAGCTTCTTGAGCGCCCTGTTTGGCGGCGTTGGCACCATGCTAGGCGGCTGCTTCTCCTATGTGGCCGATTTGTGCGAGGACGGCAAGCAGAAAACCCTTCGCATGGCTGTGGTGGACATGATGATCGGCTTGCTGGCCGGCGTGGCGTCAATCTCCACGGGCTACTTCCTGCATACAACCGGGTTCAACTGGCCTTTCTTCACATCCGCCATATTTCACGCGGCAAACTTGCTATACGCCGTCTTCATTTTGGAGGAAACCAGGGTGGTTGACCGGTCAGAGCCTGTGGCTTGTTGTCGGGCCCTGCAGAAACTCGTTTGCGGTATCTACAACTTGTTTGCAGGAGGCAGTAGACAGAGAAAATGGATTCTTGTGCTGTTGATAGTCACTTTCTCCTCCTTATCTTTTGTCAATACGGGGGGTCTGTCCATGATCACACTTTATGAACTCAACGAGCCGCTGTGCTGGAGCGAGATCCTCGTCGGATACGGCGCCGCGGCCAGCACCTCCATCTTTATCACTAGTTTTGTCGGCGTGTATTTGTTCTCCCTCTGTCTGCCGAACACTGCCATCGCCTTCATCGGGATGCTGTCAGTCGCCGTAAGCATGTTCATGACGGCCTTCGCAAAGAACACGCTCGTTATGTTCCTCGGTGAGCATGGGTATACACAGTCCAAAAGTTATTTTAGAAAAAAAAATATTATGTGCTGTTAGTTTTTTAGTAATTAGGATACAGTATTTACCGCGTGTAACCCTGGAGCACATTGTTTGGGTCAAACGGTTTGCTGAGGACTTCACTTGGACAAATTTAAAAAGGATTTTCTCATTATACAGATTTTTGCAGCCTCAGATTCCAAATAGTTGTATCTTAGCCAAATATTGTCCTATCCTAACAAAAATATGCATCAGTGAAAATGTGTTTATTCAGCATTCAGACAATCTATAAATCTCAGTTTCAAGAAATGTACCTTTATGACTGGTTTTGTGGTCCAGGGTCACATATTAGGTAGACAGTAGTTTTTTTTTTAAACAGTTGTTTTAATTAGTTTGAAGTGTTTAAAGCTCCACGCATTAAGATAAATAAATAGATAAACCTTCAACAATTAATAAATCGCAATTAAAATTTCTGTTATCTGTCAAATGAATTGTATATGTGTGTCTCCTCGCAGCTCAGGTTTGCTCTTAACATCTGTTCAAAGCGATATATATGGAACACTTCATGTGTTATTACACGTTGAAGATTTGTTCAATTAA
The DNA here is from genome assembly GCF_018831695.1 of Puntigrus tetrazona. Taxonomy (NCBI): domain Eukaryota; kingdom Metazoa; phylum Chordata; class Actinopteri; order Cypriniformes; family Cyprinidae; genus Puntigrus; species Puntigrus tetrazona. The sequence goes on along the minus strand of NC_056708.1, from coordinate 10,187,842 downwards.
TTAAGAGCAAACAGCAGCTGTTCCCGGGTACAGCAATATCACGTATCTTATCACACTTATCATGTGTACAGTATACAGTGATAAAGTTAAATTAACTTCTTTGAAAAGTGAACCATTTCACTGACTACTTTACACAAGTGTTAATGAATCAGATGTTATCAGAAATCTGTATGTTATATGTTGAACCTTTTAAACCCCCCACTGGACTAATATGTTTGCTACATATATTAGTCCAATATGCAATAAATGTCAGTGTGAGTGTGAATTTTTAGCCATGTAAAATAGGTAAAGATGTGTGGGTTTTTATTTATTTTTTTGCTTGGTTAATGTGAGTATTGATGTGTTTACTTACAGTGAGGATTCCTGCTATGTTTGCCATCATGCCGTTCCCTGTCCTGCGTTCGATGATGTCAAAGGTCGTCTCAAAGTCCGAGCAGGGTGAGTGACCTTGAAAACCACTGTTCCGAAGTAAAACTCCTTATTCAGCAAGATGTCGGTCATAAGAGCTCTTCTCAGTTCAAGAGTGTGTGTTTTCTTTTGAAGTGGCGTTAAATTTAAGGATCCTTATGTGAATGCTGTTTATTTTTCAGTTTGATTTTTTTTAAGCTTGTACAGCATGCATGCATTCCTCCTCCTTTTGAAGAGACAATCATCTCAGGCTTTTATTTGTTTGCTCTTCGTGTTTTCTCAGGGGCACTCTTTGCCTGTGTGGCCTTTACGGAAACCCTGAGCACTAACGGGTCCTCTGCGGTTTTCAGCAGAATCTACGCGGCCACCGTGGCATGGTGTCCTGGGTTTATCTTTCTGTTGGGTTCTGGACTCTGTATCATTCCCATAAGTCTATTAGGGTAAGAGCCTCACTGAAACATAACCTGATCTTCAACTTATTGATCTTCAGAATGCTGAAATGTCCGAACCATGTATTTAAACCCCCACTTTAAAATGATTGCTTACCATATAGTGCGCTGAGTATGAAAAAAAGCATAGTATTATATTATTATATTAAATTTAAGTTTTCATAAATAGGAATAAAATGAATTTATCTAAATAAAAAAACAAAATACACCAAAATATACACTGAATCAGTTTTAAACTCTACAAGTGAATTTAATCATATATTTTAATTATTATGATTTATTTTTTATATTTTTATTTATTATATTTTTATTTATTATATTTTTAGATTTAATCATTTATATGATTATATAGATTTTTTAAAAAATTACAGTTACCAGTTATCTTAACTTTTAACTGTCTTTGGTCTGTCAGTACTGTTTTGATTGATAGGATGTAGTTCCTTATTCTTAAATGCCAGCTAAGGCTTATATTTCCTCTTTCCCTTTTTTGCATCTGCTTGTATTTCTTGTGCTTGTGCGTTGACTTAAAAGTGCTGATTCATTCTGACTTTGTGTCCCACTTCAGCATCCTTAGGTGTTTCCATTCACTGGATACCAATGACACTCAGGCACTCTTATCAGAAGAAGGGACTGAAGCCTCACATGAGCCACCTGTAGCTTAAAAACAAGGGGAGTTTGGACACGTCATGGTCTCCCTGTGTGGTTCTTGACATTTCCTCATACCGACACATGCGGGTAATCTGTTCAAGCATAAGTGTATTTTTGTGTTTCGAGTCGCTGCTGCCATGAAATATGCATTTTTGCTCAAATGCAGTATATGATTATTTAAGTTTTGGAAGGGAACGGAACTTTATATTTTTCCAAAGGGAAATTTTGTAAAAGAAGTATTTTTAAAATAATAATAATAAATTCAGCAAAAACTAAATTTATATTTCCTTAAGGAAATACCAATCGCTTGTGAGGCAGCAACACAACAAGCTAAGTTTAGATTAGGCTTTGATTCAGTTTTGTCCGCAAACAAGGATCAATACGTATAGTTAATGTGAAGGGTGTCTATAAACAAGACCAGTCGTGATTCAGACTGCAAATGGATGTAAGAAAGTTGACGTATCTGATTCAGTATGCAAATATAACAATAATATAATAACCTAGGATTAAATAAGGGAAAATAAGGGTTTTAATAGAGCTAAAGAATACATATAGAGTTTGAATGAATTGTATGTACTGAATTGATTGCAGAAGTTAAATACTGAGATTGAATGTTTGAGGAAAATCTGCACATTGCTGCCTTAAAAGTGTCAGGTTTGGGCTGATGATTTATGCTTTGATTTATAAAGATATATATAAAACTGTGTTTTATAAAGCATAAGATTTAAAATGCGTCTTTATAGTGTTTTAAAGTTTCTTATTCGCACAGATTTGAGTCATGAGCAGTTTAGCCAATAAGCTCTGACCTGCCATTATCTGTCTCATCTGAAATTTAAGTCAAGGTACGCAAGTAATAAACTGGTGTAGATCAGTTTACTTTGTTTGGAGGCTTAGCTGTAAAAACAGTGATTTTGGAGGACCGGGCAGACCAGTCAATAGATACTTGTGTTTATCTGCCCGTACTTGTGCTCCACCTGCCACACACAAACTTCACTGTTAACACATTCACAACAGGAATGCTTATTGAGCCATTGGGAAGAAAGAAAGAAAGAAGAAGAAAAACCTCTTTCATTTACACAAATATGCTGGAACCCAACTAAGTTTGTTCACTTTTGTGCAGTTGTGATATTGTGTAAGTTTCTGTAACGAAATATAAAGAATTAATGTCTGTTAGCTTTACAGCGTGTAAAACCTAATGATGTGTTACTTGAAATTGTGTTTTCCAGGCTTGGAAATGATCATGTTCTAGAAATTATTATTGTCATTTTTATTGTATAATCAGCTCCTAATTCTATTGCAAATTTAGCGTCTGCTAAACAAACAAATATAAACTCACAAAATGTGTCCAGGAGGTGGCAGTATAGACACGCATATAAATATGCCAATATCGTCTCGACACGATTTTAAAGTTGATTGATCTTTCATTTGAAGTCATTTTTAAAACTTTTTTTTTTTTAGGTTAAAATGAAGAGGGTAAGAACTTAATGCCCTCGTGACATACGTTTGCATGCTTTAACTGAATAAAACACTTTGCTTCCTGGAAAGCGTATATGATATATATATATATATATATATATGATGTTCACAGAAAAACTGAAAGCGCTTTGGAAATTAGGAGTGCCCAAAGAAAAACAGTGCGATCCTGTGTATAAATGTAGAAATCCACTGACGTCTGTCCTGTCGCACCTCCCTGTGGATTTGATTTCCAACCCCCCCCTCATATTTGGCCGTGATGAGAGGTCAGTGATCTGCAGCTCTTCGTAATCGTGCAGTCGGAGTGTCTGCCGAGTGAAAGTATGATAAATCTGAAGTGGAGGGGTGGTGGGCTTCTCTGGTTTCCAAACTGAGGCTCACACCGCTGACTCCACATGATCTACCTCACCACAGACTGCCGTCTCCCCCACACCCTCTGTTTATCTCCCTCTCTCATTTCTCTCTCTTTTAATCTATGCGTTTCACTGTCTTTCTGCTGTCTCCCCTTTCCGTGCACTCCCGCCCCCTATATTCAGACACATTCTGTTTTATTTCATCTTTATTCAGATGCATAGGCACACACACACACACTGATGATTCGCAGCCCCCTGAAAAGTTTGTGGTTGGCTAGGCCAGATAACACTCGCACCCACAGCCACCCAAGGATGAAACGTATCCACGCTACTAACAAACAGTTGGACCCTTCTGTCGACGGACACATCTGGGGCTTGTTGGACACAGATGTTTCTGCAGGCCCACGCCCCATTCAGGGGTTACAGTCACATGCTCGACAGCTCGTGTCATATAAGGTAACGCGAACCTTGTTTGCGAGGAATAACTTAAAGGGGTAGTTCAAAGTAAAAATTCTATTTAGCTACTTCGTCGTTCCAAAACGGTGAGACTTTCTTTCATCTGTGGAGCATAAAAGAAGATGTGTCCCTTGACTTTTCAGTCTGTCTGTTCATTCTAAGTTAAAGGGATAGTTCACCCAAAAATTTATTACACACTCATGTAGTTACAAACCTGTAAGACGTTCATTCATCTTGGGAACAAAATATATTTTTGATGGAATCCTTGAGCTTTCCGCATCGCAGCTACCACGCTCAAGCCCCAGAAATACAGTAAGGACATTTGTAAAATAGTATTTGTGACATCAGTGGTCCACCTGCCTTATTGCTCCTCCTAGCTCTAAAACTAGCCCAATTGTGTTGTGAGGTGGGTTCCCTGTAAAATCTGTACTCCAGGAGGTAAAATACACATTTTGTCAGGGTTCCTCTGGTAAAATGCACAAGACTGATCTAAATTATCCAGGTAGAAATTTGCTACCTATTATCAGTTGAAAAGTGCCCAAGCAACATTGCTCAGTAGTTGCCCAGTGTATTTACAGTCGACCAATTCCACGGTAAAACCACAGAATTGTTCTTACTAGCTTTTTGGGCCTTGAATGTGGTAGTCACACTGCTGTCTATGCAAAGCCAGAAAGCTTTAGGATTTCATCAAACATACCAGAAAGCTTTAAGATTTCATCAAAAATCCTTTTTTTTTGTGTGTGTTCCAAAGGTAAATGAAGGTCTTATGGATTTAGAACGGTATGAGTAAGTAATTAGTAAGTAATTAATGACCATCCCTTTAATGGGTACCAAAACCATTAGTTTGACCATCATTTGTCAGACGTTAAACATTGGGAATTTCATGAAGGTGGGTAAATTATGATTTTTGGCTGACCTACCCCTTTAAAAGGTGAAGTGTCAATATATATATATATATATATATATATATATATATATATATATATATATATATATATATATATATATATATATATATATATATATATATGTGTGTGTGTGTGTGTGTGTGTGTGTATGTGTGTGTGTATGAATACGTGCCCCTGAGTGTGCCAGTACTGTCACCAAGGTTGCATTCAAATACACTTTGTTATGGAAATGTTATGGAATATTCCGTTGTAGCATTTTGCAAACTTTATGGAAATTTTAATTGTAACTGTGCTCTGAATAATGACATTTTATTTCCCCCCCCCTTAACTGTAACAGTAGCAGCGAAGCTATGCAAACACGTCACATGACAGTGACGACAACAACACACCTGAATGTGCTGTATCACATTCATGCTATATAAAGCATGCTTTTTCTTTAACAGTAACATTACTTTTTAAAAATAAGTGCCTCCTTCTAGAAGTACAGTATGCGAGTTTGGATGAAACCCAAACAAGTTTCCAAAACACTGCCCCTTTATACTATTAGTGGAACATCCCAAATTCAATGTATTGGTTCAACTAAAAGGGCTAATCAGTATGGTTCCAGCTAGCACAAAACAAGCAAAATATATAATTACCCCTCTTTGTGCATTCATGTGATGCTATAAGCCAATCAGCATTGTCAGTATGTTTTATCAGTCATATTTTATCAGTCGCATTTTTCTTCTTTTATACTTCACAGAATCAGAGAAATAAAACGGTAATGCACCACTGTGTCCACTTGGGAGAGAAAATATTTTCACGTTAAAAATGAAATAACTACAGCTCAGTCTAGTAAAAGACAAAGTCCAGCAACACTGATCAAACCCAGAGAAGACAGGCAGATATTGCAGAGGCGTGCGTGCGTGAAGCTAATGGTCTGATTCTGGCAGCCGCGTCCGTCTCGAGCACTTCACATCCTCCACTGGCCAAAGGATTAAGTGTAAATTCATATTCTGAATAATGACTAGATAACCGCTGTAGCGTGTTTATAGTATTTTGCTATTATGATTTAAATCGTGTCATTGGCTGGCTTCATCCACAGCACCTAGATCAGGGCCTGACAGGTATGTAGAGTGTCTCGGGTCACTGAGAGCGTGCCAGCACTGCTGCTGTCAGAGACCGATATGAGAAGAATGCGTTTTAAACCTCTTTGGTTTGAACGTTAGCCAGAAGAATGAATTCTGGATCAAATGCTGTTGTACATTATGTGTCTGTTGAAATGAAAATGATGTTTTCTGTTGAACGTTTATGAAACATTTTTAGACTTTATAATATAATAAAAAGTTCCATCAAATATCCATATAAAATGTTTATTTTATTTTTAAAAAAATATACTTGAGTTTTATGTTGTAAATTAATCAGACATTATCCATTTTTTTGCATTATCATGATAATTCTCGGAGGATTAGGATGTTAATGTGCATTACAGTGTTAATTGGTCTCGGCAGAATGAATCTGCTACAGTGAGCGTCAAGACTTGTTACTGCCAATACATCTTTGTAAGAAATACCGCTGCTGCAAATATAGATGATTACATGCAAGCACACATGATTCAGCTCAGGTGGAGCTGGGGAAGGTGGAGGGTTTCTAAAGCACACTCCAACATGCTTAAGCAAGCACTAGTCATATAGTTCAATATTGAGCAGCGAGCTCATTGGCTGCTGATAGATATATATATATATATATATATATATATTTATAGTGCATTTAAATGATTCATCGCAATTAATCACATTCAAAATATTGAAAATATTTACATGTATATAGATTTATATAATTACATTTAAATATATTAATACATAACATATTTTCCTTAATTATATACATGCATGTGTTTGTATTTATATACAAATAATAAATATGCACGAGACACAAATTTTATGTAAACAAAAGCTTTTATTTTGGATGCAATTAATCGCGATCGATTATTTGACACCACTAATTTACATAAAACATTTTAATTGCATGTATTTTTTTTATTTTGAACGTCCAAAGCACTGGTGTTCCCGCGATTGCCTTTGAAACTTCTCTTTCGGGGTCGTTTTTCCCTTTGTTCTACTCAGAAGGTCAAAACTTTGTGTTTTTGTTCGTCTGTCGCTTTGTACGGTTTGCTCTCCACGTGTAATTTCTAACAGGCTTGTTTGTATTTAGCTGACGCTCAAGCAGTGGGTGAACTCTTTGTGCCTCACCCATAATTACAGTGTTTCAGTGCCCTGCTGCTTGGCTCTGTGGGAGGGTGAGCCTCACTTACTGTAGGCACTGCCACTGAACTCACTATATCACTGCAAAGACGGAGACCGATCTTATATAATTGTCTAATAATTGTAGAATTGTGTATTCTGCTATTTTCTGCATTAGCTAGAAATTTCTCTTTCCTAATTGCAAGATCTCATGATATTAGATATGTGCATGTTCAAAGGTTTAGGGTCAGCTGGATTTTTTTTAAAGTGTGCATTAAATTGATCAAAATAAAGGTTTAATAAAAATCACCCAAAAAAAATGTACATTACCATTCTTTTGAACTTTCTATTTATCATATAATCACTGTTAAGCAACCTGACTGTTTCATAATAAGAGTTTCTTAATGATCTTGTGACACTGAACACTGGAGTAATAACTCCAGAAATAAAATATATTACAATAAAAAACAGGCATGTTCAATTGTAGATAGCATTTCACTTTTTCTGCATTTTAGGTTAAATAAATGCAGAGACATTAGAAAAATACAGGTTTGGAACGACACGATGGTAAAGAGCAAATAATGAGAGAACTTCCATTTTTGGATGAACTATCCCTTAACCATTTTGCCCATATTTTATTTGTGCAGCTTATGTTTCGATGCCAGCAAACTCGCCATAAAAACCAGCACAATATCACATTGCCAGGATATGTGGAGGGTCCCGTTCCTTCCTTCTGTCTCCCATCTCCCTCTAACCACATTGCTGTTACAAATTGACAGGCTATTTATTTTCAATCTCAAATATAGATCAGAACGCTGCATTTCAAACCACAGGCCTGGTCCTCCATAGACCCATCTGTCTCTTCCACTCAAAGCCGGTCTGAGGCATCTCAAGGCCAGTCCATCTCTGCCGTTCTGCCCCAGGTCAGGTCAGTCCAGACACAGCTGCTTCATCTCCTCCGACAGGAAACTTTCTGCTGCCCATCTAATCCTTTTTATAGCATGGAGAAAAAATCCATCCATGGAAACCTTTCTTGTTTCGAGGGAATTTTTTTCTTGATGTGATTTATATTTATAGAAGACTAAATGGTTTGTATGTGCTGTACAGGAAGAAAGAAATGTACATTTTGAATCGATGCGGAAGTGAAGGATGGAAAAGCAAATAGAAGGAAAATCTGGGGTATTTATAATTAGAAATCAATTACATTCAATGAAGCCAACATACTCTGCAGTGCTGATTATATATTTAGATCTGAAATATTGAGATTCACAGCACCCTCTTCATATAAAACAGACATGAAAAGGTTAGTGTGTCGGTCAATAAATATTTAATCCTTGTCCTGTCTGGAGGAGCCTTCATGTTAATGTGCTACGTGCCATGATTACCTTGTGCATCCACACAGTTCAGTTCATGCTCAGCTGCAGGCCATTTCATTGTCTATTGATTTCTGCTTAACTGTAGCAGTGGGAGACCGCAGTACTGTACTCAAGTCATGTGAGCATTAAGTGCTTCTGTTGTTTTCCCTTGCTAATGTCTACTTGGATTTAAAAAATAAATTTCATTTGCATTTATTTCGTTTACATGATACTACAAATATACAACATAATGTGTGTGTGTGTGTGTGTGTGTGTGTGTGTGTGTGTATATATATATATGTATATATATATATATATATATATATATATATATATATATATATATTTATTTATTTATTTGCATATTTGTGAATGTATGTTTAGTGTTTTAAAATTTCAAGTAGACATTTAAATTGTATTTTTAATGTCAATTTTTTTAATTTAGACAAAAAACTGTTTGGTAAAATATTTATAATATTAATATTTAATCAAAATATTAAATAATACTTAATTCTATTGCAATTCTACATTTTACCCAATTTTGGCTGAACATTAAAAATGAAACTTAAAAATCTAAAATTAATTTTACAAACTATAAATGTACAGTATAATAAATGAACATTCTAATTATTGAAATAAAATTAAGCAGCGATGTTGTATTATTATTCATGTTCTTAATAATTTACTGTAAGTGAGCATTAGATGACGGAGATGATCTTCTAAAAAAAAAAAGAAAATGAGCAATGTCTCGTCTTTTTGATAAGACAGTGAATAAAGACCTATATTTTTATTTAAACTTAGCCGTTTAATTTTATTGAATTTCATGACAGCGTCACATCTTTTTTTGATATTGAACATTTTAGGTCTCACTGACTTTATTAAAATATAGACAAAAACAGAAACATCCTTCAAAACATCTTGTGTGTCGTACAGAAGAAAGGAAGTCACACAGGTTTGGAGCAGTTTTTTCTTTTAGATTAACCATGGCTAACTTTTAAAGCTTGACAGAAGATTTTGCTTTGCAATTCAAAACAGTTTTCCTTACTGGTTTATCACAGTTGCTTTAAGAACATGCTATTTATGTTTTCTATCGTTTCTAAATTCTTTTATCATTTTTTCATTGCATAGGCATGTTGCCCTTTTGTAATAAAATTTTGGATCAGCTCAACCCCACGACATTCTCTTCCTCCCATCCGCATACATCTAATGTGTATGACATTTTAAACTATATAAAAGTCTGTTTTACCCATGTAAAGTGATTACCGAGGAATTCTACTAGATTAATGTCACGACTTTAGTTCCAGCATTAATTACTGTACATGATGATGAATAGTCAGGTTTTAGTAAAGCGTCTGACTGTATACAGACAAGATAAGGGCTTCGCCTCCTATAAAAGCATGATCGCATTGCAAAAATCCTCCCTAAACATATTTCTGATGGCCTTCGAGAACCCCTGCCGACTCACTCTCACGCTCCGAAGTGTAAAAACTTGAAAAAACAGGAGGTGTTATTAAAAGTTGATTATAAAATAACGTAAGTGCTTGACAGATCGTTTAGAAAAAAATAATTTTCAACCTTCTTTTAAAAAAACCCACTCTGGCTTTTCTTGTTTGAGGATGGTTAACCTCACCGAAACCTCTTCAACAGCTGTCCGATTCACTTCCTACATCGGATAAACTCCAAGGATGTGTCAGCCTCTGTATAAAGACGGTCTCTGAGTGGAACAGAGGAGTTAGCAGCTTTGATATCTGATATATTGCACAGCAGGAGAATTTGTCCCCTGCCCTTTAGTTAACGACATCTTGCTTTAGATTTTGCTCTTGCTGGTGTGTTGAACAAATGTGACGAGGAAAGAAATGATACGAGGAGACATGCTTCCCTCTGCCTCGCTAAACTAAAAGTCATCAGTGCATAGGACGGAAATGTTTAGCTTGTGTTCAACATGTGGCTGGACTCATATGGCACACATACTTTGTAAAAAAAAAAATATATATCATAGATAGATATTTAAAGATTTTTGTTTAGAATCACATTTTACAGGGCCCCACTTCTCTTAGATATTGTTCATCCCCCTTTTTATATGCTATAAAGTTAAGGAGAACGTTTTCTATTCTTTCATTATACTCACAATACATAAAGTTACTTCAATATTAAACCGCAATTCCCTATACCAAACCTAATCGATTAAAAATATATTTTGTCACTTCCTAGAAATTGATGCCTTTGAGCTGGCATTTGTTGAATATTTGTTGTAAAATGATCGTATCATATTTTACTAAGGTTGTATGACACTATGAAACAATCAATGAAGTAAAATATAAAAATAAAATAAATTGATGTTACAAAAACTAAAAAAAGAAAAAAACAAAGCTGTGCTGAAATAAATTTTGTATGGCAATAACAAATCAAATCTAAGTTCACTTAATTATGATATTGTGCTAAAAGAAAACCAACTACATAATTTCTAGATTTAAATGTCACATTTAATTCAATGTGTGTCCTGCTTCTTGCGTTTCCTATAAACAAGTCTTATATATCTTATTTATCTTGGTGACATTAAGCCATTGGCAGTGAATGGCACATGAAGGAAGAGCTCGGTGGTTTAACTTTGTGGATATTTAGTTTCCTGTTGTTTATAGTAGCCAGGCCAGGCTCACTAGAAAATCACCACTCAAACCGCACATCCATCTAATTTCGGATGAGTATGGGTGGATCTCACGGAGACACAGATTGCGTGATGCTTTCATGTACGCCTTTCCTCGGCGTGATGTGTTTTCATTGCCTGACAATCAGCCCTGTGGCCTAAACAGCCGTCTCACAAGCTCAAACCAAACAATGCGCCGTGCTCAGAAAATCCCTGCACCACAGCAGGGCACTGGAGATGTTTCCTGCTCTGCCGGAGTGACCGTAGCCACATCATCAATGCCAACGTGCTGTTTTGGTACTGTAGGGTTTGACCGACACAAGCTAAGTTCAACATAGTCAAAGTGTTGTGGTTTCTGATGGCCCTCCGTTCCTGATACGGTTCCTGGATCCACCCAAAGTGGAAAACTAGCAACCACACCCTGAAGTGACCCAAACAACACACACACGGCATCATGGGAACCACCCCGGTGCACACGGCCACATTTCCGGAAAAGCTTTCCACAACTTCCCGGTCACACTCACACAGATATTAATAACTTTTACCCGTTTTCCTGGTGTCAGAAGATCGAGATGTTCTCTCTCAAACACACTTCCTCCTTTCCAAGACGCCAAAATATCCCCCCCCCTCCTTTGTTGCCTCCTGCCTCCGACCGTGGTTTCCTTCCAGTAGTGCAATAACAACAAGCTCAGCGTTTCCCTTGATGCACCTGGAGCCGGACTGTTTTACCGACACGCTCTGCAGGATGGGTTTATAAGAATAAAAGGAGACTTACGCAGGTGGCGATCGCTTTGGGCCGTCCAGTCAGCCAAATCTTTGTGTTTTGATGTATTTATTAGGGTTCGTGTGAATCTATCGTGTCAGCAAGATTGGAGCACTCAATCACAAGACCGTATCAACGGCAGAAGAGGTTTTCATCTCACCATCACCCTCCGTTTGAGGTTTATTGGGCAGCTGTGAGTGAGCACACCCTAACTTCCTGCCAGATCCCTCTCTGGGTTTTGGCAGTACATTCTAATAGCGAATAAATATTGACACTTGCTGTGAATTCCACAGGTTCCCTAACTGATGTAATGTTAACATTATAGGAATAACATAAGATTCATTACCAGAGTTTTTCTTTATTTTGGCATAATTGTTCAGTGCTAAATTCAATAACAATGTTTCTTTATTCTGAAATTATCAAGCTATAATTTTTTCTAAATTATTATGCTCGCTACTTTAATTCCTAATAGATTCTCTTTATCAGTACACATTACATCAATTTCTTACAGGGATGTGGGCTATTTAAAATTCATGTTTTGGGCATTTGAATGAAGATTGATTATGAATTGAAAATTCATCCAAGACATTTTAAAATGTTTATGACCTTCTTTAGAAAGCCTTGATTGTTAAATATATGTTTGCATGATAAATTTCACAATATTTAAAATATTTTATTTTGTGGAAGAACGCTTTGCCATTTCCCCATGTTTCCCATTTCCAAGACTGCGACTGTTTTTGAACTACGATATTATCTGCCCCAGAACAAAAAAGAAGCAACTATTAGCTCATCAGGAACACAATACACGTGCAAAATATGTAAAAGAGTGTGCTATCAAAGCCCCGCTCAAATATTAAAATGAAACAATATGTAATGTTCCTACTTGTACCAATTTCTTGGCAGCGCTAAATGCAAAAAGTGTCAAATCTTTTTAACAAGTCTCAAACTGACAAGGGACCGGTGCGCGATCAGCAGTGTGTCTCTGCCAAACGGCAAATAAAAAAGAAGAGGAAGGGCGGACTTTGAGTTAAGAGAGAAAATAAACTCAACACTGGACAACAATAGCCGAATATTTCTACACGCTGGAGAGGAAAGCACTGGACTTTGCTTATTAACACATGAAAAGCAAGTCCAAACGATGAAGTGTTTCTTGATTCTTTTCCTAAATATCATTGTTGAATATTTGTTAGCCAATTTTTGTCCGACTAGATGTTCCATCTTTTTCTCGCATAGACCTCAAAATGAGTTTCACAGTAAAATCTGTCAATTAGAAGTCAAGACTTTTACTGACTTCATGCAGCCTTTTTTGCAGTCTCCCAAAATATTTTCAGCTGATATTTTTAGCATGTCAGCGTGAGTGCGTAACCCAGGAGCGGTCAGCTTCTGATGTGTGCAGGGCCTGCCGCTGTATTTAGAGAGAAAACACCATGCAGTGTTTTACCAGATCATCGCACACTATCCCCACTGCAAATTAGAGCCTGTGCCGTTCCCCAGCTAAACTGTCTTTCTTTGGTGCTTTTAAATGAAAACAGACAGATGTGGCAAATCCGTACACAAACACACAGCGCACATACTGTACAAAGTCACGCATACACGCAAATGAAGATTATGATTGCATATACAGAAGCAAAACCCATCATGCCTCTGTAATGAGTTAAATCTATTAGATTTCTGGTTAAATATGGTTTCTGTTTTGGGATGTGGATGCATTTCTTTTATATTAAAGATTTGGAGTGATGCCAGGCTGCTGCGAAATTTAATTCTGTACATTTTCCAAAAAGCAACTCCCACTCTGGAGTGTTAACCAATTTTAATGCTTGGTTGCTGAAACTGATATGTATTTTATGTCAATTAGCAGTCACTTTAGGGAAATATGAATCATTACCGCAGCGTGATTAAACATACATGCAGAAGTTTGATTCCCTACAGAGGAACAAGAATCATCTTACACGAAACTTAGGAGCTATACAGATCGCACATATTGCTTTGTAATTAAATTTAGCTTCATTTAGCTCTGAAAACGATTTTAAAACAAATACGACAATCTTGCGGAAAAAAGGAGAAATCTCTCCAAAAAAGTTGGATCTGAATCACTCGCAAAATGATTCAACGCGAAAATAGAATCAGCTGAAAGAATCATTCAGACTGGGTTGTGAATCATTTGATTCACTGAAACGATCCGACTGAAAAAATGTTTTGTTTATAAACTGGACATCGCTACGTCTCTGCTAAAGCTACACACATAACTTTTATGGTACTTTTTGTGGTGTTTGTAACCTGACAGAACCAGTTCCTTTAATCGCTTTTTATATTATTATTTTTTGTGTGTCACAAGTGAAAGGTGGGTGAGTAAATGATGACAGAATAATCATTTTTGGACGACTCTTTAAATTTCATGGTTTACTATAACCAGTTTGCATACACTTTCAAATGTTTTATGCTTTTCATTGAAAGAAGTCTCCTCACCAAGGTTGCATTTATTTGATCAAAAAAAAAAAAAATTAAAAATAATAGTAAAAAAAATAAATGTTTTCTTTTCAAATACATATTTGAAATGTAATCATTCAAAAGCTAAATTTTACAATGCTAGACTTTCAAAACATTAAAAAAACCTAATCATTATTAATGAATTACTTACCCATGCTTTTGACAAGTAGTGTATGTACAGTATATGTATGCATATATAATGGACATGTAATTTCTAATGAAAAAATTATTGTAGCACCAAAAATTAGCTTAACCATAAAACAAAGATTACCTTGTCATCAAAAGCTGGTCAGGAAAGGTATGTTAATGCATTCTGGTGAAATGATTTACATTGGGCATTGCTGAGGGAAAAATAACTTTATTTTTAATTCCCTTAAGTGCTAATTTAATTTTCAGGAACACCATGTATAACTCTTGCTTAGATACCTCCAAATAAAACGCAGCGCATAGATTTGACAGCAAAAGAAAGCGTGATAGTACTGCAATGAGGCTGCAAAAAACATCATAAAGCAACGGCTGGTATAAAGTAGGTGCTAATGACAATGGAAAGGTCACCCAGTCCTATTAATGTGCTTTTGTGGGGCTGAGTGAGGCTACTTTTACCATGACATTAAGGCCTTTGAGAGTGTGCGATCTTGTTAAAGGAACACCTTCGGTTCTGCCAGACTGAAGTTCACTCGTTTTTCAGAATCAAAGGACTCGGTTTGGCAAGGAGGCCGCACTCCCTACTGTGTGCTGGTTCTTTAGTCCTCTTACTCGAGCTGCAGACAGGCATCAATCAAACCTCGGCCCGGGGCTCCTGCCATGAGAGAGAGACTGAAAGAGAAAGCGAGGGGAGGAATGAGAGATGTGGGAGAGTGTATAGAGCAGAGGTGATTGAGAGCTGGCTTTCCTCGCAGGCTTTTCTGGCATCTCTTAAACGTATCAAGCGAAACACTCTCAGTCATGCCAAGATTCTCCCCACTTCCCATGCTGGTGTCCTTCACAACCTCCTCTCGTAGTCTCCCTCTCTCTCTTTCTCTCTCTCTCTCTCTCTCTGTGCTGGGTATATGGCCAGGTCAGTGCTCTTGTCAGAGCCAGCTCACAAACACTTCATGCAACACTCGGAGTGCCTTTTAAAATTTATGCTTTCTGTTGAGTAATTGCAGTTCACCACATGTTGTGAGGTCATTTAAATCTGTTCAAGCAGTAAATTTGCAGGGGTGCTGTGAATAATTTTACAGTGATGACAGATACGGTATTGTTGTTCAGAACTATTGTACAGTACCATATACAGTATTTTAAGACGGTCCTCTTGTTGTATACTGACCTTCAGTTTCAGTTGTTCCTTTTAAATAACAACCCGGTCTCATAAAAATGTACTTGTGTGCGCTTTCTGCGCAACACCTTACTGCACAGTTTGCCACAGTTTAAAAGAGAAATGTCCGCTGATTGGCGCTAAAACGCAGGTTTAATACGTGAACCCTGGCATGTTTTATTGCATTGATGTAGGTATGTTTTGCTGTGGTTCAGAAATATCAGTAGACTGTGGCTAATGTTAATGTTAACGATCTATCCTACACTAAATCCAACCCTAAACCTACTCGATAGTGTTAACAAATGCAAAACGGATATAAAAACACATTTGTTGATGCAACCTTGACATTTCAGCTACTTTTTACACAGATTTGAACTATTTTGTCAAACAGTATATGACAACCTGTTCCTGCCACATAAAGATATCATGCTTTAATAAATCATAATGTCCAAATTGTAATAATTATGTCAGAATTATGATACTAAAAAGTTAAACATTTTTCACTTTTCATGTCACATTTAACATTTTCATTTAATAATTTTAGAAAAAAATCAAAGTGTTGCACAATCAACATACAAATATAGTAAAAGATAGTGCCGACAAATGATTCATCATGATTAATTACATCCAAACTTACATAATGTTTACATAATATATGTGTGTGTGTGTGTGTACTGTTTATAAACACACACACACACACACACACACACACACACACACAATATATATTTGAAAATTGTATTTTGAGCTATACAAATGTATTACATTTTGTCCTCAAGATCTCGTCACAGTATCTCTGTGCATTCAAAATGCCATCAATAAAATGCACCTTTATAAACACACACAGTACACATTCATATGTTATGTAAATTTTATGTAAAACGTAAATTTTCCATGCGATTAATCATGATTAATCATTAGAAAGCGCAAATAAAATACAATAAAACAAAAAAAAATTACTAGCCAAGACAGTAGCCAAAAAAGCTAATGAAAAGAGATTTTAACATAATCTTGTATTTATTTATATTTAATTATAATTTACAGATTTGTAGATTTATAATATATTAAGATGACAATGTTACAAAAAAAAACTTTTTAAGCTTTTTAAGTCATAATTTTGATCTCGCAATGACTAATTGACTCTCATAATTGACTTTTTAGCTATACGTTTCAATTTTAAGCATGATTCTTTTTTTATGTGGCTGAAATGGGCATCTATAAACATCATCTATAAAGTTAGTGAGATAATTCCGAGAAACATCATGATTTGTTTGCATATGGCATTTGTTATATACACTGAAACAGTTTTCACCTAAAATATTTACAGTGAATCATCAAGTGACGCACTGAAATAAACATCAAATTTTGAAATATAAAATTGTACCGTACGTACTGTGAATAAAATAGGAAAAGGTCCAAATAAACAAAAAAAAAAAACAAAAACAAAAACACTGACATCAATCCACATCAGTGCTCTTACTCTTTCAGAAAACATGTTGGCATTAGAGGAGAGATAGACAAATCAAAGGAGGGGACGAGACTGCGGAATAGATGATCTGGACACCAAAATAGGAACCACCTGCGGGTCGCTGTGGTAATTTTTCTCACTGCACACTGAGATGAAACATGGGATTGATTACTTAAACTACTCCTCTGAACTTGCAATCCTTGGGGTGTTTTTATTTTTCAACCCAAAATGATCTCAAAATTAAGAGTTTCAACCACAGACACTTTTTAGCAGAGCCAAAGAGATTATCCTCCAGATTTTGGCTCCATACTTGAATGCTTTTTGGCTTCCTCTCTCGGCTCCTTTTCCTGCCCCTCCCTGCTTAAAAACTCCAGCCCCCCTCCACCACAAACAAAGGACCACAGAGCCACGCAAACACATCCCACAGTCATTTAAACTTGTGTCTTCACGCTTCAGACAAGTATGAGTTTACAAACCTATTTTTAAAGTACTTAATAGGGTAAAGCAATGATTAAAACAAGTTAAACTCTTAATACCATCTGTGGCAGGCTGTCGCTTATCAATGATAATAATTTTGACATAACCCTGCAAAACAACAACAAAAAAACGTATACGCGTACAGCAGAAGTTCATAGGTTGAGGTATTTCTTATTATCTGATGAGAATATTGGCGTACTTTACCCACTTTGTTTTTCATTCTCGTTTAGCAAAATAAACTAATCTTTATTCAAGTCATTAAAAGTCAAATTCCCCGTACACATTCACATATGCGATCTTTGATCATATTCCAAATTAGGAAATCACTATGGAGCCAAAGACAGTCATGGGAAACACAAATGATTAGTTCACTTCCTGAGTATTTAGTTCATGTGTCATGTGACACGTCACAGAATATACAGCTGCACAACATGAAGCTTCTTAAAGATTTAAAGTTCTGTCGTAGATTTGAAACGCCCCGCTTACTTGGTGGTTTGTAAAATGTGAAACGTGTTTTTTTTTCTTTTTCTTTCTTTGTTGTCTCAGACGCACATACACATAACGGAGCAGGTGGGCCAATGTGTGTGTTCTGCATTTGATGTGTTTTTGCCACATCATAAGACTGTGTGCGAGACCTCTGACCACAACACACTCGCTTGGAGTTTGTGATCATTAGATGGTTTTTTGGAGAGTGCGTCTACCGGCTCTACCTCTGTTTAATGTCCCATCATGCTCAGTAAATTGACAGGCCTCAACACCCCCTCTCATAGACACACACACACACACACTTTAATTACTCCAGACACACAGACCCACATCAGAAGAGCCCAATGCGCGAAACCGAAACTGGGAACAATTCACTGTGATTTAGGGGGGGAAACAAAATGAAACCGTGGGACTCGTAAAAATGGCCACCTTTATGGGTTTTATGGGATCTGTGGTGATCACCCAAAAGCCTGCAAGCACGAGAGAAAGTTTTCTTGGAAAAATTGCATTTCGTGTAATATTTAGGAGTGGGATAAAATATATTTGGAAATACAAATCATATTAAATGACTAGGTGCAGAGAAAATACTAAATAAAAATAATTCTAAATCACTAGAGAAAATGTGCGTTTAATTTTAGATTGGTTTGTGGCTTTAACTCAGGTTTCGAGAGTGGATATCATGGAACATCATCATCATAAGTTCTGCCTCAGACCTTTTATCTAAAAGCTGTGAAGTTAAATTCAAATCTGACATGGCAAAATGATCTTCAGCTATTAACTCCCAGACCAGACCAGTGCTGTTACGGTCAACTAAAACCATTAAATATAAAATGAATACTGGCAATATAAAAAATATATATATAAATAAAAAAAGAAAACTTGTGGTATTGATACACAAAAATGGACTTTAGCGTGCATTTAATTCTCAATTTTTTGTCATATTTTTCACACGTCACATTTTTCGCATATGCATCTTCCCCAAGGTGTTCTTTTTTTGCCATATTAAGATTGGGTAGAAAAATAAAGGATAATTCAATATGTTGATAGCGTCACGCTACGGTTTAGAACGAAGGAGCACTCAATGAGGAAATAATATAAATAGCTTTTTATCTTAAACAAAATATCAAATAACACGCAGGAAGACCAACAAAAACCACACGCATCTAAGGATGAAGACCAGACAAACTGAACTCAAACAGACAGGGCTTTTAAACACAAGGAAACTGACAAATTAACAAGACACACCTGACGACAATAAGACTAATCAACAGAAAGTGGGTCACGAGCACATGGAACGTAACTACACAAACAAAACAGATAGATACTGTTATAATAAAAACGGTTATAAAATAAAACACTAAGCAGACTGTTTTCATTTTGCACAATTTCATTAAATATACTGCAAGAAATTTTAAACATTGCAGAAATAGAATTACATTCTTATTGGAAGCTAAATTATTTAATAAATGAAAATGCAGAGGACGGGAGATGTAATAATATTCATAAATAATAGGTGTTTCTATATTTCTAACTCATTATGGTATATTAACACAGCTTTCTTGGCCTGGTCATGAGTTTTATTCCGTGTCCTTCTATTAATATTATCATTAAAACATTACAAAAACAATTTCCTATGAGTCCAGCTGGACGAGGAAATTCATGCACATGTGAATTCATAGCCCCGATCAGCCATATGCTGCCCATATTTAATTACACAGAGTGTGAATATAGAGCACAACTTTCTCATTCTTCATTAACTGCCGTGTTTCCAACGATTTCCTGTTTTTTGTTCAACGTTCCACCTTTTCCTTCGCAGAGGGAGAGGAAATGAAGAGCTTTAGAGCTGCTGGTGAGTATCTTTCTCTGACCTGCACGAGTCCAGCCATCCACCATGAGAATAACAGCGGAGCGTCAGGTCAGTTCAAGGTAATGTGGCCAAAGTCATAGCTGCTTTGATCAACAAAAACTGAGCTGGAAAAAAAAATATCGGTTATGAGTGCCTGTAGCCACAAATGTTGGTAGAATTTAACATCAATGTCCTTAAACTCCTTTTATCCATCTTTAAAGCAGACGACATCTTAATATGGCTGTGCACTTTCTGTTACAGATGGAGTACCTTAATTTACTCTTTAATTAAAAAAAACAATATTTTACAAAGCTGATGCAAATTTTCTTCCGGGGTTTAGGACAACATGCCCAATAGCTTTATAATGAGGCTGTTAAATCTCTTTCAATGGACCTCTGTTTTACACTAAGTGACAGACGGACACCAGATGTTAGAAACTTCCATCTATGGACTTGATCACATTGCGCCTATTATTAAAAAGGACATTTTAATACATTTGAATTGGTTCTTCTTTCGATGCAGATCTGGTGTTTAGCAATAGAGCAAGATTGATCTTACATGTTGACCGCATTAATTCGTTTTTTTGTTCTTTGCTTTCAATGAGAAACATTCATGAAAATCTTATGCCAGTGTTGGTATTCATTTAGTCGTATTCACATGGCACTGAGTTTGGAAATTTGATTTAAACCTCTGACGACATTGAGGGTTTGACCAGGGGCGTCATGAACTTATTTTTAGACACATGACCATGAAAAGACATGACAAAACACCAATTGACCAACTAAAGAGCAAGATGTGTAAAGGTAACAACATTTTCAATTTAAATTCCCACACAGGTGTGTATATATATATATATATATATATATATATATATATATATATATATATATATATATATATATATATATATATATTTGTGTGTGTGTGTGTATTGTTATTTTGTAACAAATTATATATATATATATATATATATATATATATATATATATATATATATATATATATATATATATATATATATATATATATACATCCATTTTGTGATTTGAAAAGCAATTCCTAGTAAGTTTCACAAATAATTACAAAAAGTAATTACAAAGAGTAAAACAGTAATTAACTCATTAAATAAACATAATTTTAAATAGTATTTTCCTTTATTAAATAATGTTTTGTTTTTTGCAATGTACTTTGAAATTTAGATAATAATTTGAATGAATAATTTGACTGCTTTTACAATTTGATGTTGAATTGTTTCTAGCTTTGAATAAATTTAGTTTTCTTTCCATACAAAACGCGTTCTCTTAGCTTCATAATGTTACATTTGAACCACTGAGAGCAGATAGAGCATTCAGACGATGTCTTTCATACCTTTTTGCACCTTGGCAGTCACAAGCCTCCCGGTTTTCATCCAAAACAT
This sequence comes from Puntigrus tetrazona, assembly GCF_018831695.1. Lineage (NCBI taxonomy): Eukaryota > Metazoa > Chordata > Actinopteri > Cypriniformes > Cyprinidae > Puntigrus > Puntigrus tetrazona. The sequence continues at coordinate 10,166,685 of NC_056708.1, read as the reverse complement.
CTTAAATTGTGTTCCAACGGTGAACAAAGCTTTTAAGGGTTTGCAATGACATGGGGGTAAGTGATTAATGACAAAATGTTCATTTTGGGGTGGAGTAACCCTTTAATAATAAATGATTGATGGTAAATTTAATTATTGATTCATTATTATTAATTCATACAAACTGTACGAATACTGAGAGTCATATTTAAAAAGCACCTCTGTATGTTAAACTATTTTACCATTTACAGTTTGACAATGAACATCCAAAACAGAATATAAAACCAGGGTGTGCTTCTGTTAGTATATGCTGGCAGTCATTCCCAGAGTGCACTGCTTGAACTGACCGAACCCTTACGAGCCTCAACGCTGCCACGGGTCTCCAACAGTCACGTTTAATCTCGATCGAGCTCTCTTTGTTTGTTATTTTTTGCCAGTGACTTCCAGGCTTGCCATGGAAACCCGATCTTACGTGGTTTCTGGTCTAATACATAGTCGAATATCACTGAAATAGTCCATTGCATGATAATTACAGAGGCCGCAAATCAGAGGTCCCTGTGATGTGGACAGCTAGCCAACCTCTAAGTGGTACAGCAGATCTCCCAAATATTAAACCACTACCTTGCTTTTCCATCCCGGGCTATCTGTGTGTAGTGATGGGAAACACAGCGGGGTATCAGTGTGACTTTTGACTCTCGCTTGCTCGTAGAGAAGCCAACAAGCCGACCCACACTCTTCCACAATTTAGCTCACCAAACACTCTTCATCTCAACTGATGTGGGGAGAGAGAATTATTAGACTTACAGAAATATAATGGCTGCTTGTATCTGTACCATGTGCCAAGAACAGGGACCAAAACGTACTGTAACCTCTAACAATCATATCCAGAAAAGCGCAGCCAACTAGTGGTCGCGTTTGAACTGAATTTAATGCCTGCGCGCGTCCGCAGATGTTGGCTGCAATGTTATGCTCTGTTGAGGATGAACTGCGACAGGAAAATTAATTTTGAATCTGTTGTGAGAATTTCCAGGCTAATGTTAATAGCTTTGTTGCTATTTTGCTTCTATATTATACGTTTTCCAAGAGTTTGCTAAGATGCATTGTATTTTAGGTACTGCTTGGTAAATAAAAAAAGACTTGAGAATAAGTTTCCCAGAATTTATAATGAATGAAAAACAAAATGTTTCTATATGTAACTGCATAAAGCCTTATATATAATACTTGCTTATTTAAAGACGTATACTTTTATGCTGAAGTTTAGTTTCATATATTTTTGGTGGTTTTCAAAGACGCTCAGCAACTTGACTAAACGGAACATAGCTGGAGCTTTATAGCATATAAAAATTGTGTTGTAACTATAAATCCTCATATTTGTGGTTAAAAAAGGATGTCTTGCCAGTATTTTGCGTTTTTCCTTTTGAAACGTACTTGAACTTAACAAGTGTGCATTCTTGAACATATGTTTATAGGCAAATGCATTTGTCCAAATATTTAGTCTGATTGCTCCGAATGAGAAAATCCATTGACTAGATAACAGAGGAGATCTTACAGTATGTACAATGAATGGCCTATTTACATTCTTTAATGTCCACCCTGATCTACTGTTTAACAAATCTTCTCTGTGAAGGGCACACTTGAATGACGAAACAAAAGTAAACATCTGTTACAGTCCGAGCACTTTAACTGGATTCTACAGTACACTGTGAAGAGACATGTTGTTTTTACTCCTTTTTGGCTGCTTGCACCTGTTTTATTGTAAATGTACCATGCATAGCAAGGTATTTTCATCTTAAATTTTAAGTTATTAGACAATTTTCTTCTCTGTGAACCGCTCTTACAGCTATAAACATGCTTCAGTTTCCCAGATTTTGAAATCAACAAAATGCTTTGAGAAAAAAAGCATTTGTAAAAAGCACTTCCAGATTATTCCGGATCATTTTATCAGTTGTGTGTTTCCTGTAAATCAGATGTAAGTCTTTGGTGTTGAGCTAGAAGAACAATTTTGATCTGTCTCAATTGCTCTTTTCCCTTCCATCCTAATTCCTAAAAACAGATGAGCGATCTCAATCTCATAAATAGTTGATGACGTGTCCTTTTAGTTGACCTGTTTTGAGAGCCAAGTCACCATACAGTCCAGCAGACGGGGGAGTTATCAAGTTTTCAGAATTGTTCTTGACCCAAATCCAGCAGCATTTTAAATTTCATGTTGTTTTTCAGCGGCTTGTGGTTCTCTGTAATGCTCTTTTGATTGCTCCCACAATACTACCTATCTCAAAATACTCAAATTTGGGTTTTCAGAATTGGTAGTTGTCATTACGTATACTTACATAATTAGTTATCTTTCTATTAAGTGAGTGCAAGTCACTTATTTGCACGTTCACTAATAGACGTAAGCAGTATAAATTTGTGGTGGGGGTTTTGATTTATCTCAGCGACGTGATTCCTTTGAATCAGTAAACGATTCATTCCTATTACATCAGTAGGTGGCGATGTGATAATTAATGCTGTCTTTACGTCGTGATTGCGAGCTTGTCGTAACTGCTTCCTTGGCAGAAAGAGTAAAATGTAGGTAGATGCAAAACTGATATAAAAAAGCATATGTTGATGCAACCGTGTCATTTCAATTTAATTTAAATGCAGATTTGAGCTGTTTTGCAAACTTTGTGAGCTTCTGAACTAACCCATAGTTTTAAACTGATATTCCTCATGTAATTAGGCTTTATTAATCATGCAAAAAGGAATAAAAAGTGTCTGAGTTTTACTGTCTCTAGTGTTCATTTCTTTTGGAAACTGCAGTGGTACGTATTTTATGTCTCGCTAAAAAGTGCACCCAGGTATGTTTATGCCATGAGATCAGGTAGAACAGATCTGTCAAAAACTGCTTCAGATTGCGCTGCTGTGTTAATAAAAACAGTTACTGTCATTAAATCGTAGGCTACTAAGATTATAAAAACAGGTTTAGCATCACTGTAGTGAAGCCAAATAAGGATTTTAATCCAAAAAGTGTGCATGCGCAGGATAGAGAAAACTCCCAAGGCTGTCCAACACAAATATTCTTCACTGTCTTTCAAGTTTTCCTGCCGAACAGATACTCTCACTGAGACCTTCCGCAAGGCTCGCACATCCTTCCTGAAGTTCAGAGGCCAGGCACTACTGTCGGAAATGGATGAGCTTAATGATTTGGCCTCCTGCGTTGACGGAAGCTGTAGCAGCACCATTTCCACCATTCTTGGGGTCGAAGGACAAACATCTTTATCACCGAGGCACAACAATCTCCTTAACAATAAACAGGAAGCAGGTGAGATATCCATTTGCGTATTTTCTGGCACTTGACCTCCCCATCTTTCCATTTTTGGTCATTTGTCATTTAACTTGCCAAAGCTGAGAGAATGGCTGAGGTGGAGGATGAGTTTAGCAATGCTGATTGCTTTTTCAGTAGACCTTAAAATCTCGTTTATATGCCACAATCGCAAGAATGGCCCATAAAAGGGGGGAAATAAAGGCCTGTGGATATGACCCCTGCGTGTGACCTTGCAGGACCTTGTCGAGTCTGGATCTGCTTCTTACCGAGTTCTGTTTCAGTCTTGGACTGATAAGAAACGATTAACGTAGATAAGAAAACAGCAACACAATAAGGGTGCAATTTTAGCATATGATGCCAAAACTGCATACAGTTCAATGCATTATGTGTTCACGATACAAACATCCACGTCCTTGCACACACACAATCACTCACAAATCATGGAACGCCATCGATACACACGCATACTATGCATACACAAACATGCACTCGTACAAAATAATACACTAACTGTAGTGCTTGTTCTAGCGTAATGTTGAGTGACTAGGCACAATGCAGAGGAAAGGCCAAGTGTTGTTCAAGAGTTCCTTTCTTTCCCACGGTGCTTTTCACAGTCAGGGCATCACAAGGAAGGAAGCTGACGGTGAGGTTTGTCGCCTTGGCAGAGGCGGCCATGTTGATCTCCCTAAGCACAGTGCTGGACATAAAATAACTCATAGGAAGTTCTCAGGATTTTTCACTTCCTGTTTTCAAAAAGGCCATTTTGAAGGACAATACTGGGCAGTAGAGTAATTGCAAAGACTTGCATGAAAGGCACACTAATTTAACAGCAAATTTTGTCTTGCAAATATTATTCCATTATATGTATATATTTGCATATTGAATGATTTCAGAAGGTTGTTACAGTATGAATTGCTGCTGAAAATTCCATTTTATATCATATATGCGTGTATACTGTGTATATGTATTATGTATATATCCATGCACACACACAGTATGCATTTTGAAAATATTTACGTGTTTACGTGTTTACAGATAAATACATTTAATATACATTTACATAACATAACATATTTTCTTAAATATATTATGTGTATGTGTGTGTATTTATATAGACATAATAAATACACAAAGTACACACACAAATTATGTAAACAAAAACTTTTATTTTGGATGTGATTAATCACAATCATTTGACTGCACTATTTAATTTTTTAATTTTTTTATTTTGCTGTAACAGTATTTTAGAATGTTACCGTTTTAAATTTTTTTCCCCCTAATAAATCAGCCTCGGTGAGACTTAGTTCACAAACAATAAAAAATCTTACGGGCTCCAACTTTTGAATGGTGTATATATAATACTTAATAATAAAACCAATATTGCTAAAGTTAAATGTTAGCCACATGTGAAAAATCTCACATCATTCAAACCTCAAACCAAAAATACCATAAAATATGAAGGGATAATCACAGCCATGCAGCAGTTGACTACTTATCCATCAATATTTCTGCACGAGAGTGAGAAATGGATACAAATGAAATCCAAAGTCAATGCACAAATATCTGCAGTGCAGTGTATCTTGGACTAACAGAATCTCCCATGATTTAATCCTCAAGATAAGTGTGATTTAAAAACCGATGGTTAGTAAAATCCATCAGTATCTGCACAAAGCAACAAATATGTTTACATTTAAAAAAAAAAAAAAACTTCTACAAATCTAATTAAAACAGTTTGCATCTATGAAAATAAGCTTACTTAATCATACTTAATTGCTATTGTTGCTGGGTTGAAAAGAAGCTACTTTTCACGATTCACACACTGTTTATGCTTTCTGTAGTCTCTATTAGATTTGTCTCCTCTGCTTCACTTTAGACCTTGAACATCTTCCCATGCTTAAAAACACAGCCCAGCCCTAATTGCATCATCTCTCCAAAATTATAAGCAAGAAGAGAGAAAACAACACCAAAGAAGAGCTCACTGCTTTGAATTGTATTCAATTTATGGACACACATCCACACAGAATCACAACAAAAGCTGGAAAGCCATCTTCAGAACTCCGTTTTCCACTTATAGATGATTTTACTAGCCAGGCCTACTCTAGTTGACAGATAAGACACAAATGCTTTGCTGATTTCCTTATAGGCATGAAATTCTCGTGACGTTGTGGTGAAATAAATCTTTTAGGATTTGATGAGAAACAACCGTCAAAGACTTTACTGAACTTGTCAAAAACTGTGAAACGCCAAGGTTTCTAAAATGCTCTAAACGTGCATATTAAATCCATTAATAGATTATGAGGAGTAAATGATTACACGTGTGGTGAGGCTGCAGCAGAAGCCTTAGGTTGGCTGTATTTTGCCACACGAAAATAAACTTGTACTCTGACTTCAGCTTAACGTAACGGACTCTGATTGTCTTTATAGCCCAAACTCTTTCGACCGTACAAAAGAACTACACAGGCTGCTGTGACACCGTGAAAAAAAAAGACATAATTTCCTCTCCTAACGTTATGAAGAATGACCTCATCCTTTAAGTTCTAGAAATGTGATCTGAAGGTGAACCAGACATTTGGTTGAAAGTTAATGCTGGTCGACAGATAGCAGAATTAGGAATTTATTTAGACTTTGAGTAACATTTCCTTAAAAACTTACTAAAATGTTTTATAAATGTCGACACACAAAAAATGGCGCTGTCCAAGCCAGCGAAAAAGTCTGTTAGGACAGCCAAACTCACCCTGTGTGAATGACGCTGGCACCTTAGACAGAAACCTTTATTAACTCTAAATGAGCCGTAACCAAATGACCTCACAGTGATTGGACTCGCCATAGCTGGTCCATTCAGCTCAAAGATTAAGATGACTTGAGCAGAGGCCTTGCGCAAAGTTTAATGTACCTGTGTCCCGCTTCTCGTAAAGATAACAAAAGCGACTGTGGGAATCAGCGATGGAGAAACTTCAAAAGCAACATAGAGCTCCACATGCGTAGGTTTAATCCTTGCTTTTAAATTGAGTTTTTGTATGACTGGGAATATGCACGAGCCTCCATTGGTTGAATATGACTGCATCTATAGATGCAAAATCAGAGATATAGCGAGGCTGATATCTGAAGGTCCTGAACAGAAGCCAAGTGTGTCCTCCACCTCTAAAGCTTCACTGGGAATAAATCCTAAACCTTGTGGGGAGCCTCTCCCCAAGCGCTCGCACACGAGAAACGCAACGTCACCATCTGCTAACACTTAGGAGCGTGTATCGTGAGTTCTGCGGTAAAGTCTTTTTACAACAGAATGGCACTGCAGAGAAATTTACATATGCACGGGGGAAGATGATTGAACGCCCGATTTCACCTCAAGGTTTATGAAGGACTTAAATATTTATGCGTAATATTCCGATTCTAAAAACGGCGAACAATGGATTTGATATTTACAGAAAGACTCGCGGATAAGAACGCAAATTGTAGCTTTTATATTTGAGGGTTTGAGTTGTTTAACATAGAAAGATTGTGCTTTCCTTTGCAGGTTTGTATTCAGGCAGCAACCCTTCTCCCTACTTAACGCTTGGGTGCAGTTGGAGGGGGTTGACCTGAAACCCAGGTTGATAAATGACCTTGCTGTCACACTGATTCTCCTGGTGCTGCTGTGCACTTAGGCTCCATCGGTCTGCGAGGTGTACGCCCACACTCCCTAGACTGCAAATAACATAGAGCAAGGTCTAGTAGGCATTTTCTGATGTCTACTAAACCTTAATTATTGTGGAATGCTTATTTATTCTAAATCTGAAATATTATCAATGAATTGGAGGCATTTCCATTTACCTCATAAAAGGATTTCATTTAGTACCTTAGGTAATGGCCTTTATTGTTTACACCAAAAGTGCTTAGCTGTTATTTTCAGAAAAATGAACCACAAAATAAATTCAATTATATATATTACAATATTTTTTTATTATTATTTTTATAATGTAATACAATCAGTAAGGTGCCATTTTTATCTTAAAAATAATGTCAATAATATATGCCATTATTACCATTATATTTTAATTTCATTTAAGTAATTTAGATGAATTACTTTATATAAACCGTATAATTTCTACAATTGTATAAAATGTGTAATTTTCTTAAATCGCCTAAATTGTATACCGTACATTTTAAGAATTTTATATGACATCAAATTGATCAAATAACAGCCTGTACAATTAATTTATATACTCAGACTATATGCATATCCAAAAACATGAGTTACATACGCCATCAAACCACACATTGGAAAAGGGTCTTGACTCTTAAATCTGGTTCTTTGTCTTCAAACCACTTCTCCAAGGTAGAGCATGGTGGCACTACAGTCTACAGGAACAAGTCTGGTCTTTTCCTCAGTCCTCCCTTTTTTTTCCCCTCCGCTCCCCCTTTTGTACCGCTCCCCACGTGTCGAATATATTAGCAACCCAAATTAGGAGAGGCCGGGCCTGATGTGAGTGTCGGATTTCACTCGCGGAGGTGCGGTGTATCCACAGAGCGTCCAGTCCGTGCAGCATTGGATGCTGAGGTGACCGTTATCCGGAGGCGCGCGTTACTATTAAGACTCAGAGGAGATCGTAAGATATTCTGATCCCGTCTGGTGAATGGAAGAGTGCATGCGGACCCGCTTACACCTGAGGGCTAGGCTACTATTTGCCGGCGGGAAGCAAGGAGTATCTGCATGAAAATTCTGTCTCTTTCCCATGGATTTAATGCTGATGTATTAAGCTCACACACACACACACACAAAACGTTTGCGGCTGGGAACGGGCTGGATACATCTGCATACAAATTGGATTTGAGTGAAACAACGGATGCTCGCAGACAGTCGCGGAGCTCGTTCAGATGAATGTAAGAATCGATGTCGTTATCCTGTCGTTCTGTGCGCCTCGAGACAGTCTGTTTAACGCGAATTCTGACACCTTTAGCGTTTGCTCAAGGGGAAACGCGTGTGCTGTGTATGGTTTGAGCGACGTGTGGGTTATTGATCAGTTTACTCCCATTCACATTTCTGCGTAAGCAGAGCCGAGCGCTTCTTTGTGTGGACGAGCGGTTTCATTCATTCTCTTAGGTTTTATGCCCTGGTGAACTGACTAGTCCGTGTCAGCTGGTTAAAGCATGCCTGCGTGGACGCGTTAAAATTACCAAACGCGACGTTTTCTTAACGGACCTACACGTTATTCAAGATACCGCGTCTAGAAACAGTTTAAGAACCTAATCCAAAACGGTAAATTTTTCTAGACCTGTTTAATGCTTAGTTAGGCTAAATGGCAGGCTGTACATCCATTCTGTTCAGGTGTAGTCTATTGCTTGTGGGTTCTTGTCTTACTGTACTAAATGTTACAGTAAAACCCCACAACCAGCTCTCTTTAGTAATGTAGGCTATACAGGACGTGAATAGCCTGCACAACTCGAACTTCACATCTAACACGGGTAGGTCTGTATAATTTTACTATTTAGACTGATCCACAAGAAGCACAAAAAAAGAGATTGCTGTGCTATACGTCGTGGTACACTTTTCGTTAGGAACGGTACGTCAGCGAAACTAATTAGGCTATTTATCAAATATATCGCACATGGCAACATCTAACAAAACTATTCTTTTTTAAGTCACACACTTATACATTTTATTTTATTTTTAAAACCTGACAGGTCACATTTAGTTAAGTCCACGTCCGAATATGTTTTCTTATTAAAGCCCATCGGTAGCCTAAAGCCTACGGTCCTGGATCCTAGAGAATCACATCTTCCCAAAGCGAGGAGGAGTGGGGTTGATCGCACGTAAACTGAACCGTTCTCAGCGAACGGACGAGCGGAGATCGCTTTTTTCTTCAGCGGCGATGCGTGCGTTCTCCCGAAAACAGACTCCCATTTTTTTTAACAAGAGACATATGTTGGAGCTTTTGTAGGTTTGCCATCTTTTTGCTCTTACTCTTTCATCGGCGACTGCGGCTACCGGACGCTCATATAGTATGTGCCTGCACGTAACGTGCGACTGCATCACGGCATGCCTATTATTTAGGTCCCTCTTTCAAACGACACGGACTGTAATTAAGCGTCATGAGCGTGCAGTTAAAAGAGAAGAGAGCGGTTTACTCACTCGTGTGTGAAAGGCATGTAACGGTGGAAGTGACAGAAGTGGCATTGAGGGCTTTACAAGCACAGGGAAGTGGATGCTGCAGATGTGTAGCCTATTTCGTGAGAGTATTACACATCTGTATGAGGATGCACGGACCTTGGCTTGTAGTTATTCATTTGCAGTACTATCAAATAATATATTATGGGACTTTACTTTTCTGAGGTGATTCAGTTAAAACTGCACTGCTTTATGTCCACTTCCCTTCAAGTCTAATTATAAACTTTTCTTTGCTTACAGTTAGTTCCAGTCTTCTTAATTCGATTGGTCTTTTCAGTTTTTGCGTCATTGAAAAGATCATTTTCTGTGATTGTGAGTTGCATACTGCATTATATTAGGCTCTTTGAATTAGTGGTGGAAATTTCTCATTGACCTGGAGGTTATATCATTAGGCCTGTAGGTGGCAGCAAACGAAATGCAAGTTCCCCGATATAAACTTAAATATTAAAAATGTCATATTACATGGAATGAAAGTTTAACACCGTTTAGATTGGTCACGCTATTAGTGGTCCATCTGAGCATAGGATTTAACAGATGAAAGCGCTCTGTCTATTATGTGCCATGGATTTTAATTGAGAAAAGATTGATGTCTGTTAGACATTATCAGACTATAGAAATACAAAGACGTTTCACTCCCATACTTATGAATGGGAGAAAATGCAACGCACAATATGTCGATATAGTCTCACCTTCTAAATGAAAGAGCCAATCATTGATTGGTAAAGTCATTGCTTCACTGCAGTCGCTGTTTGAAGCTACGGTTCCCATAGAAACCTTAGGCTAGGGCAGCCAATGCGCATTTGCAGTCTTAAGCGCGTAATGACCAGGCATTTGCTGGTATAGCCTGGAAATTAAGCTTTTAAACTCTATTGAGCATAAGAAACATTTATGGGGCACATCATGTCAGATTTTGTTGCTGATTTAAAATGTGTAATTTAAATGCGAGTTCAGCAAGCAGTTTTTGAGATTTCAGGCTTTGCCCTTTCATTTAGAACTTGGTGTTGTTTAATCTGCCTGGAGGCATTGCAAATATGGCTGCCGAGTGAACAGACTTTCCCTCAAAAGGACTTTGACATTAAAGCGTCATTGTTGGACCCACTCAAACGCTACGCTTTCAGGAGCGCAATTTGTGCATCTGTTCATCAGACATTGGCCTGTCAGTCATTGTATTTGTTTTGCACGTTATGATAATCGGACAATCTTACAAATGGGTGGAGTTTTGCAACAATCTGTGAACCGTATGACTGACAGAACTTGTAATTAAAAACATTGCTTTACAGGGAGCCCCTTGTACGATAGTCGGTGGACTCGTAACGTATTTTATTTGACATTTATAAGAGTTTTTCTTGCACAATGCTATTTGTAAATATCGTAAAAGTACAGTTATGAGCTTTGCCAATATTTGTTCAGTAGCTGTTTTTAGGGGCAACACTGCAGACGGACGCATAGTTTAGTGATATCTGATATCTGAATCCCGCCTCTTGAAGGCTAACATTGACTGAAAAAGTGTTCAAGTATTCACATGCATTCAAGAACTGACCTAGTCTGTTGCTCTAATATCCTAATATAATAATTTATCAGTACCAAATGAAGTACAGAAGTGATCTCTGCTGCTCTGGAACCTCTTTTCCTGCATCGGATCATAGCTGATGTCAGAAGCGCAGGGCACATGTGCGGCCTCAGCGTGAGACGCACGTTATAAAGCAGTAAAAGAAAGACTTACCCAGTGAGGGGGAGTCTGTTCATACTGTTGCCCATCAACACTTGGAAAGTGATCAGAGGCAACACATGGGGGGAGAGGAGCTGTTTGATTTAATTAGAATAAGCCAAGAGAATAGGCTGTGTGTTTCAGTAGGAGGGGGATTTGAAACCAGTCTCCCACACATTGCTCGAGGATCATTACTGCAGCTTATGTACTTTGTATTTCATTGAAAGATCGTTATTTAATAGGAATGTATATTTGCCACACTGAAACTCTAAGATTAGAAGCAAGTTCTGATCTCTTTGTTGGTCCAGGGGAAACCACGATTAATCTGTTTCCTGCAAACACCGTAGTCGGGAAGGAGAGAAATAGCCCTTTTGCTGAGTGATTTCCTTGTCTAGATGTGAGATCTCAAGGGTGTATATCCAGTTCTCTTTCCTTATGCTCTTAATTGAAGCCTTATAATCATCTCAGAATTGTTCTTTGGAGGAAACAGATTGCGTGCAATTCTGTGCATTTGCCATATCTATCATTTATTTTCTGAAGTTATGCTTGGATGTGCCACAGGCCGATTCGTACTCCTCCCTGCTTTAAATGGATGACAGATATTCAACCCAGGCTTGTTGGAAATACGTGCCTCTACCTATGAATTTGCAACTCCAAAAATGTACCTTTTGAATGCAATTCAATGTAGTTTTCAACTAAAATGAACACTAAAGACACTATTGCAATACATTTTGATTATGGGCCAGATTAGTTATAAATAAAGACAGTTCCTTACTTTTACAGCGAAAATTAGTTAAGGCTGTATTTTAAAATAATTTTCTGAAATAATTGCAAGTAAATAATGTCAAGTAACACATAAAATGTTATTTCATAAAAACAAAAAATATTTTGTAAAACATACTCCAGTAATCTTTATTTTGCAAACTATTTTTTAACAGTGTATTTTAACACATGGTCTGTAAACTTTTTGACGTTTGCATCACATAAGCTAATCTAGTAAACTAGAAATGACCAAAGCGTTTCAATACTTTTCCTATTTAAAACTTGACCATGCTATGCTATGCTAAAAGTGCTATTGCCAGACCCGGAGATTGGCTGAATAGATTTCAAAATGATAAAACTCAACTGATTAACTGGACAATGAGCCTATTTCCAAAAATGTGGAGTGCTCCTTTAACCTTTTATCATCTTTCACTGGATATTTAATTTTTAAACTGACACAATATGATGATATCAACCGTAACAACAACTTTAAAAACATATGTAGCCAGATTCATCTGTTTTGGAAAAAACTGCACAAGCCTTTAATGCCACTCACTGAACAATGCTCTTAAAGTGTTGTGAAATATGCAACTTAAGCAATGTGATATCATTTTGCATAAATGTCGCCACAGGCATGTAATTCCAATGAGCCTGAATTGTTATAAAAACAAGATTAACATGCAATTCAAACTTCTCTTACACTCCAAGATAGGTAACACAAACTCTATGTACACTTTGTGTCTGCAAAATGTTCTGTTTTTAATTAGCTTACCTAACCATCTCTATTGTTAGATTTTGGAAATGGCTCCCTGGCACTTTGGTTACAGCCAAACCATTATATCTAACTGCTCCAGACTGAGGCTTTTCTCATGGGAAAGGTTTCTTTTTTCCATCTATGAAGCTTGTCCTTGCTAAGTCATTTGACCAGGTGGTAATTTACTCCTCTTGAGTGAGGTTATCATATACCTTTCAATGTACTTTAAGTGTTTTCTGAAATGCTACATATTATCTTTGTGTTTTGGTTTTTGTTTATGTGTGTTTTACATTAAAAACTAATTAAGCTTAGCTCAATAAGTTAAACCAAACTACTCAAATGTTTCTGAGTGCTTTACTTTACTTTCACCTAAGCTGCTCGTTTAATAATATCAATGAATCAATTTAGCGCTACTTTGAGAATGCTCTAAATGGAGTGTTCAGTGCTTGGTTTGTGTCTAAAAACTCTATTTTAAGTTCATATTTATGTAGCAAAACTTCAGCACGGTGGCACTGTAGCTTTGTGGCATATTTGACCTCTCATGGCCAGTGGTAGTCATTCTCAAGCATCAGCACCATCAAATGGACTGGAAACATGCATGCTTGTAGATAAGGTCAGAGTTTGGACAAGTTAGTGTAAAATTCTACTGAGGCACAGTTCCTTTTTCTTAATAGAAATTTACGGCGGTCGATGGTGGACTGTTTTGGGGCGTAGGTCTCTCTGTAATTCTAATTTAGACAAGCATCTGTTTAATACATTTTAGCATTAACTATCCTATTAACATCTTAGAAGTAAAAACGTTTTGGTAGTTCACAAAATTTCTCATGAAAATGATATGTCATTAAATCTAGTATTAAAATATTCCACCCAGATACAGAATATATATACTTTTGAATCTTAGAATATGAAGCAGTTTGTGTTTTATCTTCAATACCCAGTGTGTATGGTGGGACAGTGTGCTGTAACCTGGGAGACATGGGAACCTGAGATGTGGCATCTCAGTGTTCAACATTTGTTAAACAGTGCGTCACTGCTTATTAATAATTCAGAGATCTTGTGTCTCTCACCCACACTGTTTTCCTGTTACATCTCATTCCTAGAGAAAGAGCACGCTGTGTACCCGATCCTGATCATAACAGGGAAGGCCGCAGGTTGTTTCGTTTATTCACTGTAGCTTTCTCTTTCTTAGAGAAGCACATAGTGTGATTGGAAGGCAGTGGCCAAATAATCTTATTCAGTTATTAAATTATTATATCATCTAATATAATAGTTGATGTAGTTTATATATATATATATATATATATATATATATATATATATATATATATATATATATATATATATAAAACTGAGTAAAAAGCCTGCATAGCTTTCACCATCTTATGAGGGAACCTGTGTCTGGGTTGTCTAACATGAGAAATTGAGAAATACCTCACCTGAACTTATGGGGTCACTGCTTTAGCCCAAACCTTGTTATTTCTGGACTTGCCACTGATTGGAGAAGGAAATTTGGAAACATTTATACTTTGCTTTTTTTTGCCACGGTGACAAACTCCATATTTCCAGTTACTTTCTCAGGAAACCTCATATCCTATTAAACCTGTGCCACAGAGAGACCATAAAAACTGTGCCTGTGTGGAGAGAAATATCTGGAAAGCTATATTACACCACTTCCTTAGGATTACATCATTGTTGTCCAAACTAGAGGACAAACTTTTCTTTCACTCACCTGATGATGGAGGTTGGTTTTACTTGTGAGATCTTTCCTCATCCCATGTTAGCTGGGGGTTTTATCTTTTTCCTGTGTAATGCACTGGGGCTGGTAAACCTCCCATGAACCAGTGGCAAATTCTCTAGGAGATATTTAGAGTTGGCATGAGTTTCAGCCTTGAACTCACTCTTGATGTCTTAAGCTGTTTTGTTTAAGTGCACTGAGGGTCTTTACACACTGAAGAAATTAGTAGTAATTGCCCTCAGAAGTGTAATCTCGGTCTTTATTCAAACGCAGTACAGATGACAGCTAAAAAGCGTGTGTTGGCTACCATGAGCTTAAAGAGTGAGTCACTGGTAAAGCACGCTGATAAGGGCTTTTATAGGACCTTATAGCTTTGGAGTTTTACAAATGTACTATATGAATGGCTATCTTTGTAGAGAATTGAGCTTTACAAGTCTAGTGTAGTTTAATACCTTAACAGGGCACACAGTAAGTGGTTTTGAACTGGACTCGCTTCAAGATTATTCATTGTCATTTTTAAATGTAAAGTTTTTAAGGAATTGATACGTATAAAACTCAATTTAATCTATTTTTAATTTACAAAATGTAGAATATCTAAGAAGTTCCCACCCCAAAACATAATTGAAATTTACATTTCATGGCAGTATTACAAGGTATTAATATTTGTACAGTGCCAACACAAATGCCTCTTGTATTTTTCATTTAATGTATGCTCAGCGAATTAGTTTTAGATTCAGACAAATGATCCAACTGAAATTATTCTTCTTTGCTCATCTGTCACCTGCTTCTTCAGACTTAGCATGGCTCAACTGTCATAAAAACCAACTAAGCCAGTCTCATATCAGTCAGGATCTTTTACTAAGACCCGCCTGCCACCTTCACCGTTAAACCAACCAACTCCAGCCTCTTGACGACAGCTGGATGGCTAAAAGCAGAAAGCCCAAGGAGGTCTGGCACTGTGGTTGTCTAAATACTGAAAACTGAGCGGGAGTGAATTCCATACCCATTTAGTCTGCGGAAACTGTGGCAACTGCTCATCCGTATTCAGTCATTTCAGACCCATCATAAGCATGGGTTTTGGTGAAAGATTTTCTCATTCATCCCTCAAACAGAGCCAAGTTTCTTAAACCGATATATCCTACACTGTGATGGTTTCTGCCTCATTTTCATAGTTCATCATGAATGCTACATCTCCTACAGTTTTTAACAACAATAATAAGCCTATCAGCATGTTTGAATGTTATGAGGAAGATTCTCAAATCCTCTGTGGTCCGACATGACGCTGAGTTCGTCTCTGTGCCTATGAAGAAATGCTGTGTGGTGAATAAGACTGCCGGCCCCCCGCAGGTTTTCCTCAGACGCCTCTGTCAATCACTCAGTCTGGCCTCTGTTTATTCTATGCAATCATGATGGAGAAACCGTCAGCTCCTCCGGCCCCCTCGACAACCTCTTTATGCTATGTATTTTAATAAGCCGTTAAATATAGGAATGAGACACATTGTGTGGCAATGCATCATGGGCCTCCATGACCTCAGAATCTGTTTAAATTGGCTCAAAGTGGCCCCCAAGTGCCCTACAATCTCTGCTGCTTTCATTAGACTCAACACTGGGCTGACCACACTTCACAAAAACACCTATAGGGGGTCTCCTGATCCTAGAACTGCAGGTTTGGGTTTTTAACCCTAGATAAAAAATATCTTTTCTGGCTCCTTAAAGATCACTTCAAATCAGTTGTTTTGACTGAGATTTGTGTTTCAGATCGCTCATGCAGTACTGATGATCATTGTGGCCTTTGTCCTGGATGTCCTTGGACATGTGATTTGTGTTTTAGTGTGACCCTTTACACATGACAGGCTTAGAACGTATCACATGTTAATGAAGGTCTTAGATAGTTGATTAGGACAGACAGCATGGAGCCCTGTCGGTCAACTGTGTTTGTGGCGTTAATTATTTGGAAATGCCAACCATTAAAGGCACCAAACCACTCAAAAGTGTCCCTTTATACATTAGTATTGGTTTAGGTTGTAGACTTATGTCTGTGTATTGTTATTCTTTTTTGATAATAAAGTAATAATATTACTTTTATAACATTTTTTTGGACTTCTCCCTCTTTTACAAACCTGTTGACTCATTGTGGCCACTAGAGGGAGCCTGGTTGAACAGCTTTGCAATGAATGAAAACAATCATGTGGTTTCATCTGGAGGGCTTCTTCCTTGTTAAAAAATGACACTGAAGTCCAGATTCAATATTTATATTTTTCCTTCAGTGAGTTCTGTGTGTTTCATTGGAGAACTCTTAAACAGTACTGACAAGGACAAATTGCGTTTGTAATCCACTTATGTATAGAGACCACAACGGCCCGCAGTGATGATCTGCCATCATTATGCACTGAGGTTTGGATAATACGGACCTTACCAACAGCTACTCTAGTCAGTGCAAGTGCAAAGACTCCTGAGGTTTGTTACAATTCCAGCCAAAGTAGTATAATTTCCTAATTGTGCTAGTGCACTTCTTCAGTGGCGTATAAAATATCATCCCAAGTCTGACCATCTGTAGCAGATTGCTTCACAGAGGATTCGGCCTTCACACATATGACATGAGGAGAGATGCTTTCCAAACACATGCTCCAAACTCCTGTCTGGTCTTTTTGTCTGAATAATATCATTCTCTCTGCTCAAAATTAGTGGCTAGGTATTACTTTTTAATATAGCATTAATAAAGAAATTTTTATTAAAAATCAGTTGCTTTAATATTTTTTGGTTGACACCTGGGGCCCATTCTTCCAAATATGAATATTTCTCTGCCACATGGCATTACTTTTGGTACTAGTCTCTTTAAGCCATATTTGTAATGTTACAGGCAGCTATTCATAGTCATTTTTTATAATGACTGTAGCTTAGTTTTTCAAAAAAGGAGTAAAGGTCATATTCGTTCAAGAGTAAATAAAGTTGTTGCATTATTTTGAATTACGTTATCTTTCCTTTTTATACATACAAGTGTCTTATCTCTGCTATAATCGCTCTGATGGTACACACTCAATCTGAATATGACTGGGAAAAAAAATATTTTCCAGGAAGAAAATTATGATTAATTGCTCTTTTTATGTAAAATGATTCGCAAGAGATGTCTATATTATTATAGGATAATCTTTAGATTTTTCATACTCTACTTTATTAAAGCCGTTAGGACTATCTGAAAGTATCACAGATAAGGCACGTTAGAATAATGGGAAAGATATGCATGTGGAGTGTGTTTTGAAAAGGCATACTGAATAAGTACAACATGTGAAAGCCGCTTAATATTTTATTGCCCTGACTGAGGGAAGCCTCTCCTTTCTGAAGCAAAGGCATCCCTTTCTCAAGCATTCCAGCTGTCTGTGAGAGGCAGTGAGGGAATCGTAGATCTGCATTGGTATCTATATCATAATATTGTGCACTGCTGTGTTAAAACCATTGTGACAATCTGCTCTTCTCCTGTTTTGCAGGTGTAAAGAAACCTTGGCAAGATGACTTTGTTTAATGGCTTTGGGAAAAACACATGTGGACAGTTCCGGATGTGGGTATTCTGGAAGCTGAGAATGCTTTTTGTGCTTTGCGTTGTAGTGGAACTGTTAACGGTAATGGTTGGTGGTGAGGGCACACCAGGTATTTTGGAGCTCCAGTTAGATGAGGAGCAACCTGCAGGGACAATAGTGGGTGACATTAGCGCTGGTTTGCTACCTGGAGTTACAGCTTCTCTATACTTCATCTCTGATCATGAAGGCACCGGGATCAGCAGTGATCTCCACATCGATGAGACCACAGGCATCATCAAGACTGCAAGGCGACTGGACAGAGAGGAAAGGGACCATTACAGTTTTATAGCAGTCACTATGACAGGTTTCACAGTCAAGGTCTCCATCACTGTAAATGATATCAATGACCATGCCCCAGCATTCCCTAGGAAAAAAGCCACTTTGAAGATCCCAGAGCAAACGGCAGTGGGAACTAAATTTTCTCTTGAGCCTGCCACTGATGCAGATAAGGATCAGCTTACCGTACAAGGATATCAGATCAAAGAAGGCAATGTGGGACAAGTGTTTCGTCTTGAGACCAAAAGAGCAGCAAATAAAGTTCTTTACCTTGACTTGGTGGTCAACGGAGTCTTGGACCGAGAAAAGAGATCCTCCTACAACTTGGTGTTGGAGGCCTTTGATGGTGGATCTCCAAGGAAAACTGGTCAGATGACTCTTGATATTTTGGTGCAGGATATCAATGACCATGCTCCAACTTTCAACCAGAGTCGCTATAATGCCATCATCTCTGAGAGCCTTCCTCAGGGAAGCAACATCCTGCAAGTTTTTGCAACAGATGCTGATGAAGGGGACAATGGCCTTGTGTTGTACGAGATAAACCGGCGACAGAGTGACCCGGACCGCTATTTTGTCATCGACCCTCGCTCTGGAATCATTACACTCAATAAGCTTCTAGACTACGAAGTGAGGAAGGTTCATGAGTTGGTTGTCCAAGCCAGAGATAATGCAAGCCATCCAGAGATAACCAATGCCTTTGTTACAATTCATGTGCGAGACTACAATGATAACCAGCCAACCATGACCATTATCTTTCTCAGTGAAGACGGCTCACCCCAAATCTCAGAGGGTGCCCAGCCGGGCCAATATGTTGCAAGAATCTCTGTCTCTGACCCTGATTACGGCGAGTACTCCAATGTCAACGTGTCGCTTGAAGGAGGTGATGGGAAGTTTGCCCTGACTACTAAAGACAGTATCATCTACCTCATCTATGTAGACCAGACTCTGGATCGGGAAGAGAGGGATTCCTATGAGCTTCGTGTCATGGCTACTGATTCAGGAACCCCTCCGCTTCGTGCAGAGTCCTCATTCACAATTCATGTCACCGATGTAAATGACAATCCGCCTCTCTTTGACCAACAGGCTTATAAGCAGACCATACCAGAAGTGGTCTACCCAGGTAGCTTTGTGCTGCAAGTAACCGCCAGGGACAAAGACCAAGGTCCCAATGGTGATGTCCGCTACAGCATCCTACCAGACAAGAAGACTCACGCCAGTTGGTTCACCATTGACCCCATCACAGGTATCATAACCACTGCAACCAAGCTGGATTATGAGACGGACCCAAAGCCGAGTATCAAAGTAGTGGCCACTGATGGAGGACGACCACCGTTATCCTCCACTGCTTTGGTAGAAATAGACCTCCAGGATAGTAACGATAATGAGCCAGTGTTTGAAAGCAGCATCTACAATGTTTCAATCAAAGAGAACACGTCAGCAGGGACCTGCTTCCTTGAGGTAGGAATGACTATGTTTTCTTTTTGTGTGTGTGTTTTTGTGATAATTCATAGCTATGATTTTTTATAGGTTTTGCAGTGTTAAATGTAACTGAAACAATTACTAGGGCTGGGTATCCATCTTGATTTCCTTATTTTGTTTATTGGAAATTATGATTCACAAGCTGACAATTTGATTCTGATTTGATTTGTAATTTATTTCAGTTATAAAGTAAATTGTACTGTAAATGATGTAAAATATACAGCATGTGTACTGATTATCATTATTAAGAGTCATTATAAGTTATCACTAAGAGTCATTTGTTAGGTTGTGTGTTTTTGAAAAATAAAGAATCAAGATTTGTACCCAGTGCTATCTTTGGCTATAGCAGAAGGAACTATTTTACATACCATCCGATGTCTTGAAACATAATTTAGTAGTATTGCATATATTTGTTTTGGGTCTTTTATCTTGCTTGAAAGATTCATGGTTGTGGAGCACTGAAAATTTGTAATTTCACTCACCAAGATGATTTGTAATTATGACACACGATTAGCAGATGTTGTCCTCTCATGGAGACTTGCAGAAAGAGTTGCTTGGCAGATGGTAAAATTGTGCTTTGTTGTTCTTTTGAAATGTTGGTTTAAGTCTGTTGCCATGATAATTGTTGCCACCATGTGGCAACTGAGCCAACTGTGTTCTCAAGCTGTTGTTACCCCTGTGGAAAAGAAATGAAAATTAGGGCATGTATTCTTTTTTTCCTTCATTTTTTCCTCAATAATAAGCAATTCCAGACTTCAAAGGACCTCTGTAATGTCCATTTCCAACAGAAGCATCTGTTGAAAAATACCCTCCAGAACAAACTTTGTTAGATAAATACTGGAATTCCACATTGTTGCTGGTTCATTTAACTTATATTTGGAAAGAGTCGCTGGTCAGTGTTTGATGGAATTTGGTATGTGGGTTCACAGTATAGAGAAGAAGTAGAAGAGAGAGTGAAAAAGACAGATATAAAACAATAAGAGAGAAGTAAGCTTTGCCACACACATAGAGGGATGCATAAAGTCATGAATAAATAGGAAGCTGGAGGTGAACAATACAGAATAGAAGATAAGTTTAACAGAGAGCCATTAAGGCACACAGCAGCACAGTTGGTTTTTTAGTAACCTTGCAGTAACTTTCATTCTAGGATTTTCCTTATGCTCTCACTGGACTAGGCTAGGATTGGTTTTTGGTATTTTTGCATGTGTACCATCAATGGTCACTGGTTCTGATCCACTAAGTGACAGAACTTAGCTTGTCTTTGTATTTTCTGCTCTAGACATTGTAGAATTGTAGTTAATTTTTGAATAATTATTTGTCCCATAAAGCTTTTCATACAACTTGAAACTTTGGAATGTGGAGTAATTTATTATAAAACTGAGCAAATTTACTAAACAGTAGCACCATTTTAGAAAATATTTCAGCACAAAAAAACTACATCTTATTCTTGCATCCACTGTCATCTAGTTTAACCAGACCCTAAAGATAGAGCGCAAACAAGTCTCCTTTTTATGTATATTAGGATCATATTAAATTGCCTCGATCACTTCCCACTACATGCCTGGCATAATTATAGTCACACTATTACAGATGCTTGTATATATTTTCTGCTGACCATGGCTATAGAAAATCAAATAATAGTGAAGATTATTATATCTAAGATGGGGAATTGTGGCTTGCCTTTTGTGTGTACAGATTGCATAATCTTTTCTGCGATATCATAGTAAAACGCACACCAAAACAGGCTCTTTTCACTGATTTCTTAGTGAATTTTAATTAATAAAGAATTCTGTTTCATTAGTGTTTATACAATAAACTAATGTTACATAATAACATTTTTAGCACACCTCAAAATAAACACGTATTTGTCTATAGGAATTTTAAGACGCTGATTAGTAGTCGTGAATGAGAGATTGGATTGATGAATGTATATTTTCAGTAGTTTAAATTTCAACCACTATCCCCCCAACACAAACACTCACTGCTAGTGCAGCCATTTCCTCCAAAAACATGCCTGTTTAACTTAGCTTATCTATAGAATAGAATGGTGTATTATTTACACACTGCTGAAAGAGAAAACTGCCTTTTATTTATATTTCGGTTTCCTTTCTTCTCCCTTGAGTAATTTCTCATGGAAGCCGTCTGCTCTCGTTTTCTGTTCATTGTTCAGGCCATCCGACAGGTTTCGTGAGTAGGACGTGCAAACCAAGCCCTATTCGGGACGGTCCCCGGTTAGAGCGTGTTGGGATAAGAATGACCCTTCTGTATGTATTGGACTGAGGTCTCTCCACCCAATGCGCTCATGTATCAACCTTTGGGCTTTTCCATTAGAACTGTTACACTAGCACTTTTACACTGATCTCAGAACAGCTTTCCATTGAAGTGTAAGACATTGATTCAAAGACAGTGTACATTGTCCACCCATTACTAAAACCAAAGGTCAGTTCCCTCGTGTTCCCATCTGATAATACGTCTCTCACTTTGCAGCCTGATGCATTTATAGTGTCTTTTATAGGTGGTCTGGAACATATAAGTTTAATTCAGAACAAATGAGAGAGAAATGGACTTACACCCACTCAGGACAAAATATAGACAAACAAATCTCCCAATGTCATCAAGAGCATATCATTCTTTCAGTATGTGCCTTGATTACTTTCACATTTGAGAGAATCTATAATGTTTACGTTCGCTTCTCAGAGAAAGAAAGATCTTTTCCTGAGTCGTGCCTTGGCAGCTCAGGGTTGGGTTGAACTGGACAGCTCTTCAGTGCCTAAAACAATTCATTTGTATCGTATGGATTTATTGTGTGCTACGTATTTCTTTTTTGGCAGGGTAGAGAGTTTATGTTCACAGGTGCAGCTAGTGTTACATTCTCCACATTAAACTGCAGAAAACACTTTTCTTCACCTGTCGGACTAAATGTATGCGCCGTTGTGTTGAATGGGATTTTTCTCCTATAGACTAATCACATTTAATAAACTGGGCATTGGAGAACATCTGGACCGATGCTTGTAGAGGAAGCTACCTGGGGAACAGCTTCCTGTAACAGAAGACCAGTCCCCCGGTGGGGTGACATTAAAAAGTGCCCTACTGGAAACATGATCCATACTGCAACTACCTACACAGAGTCTGAGCCATTCGGCAATAGAGTACACAAACCTTTTTTGTTGTCTGTAAATGGTGATAAATATCTATGTGAGTTGTTCAAGTGTTTGATAAAACCTCAACCTCTTTATGCCCAATAAACCCCTTTCTAATAAAGCAAGACAATTAGTAAAGTCACTAAACAAACGCATCACCAGTTTTATGAATGTTCTTAATCACAAATAGGGGTTGAAATCTCAGTCCTGTGGACATGGGGTGCCAGTATGCCTCATTTGTTCTCACTCCATATGGCGTGAGGCATCAGCCTTTTCTTCATTTTGCTCAGTTTTTCCAAATTATCAATTTTTTGTACTTTATAGGCATTTACAAATATGCATTTCTTCATGACATTTACCAGGTGCTTTTATCCAAACTGACGGAACAAAGGGGCAATTCGTCAAGAGCCAACAATATTCATAATATACCATGCTATAGGTTTATTAGATAGCTACATTAAAAAGCAAGATAAAGATAATGTTATTTTGGATGTGAGTGCATATTCCATGTAAAACCGCTTTTTTGTGTTTTTTATCAATTTAAAGTTTAGTTTAGAGGTCATTTCTCAAAAAAACTGAATCAAGTATTCCAGAGAGACTCCTGATTTCCAATCTTCTCACGCCTCTTTTGTTCCTTTATCTTCAATTCTGTTTGATTTCCTCATCATTCTTTTATTTCTCTCTATATTCTTCACACAGATTGTTTGCGTTTCCTACCACTCTTGTGGCTGTTCGACCTTCACTCATTTGCCGATCTCCACTGCTTTTGTCTCAGGGTAAAGCAGAGCAGCTGTGGCTGTATCTGGTGACATAGTGTTGAGACTGGCAAGCTCAAAGGTTTCAGGGGCAGTGGTGCTGTTTAAGATCAGCTAATTGAATTTCATGATGTGTTGAGATGACTATTACCATGTATGAATCCTTAGGGTCCAGAATGTTGCTGTTGGAGAGTTGCTTCACTGGACAGCAGGTGGTTGATGGCTTTAGAGGTGATGATTCCTTTGTGCGGTGAGGTCAGCATTTTGGATAATTTTCCCAGAGTGTCATATTTGATATAATAAGAGATAAAGATAAAAAACAGTGATGGCCAATCATGATTGTAGGTAAGTAGAAGCCATCTGGACTTTTTCTGGAGATGGTTAAATGCGATCCGGAATGTTCTCAGGAGATATTACATTATAATCGAGAAACCCAGCTTCAGTGAAGACATAAAGTTTTCGTCTGAGAGAACAAACAAACACAGCAGTAACAGGATACACAAGTTTGTTTAGCATCTCAACAATGTAAATCTGCAAACACTTGTATTTTCCATTTCTCATTTGTCTACTCAGTATTACAATAGTTCCTGTTACAAAATCTGAAATGTAGACATCCGCAATTTTCCACTGTTGTGTCTTGGTTTTGTTATGTCTCACATGTATAATTCTTTGTGGTCAAAAGGAGATTTCAGAGCAGCAATACTCAAAGCGACAGGGGCGCCTAGAGCCTATCAGATGAGACGAATGATGATAATTTGCCAAATAAGAATAATTAAATACCATTTAAAACTTTAATAGAAGCAAACTTTAATCCTAACGATGTTTTTCAGCTTAGTAGGCTATAACTCTGCCTCTGTGGACATGGTTTAGTATGGAAGAAAACAGTTTTGGTAGCCTTAAAGAGCTGGTTCACCCAAAAAATTGTCACATTGACTATTTTAACAATGACCTTTCTGGGCCTTGAACATGGTAGTTGCATTTCTGTCTATGCAGGGTTAGAAAAATTTCATCAAAAATATCAATAATATTATAAAATCCAGTAGATTTACTTTAACCTTTTAATGAAAGTGTAAACAACATATTATTTTATTGTCTAGTAAATGTCTAGTTTACTACTATACAGTAATTTTTTTATTTGTCTACGTTATTTGTGTAGTTTATTGCCTAATAAAAGATGCCATATTCACAGCCTTGTACCTTTTGAGGTGTGCATGATGCATGTGCATGTGAGATGTTGAGAATCCCTATGGAGAAAACAAACAGGAAAAACTATAGTGAGCTGACTCACTATACAGCTGCGATTAAGAATCAACTTACATTCTTCTGAGGAGCACAAAATATGATATTTTAAACAAAAATTGTCAGAATATTTACTTTTGGGGGAACTGTCCCTTTAAGCATTTTTTCAACAAACACCCCTCAATCTCTTCCCCTCCTGCTAGCTGCTGTAGTTCAAATCTGCTTAGCTAGTTTAGATCTCAGTGCTGAGGGCAAAACTGCATCCAGTCAAAGAGCCTAATGAGGCTCAAATAAAAGCGATTAGAATTTAGCGAAAAGGAAATTAGGAGATGGGTAATTGCTCACAGTCTGCCTTTATTTCACACATACACTACCGATATTCACTACCAACATTTCTCTCTCCTTTACCCTCAATCATTACTTTCTATTTCAGACTAAAGTATCGTTCTTTCAATCTATGGTGTCCATCCTCCAAAATAAGCAGGCCTTTCCCTCCCTTTTTAAGCCTTTTCCATCAAAGAGCTCAGATGAGTGAAATTTAATTACAAGGCTACTGTGTGCACCAGACGCAGCCAGTAATAATACCTGCAGTATTGATTTAATGAACAGGTTGAGGCGAACAGTCCATTAAAGCCCGCAGACCTACGCTAAGGTTGGATTAGAGCGTGAACCACAGCATGGCACTAGTAATCTCTTCTTCTTTCACTCACTCCATCTTTACGGTCCTAAACAATTGCTTTTATAAGCCGACATGCCAATAAACAGGGCACATATACACACAGTGCCATTAATTGTGGTCGCTTTAACCCATCCTTGCTTTGCAGACTGTCAGGCACCTAGATTATCCCTCCAACACACCCAGTAATCTTGCTGTCACCCTGGTGGTCTCTTCTCTGACCTCCATCCCACTCGGTTGATGCTCTGCCAGCTCTTCTTTGTGAGATCTCGCCACTTTTCTGCCACTCATTGAACCCTCTGGCCTTCACCCTCACTCGCAGGACTGTTATTTCCCTCCTCGTGCTGCCATTACATAATGCCCTGTCAGTATTTTTAAGGTTTGTTTGCATTACTTTTAAGAGGCTGTACATTAACCTGAGGTTTTTGTTTGATGGGAAAGGGAGCTTACTGCATTTTTCCAAACCTCACGCTGAGTTGATTCATCTACCCTTGGCAGGGTTTGGGTAAACTTGTTTGAGTTGGCATCCAAGCGTGGTTCTGCAAGATTTAACTCTGTGGAAAAGACCCTGACTGCCGAGGAGAAAGATAAGGAGGTGCTTCTACTCAAAATTCACACATTTTGCCTGTTTTATTCCCCTCAAGCTGTCATATTCATTTGGAGTGACTTATAATCAAGGTCTTAGATCAGCGCTTAAGTACTGATTTACGTACACTTGCATAGCTTATTTTAGTGCTCGTCTTCAGAAAGCATATAAGCGTAAAAATGTTTGGAAATTCAGCTGATTAGATGTTTAAAGTATTTTTATTCTAGTGAAAATGGCTTTTTAATCCTTTCATGGCAATATAGTTTTTAGCCCGTTTGTGTAGTTGCCTCAGTTTGCTCATTACTCTGTGACACAAATGTTACAGTGTGTTTTTTATCCTACCGTTCAAAGCGCTTTCAGCTGGCATGGCCCTTTCTTTTCCAGTCCACGTTTGTTTCAGATCAAGAAAGGACGGCCTCTGTAGGCCAATTGAAAATACCTTGGGCTGCAGAGCCTGGAAAAATAAGATTGTCGACCTCACGTCTCTGTCAGGGTGATCAAACTTGTGCGAGACGCTTAAAAGTATTACAGTGAATGTTGGAGAGAGTTCCAGTAGCTGCGTTTAGTCTGTGTGCGCCAGGCTTTGTCTGCTGTCACTCATGGCTTGGAAGGAAAAAAACATTAATCTGAATTCATAACGCCTTTTCATATGGAGCTTTTACTTACAATGGTAGTAAATGGAGCAGTATAAAAATGTGCGCTACTGTATACAGGCATAAAGAAATCAACACTTTTATTCAGCAATGATAAATTACATTAATAAATAAGTGACTTGCAATTGGACTTGCATCTTTTTTTGTGGTATAACGACATTATCCACAAATTGCTTTTATTTAATCGTAACTTGTACTGAACCTGAAATAATCCTTTAAAACGATTGCAGTCCTTGCAAAATACTTCTGCCATGCAGCTGTGGTGATAATGATTCTCTTCTACACAACAGGTGATGATTTTGACCCTTGTTGAATGGCCGTCTATGGTGTGCTGGACCATTCATCATTGTTCCAGTAGCACACACTGCTCTGAGCTCAAGTGTTTTGCCTCAGGATGAGTTTACCCCTGGAATGCAGTGCTCTCGCTGCTTAGCGGATATGAGAGCGCTCCGTGATTGCAGTAGAACTTGACCGGATCATCTGGCTCAACCTGCTCCACCTGCAAGCGGAGATCATTGACTTCTCATAAAGAGTCTTACGCCCCTCATAATGAGGTGGAGATGTTTCTTTCGCTCCGTTTCTTTTAAAGATTGGGTAGATGGGCCAGGGCTGATCAAACAGAAACGTCCGATAAGATCTCTGGACTCTTGAATGTTCAATAAAAGCTCTCAGCTGTCTTTCAGTGAGGCTGTACCATTATTGGACAGTTTCCAACTAATCAATTCATATACAGGAATCAAACATGGATCATTCAGATCCAGGTGCTGAAAAATAGCAGCAATGCGTCCCTGGATAACCCTGAATCTGTGCCGACCGCCAGATGCTTGTGCCTGAATCGTTTAAGAGTGTATTCATCTTATGAGAGCTCTTATGAGTGGATACTACAGAGCAGTGTATGATGCTGTTAAAGGCAGCTGTTTATGAAAGAAGATGAGTTTTGTTTTAGTTGGCTGTTTGCACTTTCATACAGTTCACACATGCACTTACACATATAAATTACTACCCCATTATTGACATAGTTTAATGTGTTTGCTGCAGCAACAAATAGTGATAAATCAGCTTTTCACTCCCAGTTCAGATGTTCCTAGGTCAATGACATTTAAGAGTGTTCATACAAAATCTATTTAAAAAACTGTGAAGCAGAAATCTCAGAATTAAACTCAATGTATAATATTTTTTTCAAGTAACTATAGATAATTGCTATCTATCATATATATTAGGCATAAAATTATTTAAAATAGGGAATGTATAGTAATACAAAAAGATAATTTGAATGATTTTCTTGTAAAGACTTTGCTGATATAATTACTTTAATGAGGATTTTCATCATTGTGACATCAGAAGAGTATTAAATATTAAAATAAAATTTAATTTTGTAATCATTAATCAGCACCATATTCAGCAGTAATATATATATATATATATATATATATATATATATATATATATATATATATATATATAGTGTGTGTGCAAGAGAGAATGGAGAAAGATGTCGGCATGTGGTGTGAGTTATTAGCAAGGAATTGTGCCAGTAGTCATGGTTACCATGACAATCCGACAGCGAGGAGGAGGGAGGTGGTGTGTGTCTGTGGTGTGATTGTGTGTGTGTGTGTGTGTGTGTCTGCAGGGTTTGTGTGTAGGGGGTAGTAATTTGCTTTCGGCTGATGGCCTGGTTGGCAATGATCCCTTTTGTCCTTTTTTAGACATTTCTATATTTTATGCTGTTTTAGGTGTGTGTGTGAAGGTCTGCTTTATGTCTGTCCGTCCTCCCCTCAAGGACACGAGAAGTGGACTAATAAATTATAAGGGTAAGCCTTTGTGAGTAAAACTTGTGCACAAACACACACACAAATATGCAACGATAAATAGCCCTTCATTGTGGAAACAGAACCACTTTCTCACATCTAACATATCTTCTTGGATACTCTGCTATCTAGTAAACTACACACTCTTATCGGGCTGCCTGAACCAGAGAACTACATGAAAAAACAGAGTAAAATGGAAGCAGACAGTCTGTGGGCAGTGAGCCATGCTGGTATCACACTGGTAAAGAATAACACCAGCTCTCCCCAGAGATCTCCTCTCTACCAGAACAAAGAGCCGTCCCTTCCTCCAGAGCTCCTTCAGTCGCACAATCCGCCTTTCCACTGTCCGTCATCGGTCTCTTCTGGTCATTTTTAAAAGAAAAGGCTCTTAAAGTGATCTTTGGCTCAATTGAAACATTTCAACATTCAAATATGCATTAAATAAAACATTAAATGAAACAGTGTTGAAATTTAAATTCCAGAGTAATATCTGGATGGTTTGCATGATGTGGATATTTGTGTTGCAATACATATTAGTTATAATTGTGACTGATGTTATGTCATCGAGGTTTATGTACTTATTTGACTGAACCAATTTCCCCCCAAACTTGCATATTTTGTGTGGTTGTTGAGTATCAGGCTGTGCATTTATACATTTAAATGTGGGGGAGATTATATAGGTGTAAAACAATGGTTTAATTGCTGCTGTGCTGTAGATAATTATCATGTCTAATTATCATCATCTTGTTAAATTAAGATTCAGTAAAGTATAGAGGAGCCATGTGTATAATTAGGTAAAAGACAGCTTGAAATCACTGTGGATTTTATCATTACCAATATCTGATCAGAGAAGCTTGCTTTTATGTTTGAATTAGTGAAATAAATATTGATATGAGCTGATTATCTGTCTTCGTTTTGCTGCTGAGTTATAATAATAACAATAATAATATATTAATGCCATCAAATTATAAATCTTGATTAATCCCATCCAAAATTAAAGTTTTTAATTATATATTTTTATAAATATATACATGCATGTGTGTGTATTTATATAAACATAAAAAATATATACATCACACACACATATATTATGTAAACAAAACTTTTATTTTGGATGTGATTAATCAAAATTTTTAGTTTGACAGCACTAATTCACACACACACACACACACACAAAATCATAATTTTAGATCATTTGCCACTCTGTTGTCCAAGGTGTCCAAATTTATACTGCCATTTTTCATTTAAAACCATAATTGGTTAACCACTATTACCAGTACCTCTAACTCTTTAATGTCTTGCAATTCTCGCAGGCCATCATTCATAGCCCATAGACACCTCTAGAGTCATTAACACTTGTCTGCTGCATGCATTTTCACTGTATCAAGGTCAAATTAAAATAGGCCTGTGTTTCATCATCCACAGGCTGCTAACGTGTCTCAGGATGTATCAGTTTGTGTTTTGTCAGTTGACTGAAGCTGGCTGTCATTTTATCACGCAACATCTTTTGAGTAAACTGGTTCCTTGTTAATTATTCTAGATTCAGTGTTGCTTTGTGTGACAGTACAGACCAATCAAGATGTGGGTCTCATCTAGTTTTGATCTGTAAGTGTGATGGAGCATAACGTCTGGGGTGATGTCTGCTGTCTACTCACTGGTTTTGACTGAGTGGTTAAGGGAAACGAAAAAAGGGAGGAAAAAGGACGGTTAGCTAGGTCTAGCAACCTTGTTACTATGGTAATCGACACCCATGGGATGGCAGGTGTGGGGGAGAAAACTGATGCAAGATTAGGACAAATCTTGGAGTGAAGGGCGACGGACACTGACAATAATTACTCTTGTTTGTAAAGTTTCGATTGTCCTTCTTGGACAAATTCACAATTCATTTGTCACTATGTTTATGGGTGCAAGTGGATGGCATTTCATTTTGCACGATGCCATTCCCATTCTCTAAAGTTTGTGATTGTTCGTAATGATTTAAAACTGGTTCTTCAGGCAGCATCTCTTACATCAGCAGCTCTCTGTGATCCTGCTTGTGGCATAATCAAAACCCGTAGAAATTGTTTGACAAACTAAAGGAGCCCATAAAAAATTTTTATTTACCACAAGGGAAATTGATCTTAATCTTCGGCAGCCTTATTTTCCACCGTATGAAATCTGTACCTCCTGCCACACAGATGCAAACCATTATGCACAGCTAAAGAGAGAGCAAATCACTCCACCACAACACTTAAAAGCACAATGAAGGCATGTAGACACTTTATGAGCAATACAAAGTGCTTGCGCTTTCTGTAATCAAAGAAATCTGAGTTAACAGTCGTTCGGAGAGCAAAGCGCCACATCTCTCCCACCCCACCCTGTCTCAGAGCTGTGAAGTGATCTAATACAAAGCCCTTTGTCTGGGTGGATAATGATCAAACAGGCGGAGGGGATTTCTTGCAGGATTGGTCTCTGTTATATTTTTGCCCCTGACCTAATTAAAACACGCACACTGTATGATCTGTGAGGTGGCGTAACGGGAAAATCCAGTCTCCTGATGGAGAACACCACTTCCTTGCTTTCATCTGAATGCTTGGTTCTTTAAACAGCAGCCACCGAAGCTTCAGTTGGTTTGTAATCATTTGATCAATTTAATTTGTGCTGACTGCTTTGAGTATAGAGTATAGTATGCTATAATGCAGATTTTGTGTTATTATTTATTGGTGTGCACCAATATACTGGATATTTTATTGTACTGGGTCATTGCATATTCAAAAGCAATCTGTAAAACCACTAATAATTGAATATAAATGTAACACTGTTAAATGTAATCTATAAATATTATTTATATTATGTTAATTGTGATTAAACTCATCCAAAATACACTATGTAATCTAAACTATGTAATGTGCATATTTATTATGCAAATATAAATGGACACCCAGACATGTATATATTTAAGAAAAATGTTTATACATTCAAAATATATACTGTATGTGTGTGCATACATAATAAATATACACAGCACACAGATAAATTACGTAAACAAAAACTGACGCGATTAATCATTTGACAGCACTAATTGAAATACATTAATGTATAAAATAAATTCCAAAATTAAACACTTCTAAGCTCCAGTCTGGCAAGCTTAGAAGTAATGCAAAAAGAAGGGAATGCAAAACTGTTGATTGCTAACATGTAAAGTATTAAAAAAATACAGATAGGAAACGTAAGTCTTTGATGTTTTTATCAAGCTCTGCGTAATTCTTTCAGACTTTTAACTTTTTCTAATCTGAACAATGGTGCAATCGCAGCCAGGCTGCTTCTAAATGGAGCGCTGGACGCCAGTGAAGTCAGATGTTGCCGTAATTTTCAAACTGGATTACCTCATCTGTTAAAGGATCACTTCCTTCCTATGGAGATCTCAGAACAGGAAGCTAACACCTCATGCTGATCAGAGATATGCCGTCTGGGCCACAGTGCTGTTTCGATGCTTATCAGCAATCGAAAAAATTAGCATTCCTAATAGGAACATGCATTGTTGTACCACAAACAGTATAATAAGGGAATTTCAGAGGTGAAGCTGGGAGCTCACCTCCATCTGGAGGGTGTTTGGTGAAAAAATATTTTTGTAGCTGTTTGAAATTTTAGATTTTGAGAGAATTCATATTTACCCGGCCTTCTCGTAAAAGAAATCTGCACATGATTATTTATTTATTTATTTTACAGGATGCCATTTTTATCTCTCTCGCAAATGCATTTGTCACTGTTGCACTGCAGGGGAAAGAAAAAGAGGAGACGAGATGGGAAGAGAAGCTAGGAGAAGAAAGAAAAGAGAATGAGGGGGAGCATAGTATAATCATTTATTTATCTTTGGTATTTCTAACCTCCCGGCTCTGCAGATAATTGAGTTGAACAAAGCCGCAATTTGACGGTGCATCGTTAGAAGTTATTTGTTGTTATTTTTTCACTTCACCCAGAACAAGACCGATACTTTATGCGTGATTTGTGGGTATGTATTTGGGCACTGCATCGCATTTTACAAATTTTGTAAAGCATGTGACCATGTTTTTAAGAGTAGAGTGTCAAGTTTAAAATGCAACCTAATAATCTGCTAGCAATCGAAATGATAGCTTGTTTAGGGATCATATGAATTAGGGATGCATGATATTAGATTATTACTGTTATTTTTTAAATAATTTAGGCAGATAGCAGATGCTGATTCCAATATATGTTTCTTCTTGTTTTGAAACAATATCAACTCAAATTTTGTTTTGTGCAAAATATGTATTTTACTTTCAATTTATAGTAGTTTTAATATATATAGTAGGCTAGCAGAATCCACTAAGTAAATAAAACGCCTATTTTCTGATAATCATGTATCCCTAATATAAAGAGTACTTTCGGAATACACAATTAGATTTAATTAATTTTCACTGATTAAAATGGATGCATGTAAAGATACCTTGCATGGTCGGGTGAATCCAAAACTAGTTTAAGCATATAGAAAATCTAGTTGTTCAGGCAACTCAATGACTAGCTGATTTTGAAAATGTTGTTTTGCCCTAGTTTTGAGAATCAGACCCAGTCCAAGGTAACTTTGATGAGGTCTTAAATGAAACTCTGCAAGATCGGTACTTTAATTCTGGCACTTAGAGTATCCAAAGTCTCACAAAAGTGTTGACAGCAGTATCAAGAGTTGTTCAAATGGATTTAACCCTGAGCTCCTTTGGAACTTTGACCTCTGAAACTAAACTAGGCTTCTGCTGGTTGAACGTAGAAAACTTCTTCCTGAATGCAGTGGGAGCAGCTAGTAGTAATATGACCGCTGACATAATATAGCAAGTATTGATGGATCAGGCTGTTGAAATTTTGTAGTCACACAATAGCCTGGTTCCCTAGAGTGTATGCTGCTGTGCTTAGTTTCTCCTAAAAAGATTCCTGCAGGTTTTAACAGAGTTGGTGAGGAAACCATGATAAAGCAGAATCATAATCTGAACCAAAGTCGCCATAATTTGCCAGATTACATTACTCAACAAGGAAACAGCACATCATCTCACCTATTACATCCAAAACAATCCAGTCATGGAAAAAAACTGACTGTTCCCAGCTGCCGTGAATCCTTGTGATATTTTTTAAAAAGCTCTACTGTCTCCAGCCTAAACAAGTTGGGTCTACAGAGCCATTTGAGCTCTTTGATGTCACTGGGCACTTATGATTTATTTTAGGCTCGGCTCTGAATAAGACTGCTATGAATCTCAGTATCCCTTAAGCACATAATGTCTCCGGAGGGAATTCTGGTCTCCGACGTCTTGAAGTGTCGCTCAGTTCCTAACCGTGCAGCACACGAGGAACACCTGGATGTTCGCTGTGATAGCCACTTTTCATCATGTAAACATCCCAACCTTTGTCTAAAAGTGTGCTGGTGGTTAAAAGACACTCTTCATATGGTAACAATCATTTCACAAGCTGTTCGCATGCCACCAAAGTCATATACATCCTAGACTGTCTTTGAAATATTAAGAGGGGTGGGTGCCCTGAGCGAAACGTTCCCCTAAAATGGAAATATGCCACACAACCTTCTTTTCAAGGTAATTAGTCTTCTCTATTTATTTGTATAACAGACAACCAGGTCTATGGCAAATTTTATGTTTTATACATCAGACTCCCCATTTGTCTCCTGGACGTGGGCTCTGATGGTTTGGATTGAGTGCCGGACTCAAGCCCAGAACTGCGCTCGGATCCCTGGGCTTCACTCCACAATAGTGCCTTTATGTCACAATATGTCAGCCGGTGAAAACGACTCTTAAGTGGAATGGTTTCTTTTTGTTCTTAAGCAGAATTAGGTTTTATGTTGAATTGAAAAGAGAAACATTTGAAGTGTAATAGCGATTGTTCTGGTTTTGTGGGGTGATGTATGGAGTGAGGCTTCAATGTGTGGCAGAGCTTAATTTATGTGCCCTGTCTGGCGCTAACAATGTGAGCCTTAAAGACTTCCATCCCTCGCTTTCCCTTCCAGTATCAAGGTTTAAAGATTAGGAGTATTACTCATCTGGGTATTGTAGCAAGTTTCTTTCTTTCTTTCTGTTTTGTTGTAATTGTCCATCTGTCCTTATTAATGTTTTCTTTCTTTCTTTCTTTCTTTCTTTCTTTCTTTCTTTCTTTCTTTCTTTCTTTCTTTCTTTCTTTCTTTCTTTCTTTCTCTGTTTTGTTGTAATTGTCTATCTGTCCTTATTATTGTTTTCTTTTCTTTCTTTCTTTTTTACTTTCTGCTTGTGTGTCTTTTTCTGTATGTTCTTCTTGCCATTTTTGTTTCAGTTTATTCTTTCTTTCTTTCCTTCCTTCCATCCTTTAAACTCATTTATATCAGTTTGTCTTTGTTTCTCTTTTCTCTCTCTTGTCTTTTTTCTGTCCATCTGTCTGTGTTTGTCTGTTCAGCCTTTCTATCCATCTATCTTTCTTGTTGTCTTTTTTCTTTATACGTCTTGTTCTCCCATCCATCTTTCTTTTTTCTGTCTTTTGCCCTCTTTCTTTCTATTTTTATCATATTTAAATAATTTTGTCTTTGTTGCTATTTTCTCTCCCTGTTTTTTTCTGTCCATCTCTCTGCATTTGTCTGTTCAGTCTTTCAATCTTTCTTGCTGTCTGTTTTTTTCTTTTTATGTTTGTCCTCCCATGCATCTCTCTTTTTTTCTGTCTTTTTTCTTTTCTCTATCTATCAGTCTTTATCTTTCTGTTCATCTTTCTTATGGTCTACCTCTGTTTTCTCTCTGTCCATCTATCCATCCATCTTGTCTTTTTGTCATTATTTGTCTGTCCATCCTTTCTTTCTCTCTCTCCTATTCTCCTTCTGGGCATACACTTCTTCGCTGCCTGCATTTAAGCCAACACTTCATAGTTTTGGTTTAGCGACCGATGCCACTCCACATCTGGCCGCGAGGACACTAGCAGCGAAAATGGCAGTTTTGAGCGGACCAACACACCCCAGAGGATTGTGGGACGCTAAATGTTTCCCCTCAGCTGGAGGAAATGAGGAGTGTCTAAATAAAGCCAGTTTAAATGAATCATAGAGAACAGCATTGAGAGATTTAGCCCCTCTAAACCCCAGCAGACTAGACACGGGAGCACTATGGGTGCACGGGAGTCCAGACAGACATTTTAAGGCTTCCTTTATCTACTGCATGTTAAAATAAAATCTGGAGGGTTTTTGTCTCAACTCCAGCTGACGGTTAGGTGTAAACGTATGTTTCCGTGCATTAGTCTCTGCTGAACTAATTTGGCCTAATTCTTGGCATGACGGGGGAAAGGCAAAATATATTTGCTTTTGTTGGAATATACGTTTGAAACTCATGCTACAGTGATATTTAAGGTTTGCAGTACAGCACTGTATGTATGTGCTGCCAAAACAGAGTCCTGGGATTTGAGTCGGAGACTATTTTAAGGTCAAACTGTGGCGATGTAGAGAAGCTTGGCAGCTAGGCATTATCAGGTCACTGTTGATTTAGGGGAAAACTGTTGGGTCTGGAGTTTTAACTTACCTGCTTGTGCACCAGGGGAAACATTCTCAGTCTCTAAATTGCACTAATTTAACACTTTTAAATGCAATCTCAACATAAATATAATTTTTTTATATTGTGCATTCAGATCTTCTTTTCTAGCATTTAAAACTATTTATTTTATATTTTATCTTTCATTTGTTTAGACAAAATTGTTTATTTCGAAATTAACAGCCAGTTATCTGCATGTTGAAATTTCTAAATTAATAACTGAGATTCCACTCGAGAGTTTTAAAAGGAAACATGTTTCCATGGTGTTGATGTTCAGACTTTCTGAAACAAGAACATTAGCCTTCGTTTCCATGGTGTGGATGTTTTACTGGCGTTGTTTTAGGAAGACAGATTGAAGGGATCTATACTGATCCGAAACTTTCGGGTTGAGTTGAGTTTGGCTTAGTCTGCCTGGACAGACCACAGCTTTCAAGGTAGGAAAAGAGAAACGTTTCCAAGCAGTAACTGAGTATTTATGGAACAACCGTTTCCCTTAATGCATCCTTAATGTAGTGAAGACTTTGTGTCTTTAGGCTTGGGATCATTTCTTGAGTCTATCTAACCATGCAGCTCATATTGACCACGGTGGTCCGAAATCGGGAAGTGAGTGCTGAGTTACTCCATGACTCCGTTGTCAGTCAATTTAGTGGGAATGAAAGTGAGCGATTGAAAATATTGCCAGTAGAGAGGATATAGATATTGTTATAGCAGATGAATCACTACCTCTACCTGTCATTCACACACACACACACACACACACACACACACACATTTTGTTGTATATCAGATACATGATAGCGCTGCATATATTAACCGAAACATACCATGCCAATTTTGCCTCAGGTATAGAAAGAAAAAGATGGCATAGCATTCTCATATTTCCTCTTTTGGGGAATTATCCCAATCAGTACAGTTTGTCATTAGCAGTGTGCAAAAAATAAAAACCGGCCTTTTGGCTGGGCAAAGGCCAGGTGCCCAAGATCTGGGCAGTGTTACTCAAGACATTTAGCAGCCGGCCTTAAGTTATAACTCTACCTGACAGCTTTATCCTATGGGCCCCTTTCACTTTTTCCCCTTCACATCTCTTTTTTGCTCCACATACAGCCTTCATTTGTGGTGTGATGGTTTCTTTGGCGCACCGTTGTTGGTGCTCATTTTAACCAGTTCTTCCACTCTTCCTCAACCGTGAGAATGAGTCAGGCAGCTGTTTCAGTGGTGGAAATAAGTCTTTGAGATCTGCATGAAGGTGAGAAATGACTAAATGTTGTGCCTAGTTACTTCCCAGAGGGACTATCGTCTTTAAACTGAACCCTGTGCTGGAAGAGCGGTCAGTTTCTTTAGCCACAGGGAGTGTCTATCTTGTTCGCCCTCTTTTTTTCTCCCATTATTTCTTTTTCACACATAGGGATACCATGACGCTTGAATAGACAGACTGAGCGTGACCATGGATTGCAGCTTTTTTTCAGTTGTAACCTTAGAGCAAAAGTAGAGTATGTTACAAGAAAGAAACCCATCCTGCTTCAGTGCTTAATCAGAGTAAATCTGATTTTATTTCAAAGAGTTTTAGGGTGATTTACAATGCCTGTCACATCTGCTGTGAAGACACACTTTGAAGCTATGGTTTTGTTTCAGGATGTTACACTTCAACCCAACAAAACTACAAAAATGTACGTACAAAACTACCAAAAATGTTTAAAATGAAAGCTGTTTTTTTGTTTTGTTTTTGGTCTCCGCACAGCCAATTCTTGAGGTGCACCCGCTAAAACTGTGTTTGATGAAAGATCTGGGGCATGTCACATCTTCTGCCAAATCAGTAAACAGGCTACAATAGCTTTTAGCTTCAAACCATGTTTTCATAATGTCTACCTGATCT
This sequence comes from Puntigrus tetrazona, assembly GCF_018831695.1. Taxonomy (NCBI): domain Eukaryota; kingdom Metazoa; phylum Chordata; class Actinopteri; order Cypriniformes; family Cyprinidae; genus Puntigrus; species Puntigrus tetrazona. The sequence goes on along the minus strand of NC_056708.1, from coordinate 10,128,715 downwards.
ACTGATTGCTTTGAAAACTGAATGATGAACACAGTTTAATTTGCCTGTTATGCTTAAAGTATTGCTAGACATATGTGAAGTTTCTTAAATGAAACACACATGCTAGTTTTTGACCTTGCAGCTTTAAAGGGGCCGCGCATCACGTGAAGCCTCTTACTAAATGGTTTGACAGCATTTCTTATATTAAGCAGATTTCTGCCGCTTGAAGCCAGCTGGTGACAGATCTGTACAAGGTTGGCTTATATTCATTTAGTGTAATACACATACACATTCATTTCGTTCAGATTTACTCACTCTCGTGTCTATCTTTCTTAAACATAAAATAATGTATTTTGAATAATGTGTGTGACCAAACATTCGATGGTCCCCATTGCCATAGTATTTTTTTTCCATAAAATGAAATCAATAGTGAAGTAAATATTTTATCCGCCAGGCCTGTTGAGCCAAAACAAATGACAATAGATTTAAATATAATTGTAGATGTATTTGAGAGCCACCTTAGAGATCATAAATCCATAATCGATTTGGCAACCTATGTGTTAAATTAAAGTAAAGACATTTTCCATTAGTTCTCCATCACGGCAACATCACGTAATGGGAAAATGTGCATTATTAGCAACAATGATCTCACTCCAACATGCTCTTTATGCATCTGGTCTATTGGTTAATTTGTTTTCTCTGGGATATTTGAGAAAATTGTTTTAATTGCTATCCTTAAAACCTCCAGTTTTAACTGTTGTTTCTCAGCTAAGCATGGCTTGAGAAATGCATGCTAAACAGAAAGGGAACAGGGGACGGGGAGAGGGGGGACTCAGGGGCCCCTCTTCTGTTTCTCCAGAGAGGGTCTGTCTTGGCAGACATGTGTAAATATCTTTACATGTCTGTTTTATCAATCAGAGACTCTCCTCACGCGAGGCGCTGATTGGAGACCCAAGGCCATCTGTCAAGCCTGGATTTCAACAATTGGATTTTGCAAACAAGAGCACCGGCACTAAACACTATCACTCCTAAATGTCAGGCACTGGTATATATGTAGAGACCCGCTGCTTAAACATTACAAAGAAGTGAGAATAAATCAAGATTTGTTTGAAGAAAAATTATAGTTTCACTCCAGAAATCGATCACCTGGGGTTTGGGTTTGATTTAGGGTTAAGTGTTTCACCTCTTAGGTCACCAAATGGTGAGAGATAGCAACTAAGCTCCTGCTCTACTGATCGAATTACAATCACAGCTTCAAGGTCAAAGGTTAGAGGTCAGAAAGTAAGCGGAGGAATGCCAAAAGAGTCTGTAAAACTTAAAGCCACAATATATTTTTTAATATACAGGTATACATTTTATTTTTTTTTTAAAAATTTGGTAACATTAATGGAAACAGCTAGAGGTATACTGATTTGACACAGGTATTTTTAAATAAACATTTAATATTTTTATTTTGCTATTTTGTTATTTTATTTTTCATCCAAATTAACCAAATTTTTGCATATTTCTTTTTTCCTATTTTGGGTCTGCAAATGTCCAGAGATAGTAACTAGGCTCTTGCCTACTGATCAAATTATGCAATCACAATTTCAAGGTCAGAGGTCAGAAAGTGAGTTCAGAAATGCAGAACTATGCCGAAAGAGTCAAAAGAGAACCAATCATAATACCTAGCCACAAATCAGCACCAAAGGCCTTCCACTGCTTAAAACCTTTCAGTTATTCAGTTATCATGACAGTTATCCCACATTCTAGTGTCAGAAGTTGCCATTCGCAAACGACTCCCCGTTGCTAACATGTCTTTTAACATGGCTGATCCTAATAAGTACCATTCTTTCAGCGCAACGCTGTCTTAATTAGCCAAAGTGTGATGTGAAGAGAAGGCCAAACTGTTTTGGCTGGGCTTCATAACTGAGAATAGCAGAAGGAACTCCAGCCTGGTCTGAAATGAATCTGGTTTTGTTGCTTGTTTATGGACTGCGTTCATTTGCAGATGGCGTCTGGAAGCGATCTCTATTTTGAAACCCAAGATACGAGTTGTGGATTGCCATTGCTGTCTTGTTTCTTTTATGTGCAGCGCTCATCTCTTTTTTTAATCCATCCTCTGTATGGCATCATTATCGTCCCATAGCGAAGGTTTTGCTCTTTGAGCGGCGACCCATGAATCTTGGACGCGTCTTACACAGAACAGTGTCGGGCTCAGCTGTCATAACTTTGTGACTAATGTAAACTGGAATGCCGCAGCTGAGCCGTAAGCGAGCAGAGCGGAGAAAAAAAAACAAAACAAAATACAGAACAAAGTAAAAATTAAACAAACAGATGTAGAGAGAGACACAGAGCATGTGAACGCCGCCATCATCGGGCAGTCCATGAAAATTAATCACAACGTTTATGGCCCATATGAAATGATTTAATTTAATTAATGTGGACGGTCATAAAAGGGTTCCTTGGTGTCTGTGGTGCTACTCTGAATGCATTTTAGCATATAAGGAATTTCTTCCTGCTGGTTTTAACATTATGCGCTGTGAGAATGTTAGCAAGAGCAATCGTTCTGTCTTTGCTAACTTCATGTTTTAGAGCCATGGTACCCTAAAGGCTGATATTTAGGTTATGAATTATTATTGGCTCAAATACTTGGTCAGTCACAACATTCTGTGGGTCAGATTGTTTTCCTTTTTTTCTACAATTACTAATTTGCAGCATTTCACTAAACTGAGCATTTCACAGATTTCCTACAGAGCTATGTTCATTTAATATCTGTCAATGTGGTCACTTTTCTTTTGACATATTGAAAGACTTTCGTTTTATTAATAACAATTTCAACATCTGCCCAATCGATTAAAAAACACATAGCTCAAAGTGTTCATAAATTTATTGCTCGTAATAAAGCAGCTAAAGCTATTCCTAGTTTTGTTTTAGTGATATACTAATTATACTAGTAATACTAGTGATACACTGTATTTTCTTTTTTTCAGCTTGAATGGATTCATAGTAATATACAAATTTGTTATTTGTTAAATGTTTTGTATTTTTAATTTAATTTATATTTTATTTTTGCATTTTTTGTTGCAACTTGGATGGAAACAGGCAGTATTACTAATTTCTCAATGTTTAACAGTTTGAAGTCGACCCAGTCAGCGACCTCCTTGTCTTTTTGGCTTCTCACCTCGAAACGGGCCTTGACTGCTGACAGCTCGGACATCTCGTGTGAGCGTGACAGTGCCTGGGAGGAAAATTAAAACCCTTTTGATTGATTAAACCTCTTTGTTCCTGGAAAGAGCCCCTCTCGGACAAATACACAGTCCACTGACTCACGTTCAAGCTTGAGCTTTCCCATCACTTCTAATAGCTCCTTTTCCCCCGTTTCACTGCCTCTGTGAAGGCACCTCATCAGCAGAAACCCGAAGAGCTGCGCTGAGCTGATGTCATTGATTTAGCGCTTTCGAAAACACATCCTCGATCAGCCTGCTCGAGGTAACACGAGGATAGCGTTTGTTGTTTTTCGGTGGGTTGTTTGCGTTGGTGGCGGGTTTTGGACTGAGGTGTTTGCTTGGAAAGTCATTCGAGGGCATATTTAACATCATGAAAACAAAGAAACCACAAATTGTCAAATGCGCAGAACTGTTATGAAGTGTTACACTATGGAAATTATGGCTTCGACCGGTCTATAGTTTCCATCTATGGCTGTATTGACCACATTACAGGCTGATGTCATGCATTCAATCACTCCTTTTCAAAGATCTGCTTTCAGATGCCGCCACGTCCACCCTTTAACCCCCGAAATCCCATCTGAAGGAAGCCAGATGTGTTTTCAGCGTGACTTTCGCCGTTACCTGTAGCACTGACTTTATTTGTCTCATCCATTTCTCAGTTTGCAGCCTAAACCCACTGCCCCTGATCTCCGCTCCTCCTGAGAAACACAGCTTTGGGTTTTTTCAGTCCTGTGAAGGTTATTTCCCCTCCCTCCATGTCAACACCATTACACGAAGGGGAGGCCTGGACATAAGATCAGCAGAAGGGTAAACATACTCCAAATTGCAGACTCTCTGGAAGCCCGAAGAGCTAAACAAACAGACTATACTCTTTAACACACCATCCCAGCAGGCTCTGCGTCTGCTCACACGTCCGTCAGTGTGCTCGAGTCTGTGTACGGCTTCATTTGTAAGCATGTATTAATCATTACGTGCGAATGTTTATAATACTCAAATTTACCTCTTTATCACTGCACCTATCATCGTGCTTGGATAAGCAAGTCTATAAACTGTTTGGAAAAGCACTCTGATGGTTTAACCTTGTAGTTTCGCTTCCCTCTTGGGAAATTTCATGTCGTTTTGTTGGTTTATCTGTCCACTATCAGTGCAGTCAGGCTTTGGCATCACTGAGGCAGCACATAATGCTGCTGACGGTATCTCTCTGTGGTAACCTGTCAGGGGCTAACAGTCTCCCCGGGTACAGTTTCAGTCAAGCGCTTTAATAATTCAGTATTCTTCTTGAGCCAATGCTGAAACATTCAAGAGGCCATAGATTTTGTGTCTTGAGAATGCAAAGGCGTTTTAAGAAATTGCTATAATGGGCTTTGCCTTCACAACAGTGTTCTGTGAACTACTCGTACGGGTGATTTCATTGAAGGGTCATGATGATCTAATGCACATCTGATTCTGTCGTGCATCTCTGAAGAGTCGAGAACGTCCAAAATGCTTGTAACTGAAAGGTGATTCAGCCTGAAGATGTAGATGATTTAGACGGGAGTAAAGACAGGTCATGAGAATTTGCAGAACCATTTGTGTTAGCAACAAACAAAACAACATCATGTTTTTTCTTTCTTCTTTCCAATGTGTAGGTGAATGTCCATATGTCCAGGTCATACTGTATTCAAAAAACAAAAATATATTTATATTCTGATACATAGATTGGGTTTAAACAACATGTACGTATTGAGTATAGCTATATGTATATATAAATAATACATACATACATGTATTTTTTTAAAGAAATATAGTATTTATATATACTGTACACAGTTCACACACACACACATATTATGCAAACAGACTTTTATTTTAGATTCGATTAATTGCAATTAATCAATGTGACAGCACTCTTTTTTTTGATTAGGGTTAGGGTGTAGTATATTTATTTATAATGAAATGTATTTTGTATTGAGTATTTTTGTAGAGTAAATGTGCTTAATTCTCATTAAAATCACATGCTAAACATGATTTTGACAGGTTTTTTCTATCTTTGTCACACAAAAACAAGTATGTTCCTCATCAAGTTGCTTGCATTAACCTCTCATACCTACGTGCTTGAAATCTTCTTGAGGTGTACGAACCCCATGTGCTGGTGATTAGGTACGACCAAGGGTGAAAAGGTCAAGTGTGCTGCAGGAGACATGGCTTAACTGCTGCATTCGTTCTGCTCGCCGGCAACTGATAAATCCAATAGCGCTGACCCTCAGCTAACTTGATTGATTGCGATGTGTCACGCTGCGTGAAACGATCTTCCTTTGTAATGACATTCTCGAGTTCAATCCTTCACACTGATAGATGCATTTAAACATCAACAGGCTCCATAGGCTCCTTGACACCGCAGGTATAGGAATGCCTTATGCATATCAGTTTTGCTTATACTACGATTTTACGTTGGCCCCACTGATAAATTGTGTCAGATTCTTTTCCCCATTGCTCTTATGTTGGTTGATGACCCAGCAGATTTCAACTCCTGCAGCGTAAAGCGAGAAAGTAGTTGTCGAGGTGCTGTAAAGGGAACCCTAAGGTCACATAAAAAAGCTGTGCTTGTACTAGAAGATCTCTTTGTCACATTCTGGTGACCTTAAACTCTTATTCTGGAAGCCATTACCTAAAATTACCTCAGTATCAAAGGCTTTTTTCTGTTTTTTTTGGTCTCCTGTCTGCTTTTCGGTACTAACAGCTCTCTTCGCCAGCATAGACGCAACACTGAAATTATCGCCTTTGGATCATCTCTGCTTAGTGCTCGGTTCAGTGATTTGAATCAAGTGCACAAACTCAAGCAAAAAGGAACATTGAGGCTGGTTAAAGAAATTAGGCAGGAAGAAACAATGGTGCTTTTCCTGTTTTTGTAAGCCAAACAAATTCTGTTAAACATTCAAAATGTAAAGGTAAAGACAACTTTAACAACACGTGGGTCTATATATAAGATGCAACAAGATAATGCTAAAGACACACGTAAACACACTTATATACACACACTACTGTTCAAAAGTTTATATTTAATTTATTTGTGTGATAGTAAAGCTGTATTTTCAGCATCAGTACTCCAATCTTCAGAATCACATGATCCTTCAGGAACCATATATTGCATTATTATTATGTGATACATTTATTTTTTTCAGGATTCTTTTGAGTAATTTAATGTGGTATTGCTAAATTTTACTTTTTAGAGGTAGTTTAATAAGAATAATCATCATCACCACAATCATCATTATGGTTTATTTTTGTAAAAAGTATTCATGTTAAAATTTGTTTGTGATTTACTGATTTTTAATGTCTCTTTAATAGACCTACAAAAGCATGCCAATTATTTCTAAGTTAATAGTTAATAAGTTCTTTGTAAAGCTATGAAGTTTTTATATTCACAGTTGCAAAAACACTTTTTTAAAGCTAACAGTCCCAGTGTTGTTATAACTTGTTTAGTGAACTACATTGCCACATGTTGCATTAATTACAGACATATTTAACATTTTATGACACATGGCAGGATGTTACATCAAAATACACTGAGAAGTACTGAGGACAAAATTCATTTTGATAGATTTAGATTTCATTTCAGGTAGTAATTATAACTGCTTTGTTGCAGTCAAACATGGAGACAAAGAAAACAGACAGCATTCTTTGTTTATTTGTGGTCTTGTGTCTGTTATTTGATGTTCAGAGACAGTTCCTGTCATTCAAAGCAATGTGGTTTCTTTGCCAGCCTCCTCACATGGATGTACTCAAAACAAGTTACTGAAATCATAACCGTCAATCATCTCTGAGAAACTGGCGAAGGCCAACACTGACACATAAGCACCGTCCTCAATATCATATTTACACTCTATCAAGAAATCAAAATGACATATTTTAGCTTGTCATTGCATATTACTTATTGTTTTTGGATTTTCTGGTGTTCGGTAATCATCTCTGACTCATTCACGTCTATCCTAGTGGCTTATCCAATCGAAATGACGCCCATTCATAGTAGTAACTGCCTGAGCACTTGGCAAGCTCACATGGAAGAAACCATAATATGCCAAACCCAAAAGAGAACAGCCGTGCTGTATAAAACGTCCCTTCACCCACTCAAAACACTAGTTACACCGATTACATGTTGCTTTTATGTTGTAGTCTGAAGAAGCAGATTGTCAAATAATTTGCACATGTTTAGTGAAGATTCATGTCGACTCTGTGAATCTAATTATATGTGAAATTAAATATGAAAAGATCATTGTAGGTTAAGGCAATTTTAAAATAGTCTTAAAAGATAAATTATCCTCGGCTTGTCTTTCATTGTTTACTCTGTGAGCCATGGCTTGTTTGTTAGCTTGTATGCTAGCATGTAGCCCGCTTAAACACAGCATTCAACCTAAAAAGCTTTTATCAAAAAGTATTTTACTTCAAAATAAGCATGAAAAACTTCCATTAATAGCTGGTAAAGATGTTTTTTTAAGTGAATACAGCTTTGACACAGTAATTGCAAACATATTGAGCCATGGTTGGCATGTATTGTGATTATTTTTATAGCAATGAACTACGAAACAATGATATTTATTATGTTCTTGTAATAGCGAGTTATGAGGAAAACTGACATCTGGACACATTGTTTCTTCTGTTTTATGACACATGTTTTTTGTATGGCAACCAAAGTTGACAGTTTGCCACTCAGGTAACGCGCATTTTTCCTCTGAAGTTTATTGTGTTCGCAAAACACATGCACTCAGTGTTTCCGCATTGTTAAATTGATATTTGCATGGAGCCAAACGTAATGTCAGCTATATTAACTACAGCATTACAACAATGATTTTGCCATCTGTGCTGTTAGACCAACAGAACAGCAGCTGTTCTTCGCTGCCAGGGGACAAGATGAAAAAAAAGGGAAGTTTGCTGCATTATGAGATAGTTCAACCTACCGGTTATTAAAAACAGATTTTTGAGAAGATATCAGTGCAATGTTAATGTCTTCTCACGATGGTTAGAGCCCTGAAGAACCTTAAAGGAAAGAAAACAGCTTCGGTGCTGCAAATGAAGCCAGTATCGCATTAGGAAAGCTTCCGTTCTCTCTCCACCAACAATAGAAGCCTTTTCCTGGTTTATTACAGAATTTCCTCCAAGGTTGCATATTTTCCTTTCTTCAACATTTGTGAAGTAGCACGGGTTTTTCTGAATTACTTGTTCCTTGGGTGTTGCTTTATAGAGGAATGCACGCATGTAATTTGACCATAAAAATTTGGTTAAAAAAATCTAAGGCTCATGGGTGAATTCACACCAGGTGGTAAACAATTTTTTATGGTCCTATGTTTTCTGTGATGCCGGAAACATAGATGGAATACAGTAATAAAAAAGAAACCTACTGTATTATGCAGAATTTGTTATAGGAAATTCTGTAGGCTATAACTACAGAACTTTTTACTTAATGAAAACTTTGTAAAATTAAGTTTGAACATTTAATGTCACATGGACTATTTTAACAATGTTATTACTAGCTTTCTGGGCCTTCAACGTGCCAGCTGCATCACTGTCTTTTTGGATGGTCAGAAAGCTTTTGGATTTCATCAAAAATATCTTAAATTGTTCTGAAGATGAACAAAGGTTTTTAGCGACATAAAGGTGAGTAATTAATGACAGATTTTTCTCTTTTTGGTGAACTATCCCTTTAAACCACACATCTATCCAATGTTCGTTATGTTGCTATTTAATGTTTAACATTTTATTGTAATATTATTATATGTAACATTATTATTTCAGGGGAGATAAACATGATAAGTTAATATTGACACGCCAAGAAAAAACATCTACAGAATAAAACATCTCAGGCTGTTTTCAGGGCAAGGAGGTGTGTGTCTGTACATTTTGCCAGACAGACAGGAAAAGAGAGGTGGTAGAAGAGGTAGAGATATACACTGGTACGGAAATGGGAGAATGTCGCCTGGCGCCCCCACATTCCTCCTGGACTCTTACAATCACTCTCCACAGGTCCTGGTAAAACACTCGAGAGTGATAAGTGAAACTCTGACACACACGGGCTATGACTCACACTTAACAACTGGGTGGACAGACTGGCACTGTTCTGCTCCACAGCCTGTGCTGCCCTCAAACTTCATGATTCTTGTTTGTGCCAACAAGGGAAATCGCTTAAATGTTCTGCAGTGTCCAAAATCACTAAAGAAGTCAATACAGAGAGGACTGCTTAGCTTCCTGGGGACACAATTTACTCCTCTTTATGGACATGACTAACTCTTGACTAATTATTGAACATAAAAGTTTCAAGATCTAGGAAATATACATTTACATTTACATTTAGTCATTTTGCAGACGCTTTTATCCAAAGCGACTTACAATTGAGAGTAATCAGCTTGATAAATGTCACTCGTTGCCACCAAATGAACCCAGTGCCCCCAAAAGCTCTCATTTACTTTTAACATAAAAATATGCTTTCCTAATTGCTAGAAACATAATGAGCTGTGCCAAATATGTAAAGTTGGTCGCTCCAAGTTGTTCGAGTGACGTTTGTAGGGTAGAATTTTTTGGACTTTTGCAAAATTTGGACCATGGATTTGTTTATTGTTCCGTGAGAGAATGATGAATAACTAAAGACTGTGATTCTGTTTTCGATAAGGAGAGGTCAGAGAGTTGCTTGGCCAAGGCTACACATGAGCTTAAACAAACTTGCTGTGTTGATCTGTTTATACCTTGACTGTTCATCTACAACACAAGTTGATAACGCACTGGGCCTGGCAAGAATATTGTGCCTCATTAAGAGAAAATTATTCCCATAGTGCTTTGTCAAATATGTTTGGTACGACACCAAAAAATAAACTTCAGTTTTGTGAAGAATATTTAAGTCATGATTTAATGATAATTTTTCTTGCCATTGAAATATGCTGCGTCAAAACTTGTTTAACATTAAAACTGCAGAATTGTTTTTAGTTTTAATGTGTCATATGGCTGGTTTGTTTTTAAAGTGCCACAATATGGATTTTTTTAACACACATCCTGCAAAGTTTTCAATCTGAAAGTACGACATGTATAAAGTTATTGTCTCTCAAAAGAAAGAATCAATTATGAATCACTGAAACGAATCGTTTTTGAAACGAGTCCCTAAACGTTTCATGTTGACATCACAATCAAAAATGAGCATATTGCCCGCCCACTTATTGGTCTTTTGTTGGTCTGAATGAAAATGCTATTTCATTCTTTGCCACTAAGTTTTGCTTTTAGAGGTATAAAAACTCACAAACACTGCTTTAAATTAAATTGACAAATCGCCAGAGGGATTTGAAAAATGAATCGTTGAACAACTAAGGTAAAAATAAATGACCTTGATTGCATAAACCTGTTTTTGGGGACTCCAAAAAACAAAATATGAACCTTTCATAACCCATAATAGGTTCACTTCTAACAAGATACAAAAAGTTCAGTCAAAATTTTCAGTCAGTAATAAGTTTTCATTCATAAAACATTTATAAGAGAATGTACAGTATTTTGTGTGTTCAACAGGTAATTCTGTAACTAGTTAGCTTAAGCAACCCAACTAACATGACATTTACAAAAGAAACACGATTTGTTTGGTAGCTGTATTTGATCGCAGGGACCGTTTAAAGGCAGAGCCGTGTCAATATGTGCAAAAGACTGTAAAAAAGTGTCTAGTATGTGTGTTTGTGTGCATGTGTTTAGAAAGAGAAGATGGCTGGGGTATTAACTAACCTCATGCACACAGAGGCCATTGTGTGCTCTGGATTTGGTGGCTAACCCAATCTGACGGCCCGGTTTAGAATAGGCCTGCAGGGAACCAAGTGTTTAAGGTAGAAATTTACAAGGCTGTGTTGTTTCTTCATCCCGTGCTAGTCGGTCTCTCTAGAGAGATGGTGAAGCCACCCCTTCACACCCCCCAGTCTCCATAAATGTCAGTCTCTTCAATCTCACATCCACTGCAGTAAATGTAAAAGTTGTGAAATTCACAGAAGTTGGCAGCTATTTCCTCAACATTGTTTTATTTGACCTTAGCGACTTGAGAACCAGATGAAGGTGTCATTAAGAGTTATAATACTGTTGAGATAAATCGTTTTGGGCGATTGATAGAGAGATCAATGAATTGACTAGTGGACTGTGCTCACATTAGTTCTCTTCAAAGGTAAGGAGAGGTGACCCACTTACGTTCTGTCAATCCCAGGACATTAGTTAAACGTGCTCCAGAGGTCAAAAGGTCAGACCCCGTCACTGAATGGTATGAAGCTGTGCATCTTCAAATACAGAAACTATAAAGCTCTATGATTTTAAAGGTGCTCTGGGTAATTTCATCTTTCAAATTGGTAATCTCTGCACCTGCGTACATGGCTGATAGTCAGAGTTGAAAGCACTAACTAGTTGCTTATTTCCATGCCTATTGTTAACATAGCGGTTGTTTATTAGTACTTATAAAGTACATATTCTGCATGATCATATTCTACATGCCTGATGCTACCCAATACCTTAACTTTACTAAATAGTAGTAGATTAGGCGTTTGTTGAGGCAAAGGTTATAGTTAACGGTTTGTTTGTAGCAAAAACTGGAACTTTATAAGGACCAACGCGTGACCAAGAGGAATAAATATTTGTACATTTTTCTTTTATATTTGTTTAAAAGTGTTGTTAATTGAAATAATAATCTAATTGAAATAAAATCTAAAATAAATAAAAATATGATAAACTATACAAATAAAAAAGAATAATGTTGCCTTAAAAGCTAACACTTCAAATACTATCATACTGCAACTAAAATGGAAATACAAATAGTATACAGTTCAATAGAAATTACAAAATGGCATAAAACTATGTAAAGTAAAATTTAAATGAATAATACATATGAATTAAAAAATATATGAAAATGAATTCAAAAAATATATAAGCAAAATAGGCCCAATGTTGTCCAGTGTTAGTTCATAATGCCATTAGCTAATGCCAGAGAATTGAATTAGGCTTTTTCGTTCACCAGCCAATCTGTCTACCAAATTTATGTTACCAGTCATTAACATCTAGATAAAAAAATAAAAATGTGACAAAGTAGGCGTCACACTTTTTGTCGACACGTTTTGTCAGTGTGTCATAAATAAAACGAATGATCAGTTTACAGTCAGGGATTTGTTGTGTTGCACCGCATCAAGTGTAGGCATGTTGTAAGTCTGCAGTTGTTTTCAAAGGAAACCAGAGCACTGTTATTCGTCGAGAATGTCTAAGTAAGATGCTGTGCAATCGGGGACATTTAATATATCATGATGAGTTCGGTACTGCACAGATTTGGCTTAAATGAACTTGCCCAAGAAATTAATGTTTTAACATTACACATGTGGTGGGATTGCGAGTGTTAATATCAAACCCTGAATGCATCGATACAAAAGCAGAAAGAAAAAAGAACATTAGGGTATCTCATCACGAGTTTTCTCGCTCACATGCGTTTTCTCTGCCTTTTAGCTTACACCGAGTGCTGAGCTGAGCTGAACATGACCCTGCAATGGACTGCCAGCTAAGCTTGATTAGAGGATCTCTGTCTCTTATCTGGGGATTCTGTAGGAAAAAGAGAGATGGCAGGAGACTGAGAGAGAATGTAAAGAAGCAGCTTGCAGTAATGTCCTTGTAGAGGTCAGGAGCATTTCAGAGAGGCGTTACAGAGAAGGTTATGTTTTGGAGAGGACAACCATTCATCTTGAATCAGAAGAGTAAAAAAAAAACCTATATATACATTGCTTGGTTATGAATGAAATCATGCAAGTGGATTTCACGGCCGGGAGGTATGAACATGCTGACCAACACTCCCAGACATTTCCGAAGGGTCATCCTAGGCTTGAAATACGTGCAGCTTGGGAGTCAGTGAAGGGGCAGACGCAACTTTCAATTCCGGGAGTTTTCCTGGGACAGGAAAAGAGGTTCACTGAACGTACTGAACAGAGACTCTTGGAAGGAAGCGTTCATTCGAAACATGCGGCTTTGTCTTGTGCATTTAAGCAAAATATTAAGGAGATGCAGAGCTGTTCCCATTCACAGTAGCTTTGTTTTCTCAGACAGAACTCAGAACCGAACAGTCATAACATGCTGTCTTTGAACAATACCACCAGAGCCAATTCTTATCGCTCTGTTTTCTTTTGTACTTGGCCTGTATATTGGCCTGTGAGAGCAGATTCTTTTATGCTTTTTTGCAACAATTTGTTTGGTTTTGTAGGTAGATTTAGGATATGAAAATGCAATACTGCAGAGTATGTAAAAGAAACTATAATAATATAATAATATAACTATAGTATATACAGTATATTATAGTAACATGACCAACACAAAAACAAAAAAAAAAACTAAACTGTTGCTTTGATCTCTGGTTATGATTTGCTTTAAAAGATTCCTGTACTTAAGCAAGATAGCTTTTTTTTTTTTTTTAAAGAAAATATTTTTCTCAATTATTCTCAATTATTACTTGTAATTATTACGAGATTACTAATTATTTATACTATTATTATATAATTATATTAATATAAGTAGCTAAATTTATTAGTTTGTTAGTTATAATTTACAAATTCTCTTATTTTTGCTTGTATTTGCTTGAGAAGTAAATAAGAATAATATTCTAAATATTCTTCAAAGAAAAAAATCAACAATTTGCAGATTTATATTATGTTTTTTTTACTTTCTGTTCTGCAGTATAGTCACCCTTAAAAGAATAATTCTTTCATCTATTTGCCAGCGGTAGTAAACACCTCCAGACAGGGCCCTCCTAAATACTAAAGCATTGCACTAAAGGTCCAGCTGATCTGTTCAGAGCCCACCCTGAAACCCAAATCCACTTTAGAGGACTTTGATCAGCTAATCACCTTCTTGCTAGCCCTGTTTGACCGCACATATCATGTGATGATGAGAGCTTTGCACCCAGACTAGAAGTCTTTTATTTTGTTGGCAGCTCAGGGGCCCAGAGGCACAGTGATTCAAAGATAATCTCATCCTCCTCGGCTTATATTGGCACACACAACTACGCTACGCTCTCTCTTTTTTTCCAAAACACACTTCTTAACTCCTTGTTTGCATCCCATGTGTGGGGATGTGTCGATCCGCTCACATCTCCTTCCTCGCTCGCACGTCATCTCCTCTGTGTGTGTCAGAGATGGATCTATAGTAACGGGTTCGGTTAAACTGGCTGTGGGGACCCAGCAGGTGCGAGAAACGAACATCCACCCAGCATGGGTCCCGTCCCGGGGGTGACTGCAGAGGGGTCCCTGTTATGTCTACATTGTTAGAAGTGACGGCTGGCTCTGTTTGCTGTGTTGTAACAGATGTGTTTTGTTATAATGGGACTCATAAAGCAACAGTTTTGGGAAAGGATTCATTCTTAGATAATGCCGTTTTGTGTGAAAAGGGTTTCAGTATGGAAAAAGGACACGGGCAGCAGTGACCGTGATGAGAGCAGGGCCTGGAAGGACAGCTTTAATCAAAAAAAAAAAAAAAATGGTATAGCAGTGTCATAGCACAGATATGGCAGTTAAATGGCAAGAGGGCTTTATTGGTGCAGAATTGTGGGTGCGATTTAATCATGAATGTAAGAAAACAGACAGTGTGAGATCCTCAAAGGCATCATTTCTAATTGAGGTCAGGATGATGTCATGCTCTTCATCTTTTTTTTATGAGACACTGACTTTATAGACAGTCTACAGCTGGAGAATTTAGGAGCTCCACTTTTCTGTCTGCTTCAACTTCTGTTTTTACCCTCTTTGGTAATTTATGTAAAGAAAAAACAAAGAAAGAGGAAATATATATATTCATAAAGCAAATGAAGCTCGATTGGTAACACTTATACACAGAATAGGGAACACTTATTTAGTATTAACTATGACTTTCCATCAATAAATTAATAGTTGGTGAGGTAGGATAAGATCATGTAGAGTAAGGCAATAATATGTGCTTAATTACTACTAATAAATGCTAATAACCAAAACACAAAAACCAAACCACTAACCGTAACCATATAGTAAATACTATAATAGTTAATTAATACTATTCAATAATTAAATTTATAATTACACAGCAACAAGGACACCTTAAAATTAAATGTTTTAAATTTTATATCAAACATTTTATTTTTTATTTATTTTATTTATATTTCAACCAAATGTATGGAAAAAGGAAACTCCTGTAATGTGCAGAATAGCACTAATTTCTCTGTGGTTGTTTTAGCGTTTGCTGTAAACCCATTTGTTTGGTAATAAGAGTTGGCAGTGAAGGCAGCATTTTGTGGTTTGGTCCTCAGGGGACGATTCCAATTAGACCGATGTCAAACACTGGTCAGATGGCAATGTTATCTAATAACTATAAAAAAACACCTTAACAAAAACTAAATATGTAACTTTTGAAAATGACACCTTTTTAAATCTATTTTGCTTTAATCACTCCTTCTGAAATGCAGGCACAACTTGGAGCAGTGCACTTTAAGGTCGAGCGATTCCCGAGGACAAGGTTTTGATTTAACGTTCCCTCGGATGTTTCTCGCACCCGCACACACACACAAACACACGTGTGCTTGTGCACGCATGTTACTCATCTCTCCCTCGCTCTCGGCCCGACTCTCTACGTCCCAGCTGGAGCCTCATGACCTTTGACCCGTGCGCTATCTTGCGCTTGGCCGGCTTGTTTTTCTTGGCCATTCCCAGAGCGTTAGGTAGCCAAAAGTGAAGAAAATAGAGTGCAAGTGGGACCAAGCTGGTGTGCGCTGTCTGGAGGATGTTTGTGTGTGTGTGTGTGTGTGTGTGTGTGTGTGTGCCTGCAAGCGATTTATATGCATGAACTTCTTGTAAGTTTTGTTATGGATACATATGGGTGCGCAGGAAGTGCTGTACCACTCTGATAATTTATGACCCGTTTTCCACAAGGGAGAGACTTAATTATCTGCTGAGTGTGTGGTGTAAACCGTCGTGGTTTGCTTTGATCGAGTCCGTCCGTGTCTGGAGGCTGTGACTGGGTTGGTGCGTAGCCTTAGACAGCGAGGCTGTAACGGTTACATCCGGACAGCAGGGATTCGCTGACAGCTTTATTTCGGTTGTGTGTGCCCCTGCTAAGCTCCTTGGAAGTCCTTTCACAACAACAGGGCACCCCTGAGGTAACAGGTGCTTCACAAGTTTGAATTCTACCCCAAACCCCCCCTTTCAGAGGCGCATGTATGAGGAGGTGGGGATTGATTGGGGAGCATGTGTGCGTTTGGGGGGGTAGGGGGTCTAAATGCTCAGATCTAATTATAATTTATAGCCAGAGAGATAATGACATCAATTACTCTATAAAATCGACTGAGTGGAGAGCGGGAGAGTGATTTTACTGCTCAAAGGTTGTTCGTTCAAAGCTCAGGGGATTTCATTCAGCTTGGAGTATCAGATGTTTTAACTAAATATAGACACGAACGAATCAATAGTTGATACAGTAAGAGTAAATTGCTATAATAATGCATATATATATATACAAAGTAAAATAATGTCACAAAACCTAAAAATAAAAATGCAATAGTACTAAAAATGTTTTAACATTTTAAATGAATTACTACTTAAATAAATGTAGAATAAAGTAAATGGTAACGTTTTATCCATCACCCTTTTAATTTTTACATTTTGCATTTGTTAAATGATTGCAGAACAAGAAAGATTGTTTTCTGAGGTTGTACCAGCTTTTTTTGCTGACAGTGTATGTCATTTTTAGTGTCATTTGAATCATGTAAAGGTCTGGATTTTAAAAGGGAGCTGTTCTCTATGTTGGGAGGCTTTAACAAGAAATGTTTGAGTTTGTGCTGGTTTCTCTGACTTTTGACAACAAACTGGATTTTATGCAAATGTGAGAACAATACGAGTCATTGTCTAGATCTCTTCTGAACCTCTAGAGGAGATTATTGAGGCCTGTTTCTAAGTGGAATTTTTTTTAATCCTATAGGGAACAGTAACCTGCTTGGAATGTGGTCAGAATAAACTACAGCTAGATTTCTCTCCTCTGTACCATCTCTAATTCCATAACTCTCCCTTGTAACTCCTTTCTGGTACAGGATAGTTCAAATAAATAATGTCATGTTCCATCATCAGTGTGATACATAAACACAGAGCTTTACTAGTGCTAAAAGGAATGTCTTATTGTTTGACGTTGTTTCAAGAGATCTACCATCTTTGCTCCATTTGCTCCGTATTTCCTCCATTAATCCCAGTCCTCTGGATAATGTTCCCTGGGGTCCTGATTGTTGATTCATATATTCATGCGTCTCCATTGGGACCCCGACTGGGATTTTAACCCTTTAAATCTTTGTTTTCGATGATAAGCTGTTGCATATGATGATCAATAAATCCTACAAAGGCCTTAGTGGGTCAAGGCAGTGTGAATCAGGTTAAGTGAACTATACTGTGGCCTTACAAAAACAAAATCTAGTTATTGTTCGACTGAGAGCGATATGTCACTTTAACCTTGGATTTTGGCGGCTTACACAGTTGTCAGCTATCAATTGGCCAGCATTTATTGTGATTTCTCTGGTCATAAAAGTGTGCATGAGTCACCTTCTACAATCTGCTGTGTGTGTTTACAGCGGCCTAATTCAATATGGCTTCCATTAGACAGATTGGTGAGGTTCTGCTCAAGTGTTTTTCAAGGCTTTAACGCTAAGCAGGACTCTCAAGGGAGGTTCTTTCTCTCTCCCTTCCCCCTGTTTCTGCCTTCTAATCACCTTTTTTCCCTCCTTCTTTCTCTTTTTCTTTCTTCCTCTATCTCTAAATTTGCATTGTATAAGTGAATTTTGAACAGCATTTGCCCCTGTGACCTTTCGCTCAACCTGTTAAAGTGTGGATTCATTTTATGATTTATGAAAAATAGTAAAAACTGTGAATATAAGAATTGTTAATATCACAAACAGCGTCAAGAGCTCAAATAATTCATTTGCATAATCATTTGAAAATCATCTATGTATCATCTAGTTCTTCAAAGCCTGGCATTTTCTGTTTGACCATATATTGTTGTTTATTTCTGTGTATTGGTAAATTGGTACCTATAAATTACCTATTGCTAAATATTAATAGCATTATGATTATTATTATATTATATTACATAACAACACATCATATTTAGTGCTTATTATTTAGTGCTATATTATTTACATAATAACTAAACATACATTTATTATGTAGACAGAAAAAAATATTTTGGATGTGATTGATCGCAGTTAATCACTTGACTGCACTAATTGTATTATATTATTTTGTACCTTACATAGTTTAAATGATGTTTTGAAACTTAAACTGACTTTTAAACTTTAGATTTTTTTATATGATATATGAATTATTGTTTATCATTAAAATTGTCTGTGCAGTAGGTCTCTATGTTGTAAGCCCCAATCAAAGGGCTCTGGTTGTGAAACTGTGGCCAACTTCATATTAACGCGTATTAAAGTAATTTCTGCCACAGTCAAGGAGCCGAGAAACAATCCACAATGCCTGGAAGCCTCTTACACACACTTGCAACTCAATGACCAGCGCTTGAACTGACCTCGCAGGTTGCAGTAGGTGGTCCCGTGACTTCTGGAAACTTGAATTTGTGTTGATGTAGTAGAAACCCAAGAGGAATGCCAGGAATGAAGTGGGCATGTATCTCAAAAAGTTGGTCGGTAGACATTTTTATTTTCTGTGGTGAAATTGTGGGAACAAGGTCAAGGGATGTGGTTTTAAATGATTTCCATCTTTCATGGGGCTCCGTCATGGGGTGGTGATAAGACCTGAGTCATTAGCTACATGAGATAGGAAAATGATGTAGAACCGGCCCGCTCGCTCCATACTTTGGCCTGCACTTTCTGGGTTCGCGTAATTGATTTCAGGCCTCAGATGTTTTGCTTTTCTTTTATCGGAGCTTAAATTTGACTCTTCCTTAAGTATTTTTTTCCAGTCACATGTGGGGAATAGTTCTTGTTAGCATCTTTCGTTCACTTTCTTAAAAGCTATCCTGAATGTTTTCCATTCTTGAAACATATGGCACTAGCCGTTCAGTTCCAGTTTGTGCTTAACAAGTCATGTTTCATGCAACTGAGCATTTTAATTCATTCAAATGATCACTGAAAAGATTTGTTCACTTAATCATTCGTTAGCCATTTCTGTAGGTTTAATCACTAGTGCTTTCATTCACTAAACTCATTCAAGAAAGGATAGATTGACTGAATTATATATATATAATATATATGGCTATATATATATGGCTCCAGAAAGAGTTTCATTTTTCCTCCAACCTTTAGTCATGACTTTAGCAAAAAAGAGCACAACAATAGCAGAAAGGACAGTTTAAGTATTGTCTTTGTTCAGTTTTTGCCTGTTGCCTTGAACTGACCAAACGACATACTTAATTTTGTTCAGGCAAATGGAATTAAAATGATTAGTTCTAAAAAGATTCATACAAATTATGAACATTGAGATTTCTCTTCATAGAAAGGCACATGATCGAGATCCGTGCTCTGATCAGATGCTTTAGCGTTCATCACCATCATTGTGTTCCCATAATCCTCTCTAATGAATGTGAGTTGCCCGGTCTCTCTGCTTTTAACTTTTCACACAGTTTTAATTAGCAACGCTCAAATGAAACGCAATCTCATGACCTCTCTGATTCGCATGTGTCCTGCCCGAGTTCGCCCCTACCACCGAAGTCACATGACACCGAAATCAGTTTGATATTTCACCCCAAGCTTACAAAGCAAGTGTGTGTTTGTGTGCGGAGATGAAGCCAACGTGTAACAGCTTTCCACAGTTTAATGAGGTCACACTGAGCCCCTGACCCTCTGACTAAAGCAAGTGACATCATGCCTTAGGATATCCCTCTTCTTAATTGAATTTATTTGCTCCTATGAAAAGAGATGAGAGGAGGCCACACAAGTTTGTGCATGAGTTGTATTTAAAGATAACAGGTGGTCTCTCATTGTCTGGCTATGTGGCATGTGTCGCAGTCCAAATGAACAGCTCATTTTAGATGTAGTGAAAGGATTGCGTTTGCCGCTTAGCAGTCAGGGGTCAGGGGTCCAGGTGGTGGCTGACAGTGAACTGGACGACATCTTGCTGACCTATGACCTTGACCTTTTAAAGCTTCATGGGTCATGACCCCAGCATGACCAGCGGCTGTGTACACCTCTACAGGTGGAGCGTGTAAAGTTAGGGTGAAATACTGTAGGATATTTCAGCTAATGAAATTTATATTTAATTACACATTAAAAAATTACAAACAAGTCAAATTTAAAAAACAAAATTTTTTTAAAATCCGGTTTGTACTTGATTTCTCTGCACGTTGTTCAGATGAAAAAATTCTGTCATCAAAAACTTTAATAAAATATTTACTACTATTAGAAGCTGGGAGTCTGTAAGATTTTTATGTTAACAAGGGCTGCATTTATTTGATCAAAAATGCAGTAAAAGCAGCAACATTATTAGAACTAAAAACAGCTTTTTTTATTTGAGTATGTTTTAAAATGTAATTTATTTCTGTGATGGCAAAGATTAATTTTAAGTGGTTATTACTCTACATTTCAGTGTCACATGATCATTCAGAGATCATTATAATATGCTGATTTGGTTTTTTCAAGCGCTGAAAATAGTAATACTTTTTAAGATTTTTTTATATTCATGATTCACTCCCAAAGTATAATGGCGAACAGTTATAAAAGACACAAAAATATGATAATAGAATTCAGCTTTGTGACGTTCAGCCCATGTTTTTCGTGTTTGAGGACGTGTGGTGAAATCTAAACCATGTCTGATCAACCGTTTGTCAGCAATGGTTAAAATTTGTGACAGGAAAAGGAGGACGCTGCCATAATCAAAGCCAAATGTGACTGTCAGTGTACTTCCTTTCACAAAGTGGCTTTATGCCTCACGGATACTTGTATGTAATTTGTAAACTTACAGACAAGTTTGTCTCCCATCATAATGCTGGCGATTTACTCTGTGGCAGAACTTGTTTATAACAACAACAAAACTTGCTGTTGGAAAAACTCAAGTTCACCAACTCTGCCAGGCTTTTTATTTATAACCCTTTTTAAATGGATAGTTCACACACAAATCATCATTTACTTCCCTTGTGCCATTCAAAACCTGGAACCAGACCAAATAGATTAAGACATTGGGGTCTTATTGTGTGGACATAAACAGTGTTCAAAATATCATCTATTGGTTCCACTGAAGAAAAGATTTTTGGATGAACTGTCCCTTTAAGACGACTCATGTAAGAAGGTAACAGATCTGCTCTCTACAGTCCTGTAAATAAAGGCCAAAATAAGTCTTACAGATGCTGTAATCGACATCCACATAAACTTCTTCATTTCTTCTCTTGGGGTTCAGAATGATTTACCTGAGGCCTGCATACCTTAATAACTCAATAAGCTAAAAGACTCCTGGTGCTCTGTGCCTTTAAGTCAAAGTGATACCGTATGGAGCACACATCCATGTTTTCGGAGGAGAACACTCCATTTGTCTGCCCATGTTTATGGGGCTTTGACAGATCATGCTTATCCACCGAACTCCCCCAGACTGGAGAGTCTGTTAAGCTTTAGCTCCGCCCCTTCCCTTCCCAAACTCAAGCCATCCTCCCTCATCCAGAATAGCTGTCGTGGCGTATGACTGAGCTGCTGCTGTCACTGTGGCCACTGCGTTGAAAAGCATTGTGGGTTATATATTAGGGTCAGTTTATGCTGCACTAACGTTGTTTGGGTTTTTGGGCGGCTGCGTAATTAAGACCACACTATCTGAGAGGAGACGGCGAGAGGGGAAGTTAGGATGGCGGTGCCATGAAGCCATGTTTCTTCCAGTCTTTCCTTCCCCCAACCCCCATCCTCGTTCCCTCTTCCTTAGGGCTGGGATCATTTACCGTAAGAGTGTTGAGATGTAAGGCTCGTGCCATTCGAGGTCAGGGGTTGAGGGATGTATGGAAGGAGGAGGCAGCGTTCCTTTAGTTTCTGGCCTGCACTTTGTCAGCATCACTGAGGTAATATCAATAAATCAATGGGTTTGTACTCAAATTATGGTCAGGAAATGACATAAACTACCGTGTGCTTCAAGCATAAGTGTTTGGTGAAATATGTGGTAAAACATGTTCTTACAGTAGAGCAATGTCTACAGTGGCTACATTTTTTGCTCACACCTGACACAGATGACACTTTGAAATTTATACTGTTGTCCATGGCTCTCAACGTTATTTATCTAAATAATATTAATAACACAGCTATTCAGAACCGAAGGGTCTACTTAATTCATAGTACAGCAATCATATTGGGTGGGAATTGCACATGTAGCACCCCCTCTCTTTCTGATGTAGAAATTTATAAGGGACTGCTCTTGGTTCATAAATAAATGCCTTGTGTTGTTGGATTAAGGCCCCCCTCTCTCTCTGATCTTACCTTTTTATACGTTATTTCCGAAGACAATACCCTTGAAAACAAACAAGATGGTTCACGGATAGAAAAAATATAATTTAATGAAATAGAAAAGTAAAACAAGGTAATTCAATTATGAAAAATACTTCCTAAATCCTAATTTTCTCAAAACCACGTATCTCCCTCCCTCTTTAGGTTATAGGAAAACAGACAATGTACTGAATAAATAAATCAAATCAACGTAACAAACAGCAACAACAGTGGGCCCACAAAATCACACACACACACACACCTCCCCGTTGCAGGCCTGTGTCGTGGCTTGTGTGCCATGAGGCCTTGAAACTGAAACTGGCCGCTTCACTCGAATGAGCAAACGAACAAACAAATACAAAGTACCCTTTCTTCCCGTTCCCGGATCGCGATCTCAATATTCCACCGAAGCGTCGATTGTCCCACGATGCCGGAGGAACACTAACGCTTCCGGTAGCTGGAGTGCGCTATCCGGAGGAATAAAAGAAAAAAAAGTCCTGCGATCTTGAAATCCAACGAAGAAACGTCTATCCACGGTACACGACGACAGCGATCGTGTGAACGTTTTGACACACGAACACTATAGTACAGCTGATGGTCGCAGCGGCGATGTCCGTAAACGTTCTTGAAAAAAACGCTGATAAACTCGACGTTAATATTAACTGTATGTTAATAATCAATACAAAAGGAAAAAAACACACGGGTAACGACAATTGAACGAAAAGCCCAATTTTCCCCTAATGTCTCGCAAGTTCGTTCGACTCACGACTCTCCTTTTTTCCTCCTCTTTCTCTATTAACCAATCGGATTCCTCTCACCTACTTTGGGGCGGGTTTAAACTACAGGATATCCAATCAATAAAAACCAAACAAGTTAGATTGTATGCACCACGTTTTCCCCTGTGCATTTCTACCTAACTTCACGCTACATAACGTAATATGCAAAAAGTTAACTTTAAAAGAAGAAAAAGGAAAGAGTAAACATTACAAATACAAATTAAAACAAACTGAATAAAATACCTACTTAAACCCTATCAGTGAAATGATTTATTTTCTATAGGGTTACACTCTCCCCCTTCTAAAACATCTCATGCCCCCATGAGATTATTTTCTAAACTGGGACTACTACTCTGGGTATTAGGGAATTATTTAATAGAGCACACCAAGAACACTGAGCTAATGGGTGACACCAAACTGTATTACAGAATGCTTTCCTCAGCCCTATATTACCCCCACCAGTTATTACCATCCCTCTTTGAACCGAATTTAGAGAACGGTTAGTGGGCTGGCCTAATCTGTCGTAGCTCAGTTTAACCACAGGCCTTATTTCTCTTCTGGGGCGTAACTGGACTGGCTCTACTGGATCTCTTTGGACACTCCTATTCCGACTCACTCCCCCTTCTAGATTTGGTTCCCCTGCTTCAGCTAGGTTTGATTCTTCTAGGAATTCGTCTTGGAGCAAAGGTACAGTATCATCAGCAGAAGGTTCAAGTAAGTAATGTTCACCGTAGATAGCGTCCTTTTCCACAGAAGGCGTAAAAGGGTCACTACTCTTTGTTTGTGGCTGGTTTTCCACCCGGTCTGGGTAAAAGTAGCACAACTCCTCTTCACTTCCCGAATCACTCTCCTGGTTGTTTACTTCCAGGGTCACATTTGTTCCTCCTGATCCATTTCCTTGTTTTCTCTTTACAGATCGTGCTCTTGTTTCAGGTTGTGCCAGACGATCCACTGATGCTGGAGGAGCAGTCAGTCTCACATCATCCCCAATTGGTAAGATATGATCTCGATGCAAAGTTCGTACACTTCCCATACCACTTTCAGGTTTCAGACGATACACTGGTAAATTTGTGAGCTGTTCAACTACCAGGTAAGGAATGGAACTCCACTTGTCACCAAGCTTATTCTTTCCCACCATAGCAAGGTTCCTAATCAACACTCGATCTCCGACAGCCAAGATCTGGTGTTTCACTTTCCTGTCATACATTCGCTTATTTCTTTGTTGAGACTTTTGGGCAGTTTCCGTTGCTAGCTGATAGGCTCTTTGCAAGTCCACTTTCATCCTTTGCACATACTGATGATGGTTGTTGACTCCCTTTCCATCTGGTACTGTTCCAAAACATACATCCACTGGCAAACGAGCCTCTCTTCCAAAAAGAAGATAGTATGGTGAGTAACCGGTTGCTTCATTTTTAGTACAATTATAAGCATGTACCAAGCAATTGATGTGTTGACTCCATCGGCTTTTCTCTGCTGGATGCAGTGTCCCAAGCATAGATAAGAGAGTTCTGTTAAATCTTTCTGGCTGTGGGTCCCCTTGTGGATGATACGGTGATGTTCTGGATTTTCGAATTCCAAGCATCTTCAATAGCTCCTTTATAAGACCACTCTCAAAATCTCGACCCTGGTCAGAATGTATACGAGAGGGTAAACCATAATGAATGAAGAACTTGTCACACAGGGTTTTGGCGACAGTCAGAGCTTTTTGATCCTTACAGGTGAATGCTTGTGCATAACGGGTAAAATGGTCTGTTACCACAAGAATGTTACCAAATCCTTTGGAGTCAGGCTCAAGTGACAGAAAATCTATGCACACAAGGTCAAGTGGCCCACTGCTGGTTATGTGGTTCAATGGAGCAACCTTCTTTGGCAAAGTCTTTCTTGCAATGCAACGTCCACAGTTCTTGATATACTGCTCCACATGCTGAAACATCCGTGGCCAATAGAAACGATCTTTTAGGAGTTCAGCTGTTTTCTCCACTCCCAAATGTCCTGATTCGTGCGTGTGCAAAGACCGCAGTACCTGAGTCCAGTACTTTTCGGGAAGGACAAGCTGCAACTTTTCTTTTCCAGAGGAACTCTGGGTAATTCTGTACAAAAGTCCATTCTGAATTTTTAGCTTAGAACCCTGTCTCTGTAACAGTGTAACATAAGGGTTGGAACTCTTAATAGAGGTAATTATTTTCCTGACTCTAACACTCGCTTGATGTCACCAATTATAAGATCCTCCTCTTGTGCAGTCTTTAGCTCTGAACTAGTCAGCTGTTCCATTAGACTTAGACTCAGCGTGGTTGGACAAGCATAGGCCTCAGGAATACTCTGGGGAGGAAGACCCAGTTGATCTGCCAGTCTTGATGACTCCTCAGTCTCAGAAGCGACAGCTAACTGACAGATAGCTCTTACACCTGAATTGGGTATTTCCTTCCAATCTGAGGACTTGTTGGGTTCCCAGGGATAACGAGAAAGGATGTCTGCATCAATGTTATGACGCCCAGGTTTATACTTTACATTAAAATTATAAGTAGCCAATGCAGCTAACCAACGATGACCTGTGGCGTTCAGCTTGGCACTGGACAACACATACGTAAGTGGGTTGTTGTCTGTCATTACTGTGAACTGGGCACCATATAGGTAGTCATGGAACTTGTCCACCACTGCCCACTTTAATGCCAAGAATTCCAACTGATGAACTGGGTAACGTCCCTCTGAGTCACTCAACTTCCTGCTTGCAAAGGCTACTGGCCTGAGCCCTTCAGGATGTCCCTGATTCAGGACAGCGCCTAGACCATTCATGCTGGCATCCACGTGTAGTACGTATGGCTTCGTGGGGTCTGCAAAAGCAAGCACAGGAGCATTTGTGAGGCAGTGAATGACTTGATTAAAAGCTGTTGTACAGGTGTCATCCCAACGCTCTCCAAAAGGTTCTGATTCTTTAAAATAGCACCGCCATTTCCAGGTTTATTAGTTCTTCCAGATGTTGGAGGGTAACCTTTTGTAAGTTCCACAAAGGCCTCACTATGGCAGAGTAACCCTTTATGAAACGTCTGTAAAATCCACAGAATCCGAGGAAAGATCTCAAAGATTTTAGATCAGTTGGCATTTTCCAACTCGTTACAGCTTCAATCTTTTTGGGATCAGGGGACACTCCAGCCGCAGACACTATGTGACCTACATACTGCACTTTAGGCTGACAGAACTGACATTTGTCAATCGACACTTTGAGACCACATTCTTTGAGACGATCCAACACTTTCATCAATCTCTCCTCATGTTCTTCAAGTGTACGTCCAAACACTATGATGTCATCAAGGTAAACTATGACTTGCAAAAGGTGCATATCGCCAACAGCTTTCTCCATCAGCCGCTGAAACGTGGCTGGAGCTCCAGTAACACCTTGTGGCATCCGTTCAAATTGGTAAAAACCCAGAGGGCAGATGAAGGCTGTCTTCTCTTTATCTTCCTCAGCCATGGGTATTTGATAATACCCACTACGAAGATCCAATACTGTAAACCACCTACTACCTGCTAAACAGTCCAAGGCATCCTCGATTCTGGGTGTGGTGTACTGATCTGGGGTAGTCCTTGCATTAAGAGTTCGGTAGTCAATGCACATTCTGATGGCCCCACTCTTCTTCCATGCAATTACAATGGGCGAAGCATATGGACTCCTTGACTCTTTTATGATTCCAGCAGCCAGCAGTTCTTTGATGTGGCGCCTCACATCATCGATATCCGCAGGAGCGATTCGTCTGGAGCGTTCTCTAAATGGTCTGGCGTCATGTAAACGAATACGATGTTCAACCCCCTGAGCTAATCCTACATCCCATTCTTGTTTGGAAAACACCTCTCCCTGGCCGACAGCTTCTGTCTCAATCTCTGTTCCCAGGCCTTAGGTAGTGCTGACTCACCGAAGTCAAACAGCTGAGGGTCAATTACCGTTGAGCTCTGGCTCTTTGAGGTGGTAGTGATTGTGTCGGTGGAATAAACATTGGCAATCACAGTTCCAGCTGGAATGGAGATATCTTTGGAGGTTTCATTGTGTACCAGTACCTTGACATTCATATCTTCAGCAACAGAAGGAGGCAGAATCACTGGAGTTATGAACAGTCCAGATGGCAAACTATCCTGCACCGGTCCGTCCACAACAAAGATCTCTCTCTTCATTGGTTGGTCAGTCTCCATTTTACACACTGTGCATATCTTTCCCTTAGATGGAACAATACAGTGTCCAGGCCCCATCCACTTAAGATTTCCTTCAGGTTTGTCAGCGAGGTGATCAGTCTCGGACATTCGAGGAAAGTGGGTCTCTAAGGGCTGAGTCTGGATTCTCAGGGAATGTGCCACACTGGATCCTTCTAGCTCTCGACTCAGGGTAGCAAGACGTTTAAAGAAACTTGCGTTGGTACCAATTAGGACAGGCAGCTGTGAGGGACCCGGAGGGTCTGGGCATACCAGTGCCAAGATGGACAGTGGCTCTTCAATCCCAGTGACAGAGGCAGGGAAAGTGACATCCACTACAATGTAACCTCTGTAAGGATAGCTAGAAGAACTGAGGCCCCATATGGATAGGCTAGTTAAAGGGTGAATAGGCACATCACTCAGGTTCTTGGAATACCAGCTTTCAAATACTATGGTTACTTGTGACCCACTGTCTAAAAGAGCGCGACATAAACAGCCATTGAGCTTCACTTCTACAGTTGATGCTGGTCCGACCAGTCCTTTGGGCAAATCACCTGACCCGCGTACCTCTGTTTGGCCTCTTTTCGAGAAACATACTTGATTAAAATCTTTTTTCTGATTGAATACTTCATCATGCTTTCCACTCTTGGCCCTTCGTAGAGAGCGAACCAGCTTCTGAATCACCTGATCAGCATTTGGCGGAGCTTGACACTTGGTGGCAATATGGCCATCTTCGCCACAGCGGTAGCAGAAATAATCATCTTTGTTCCTACTTGTCTTGAATCTAGATGAGGCAGAAACGGTCGGGGACTGGAAGGATTTCGGTTGCAGTTCAGGGACTGAGGGCGTCTGCTGATTGTTGCGAACACTCATAACTGCCAATTCGTGTTGCAGCTGTTGAACTTGCTTTTTCAGCTCCCGCACTTCGGAATCGTCAGTCTTATCAGTACGCTTGCATGTTTCTTCTCTTGCTTTCAGCGCCATGGAAGACGTGGTCACGGCTTTAAACTCACTTCCACATATGTGTGTTCTCAGCTCCTGAATCTCTGACTTGAGTTCATGAATGACTGAGGGCTAATTCCCCATCGTCATGAAGACGTATCGCTTTGGCTTTAGCAGTCATCCTGTGTCGGGCTGCTTCATTTTCCTCAGCCTCTCGTATCTCTTTCAACAGACTTAGAAATGAGGGCGGGCGTTCCCTTCGTTCACGAAGTCCTAACTGAAGTAACATCATGTCGGAATGCACAGCACCTCTTATCAGCTGTTCCACACGAACCTTATCCACCAATCTAGGAGACAGTCCATCACGCTTCCACTACTTTGTGCAGGGCTTTATCAATACGTCTTAGAAACTCAGACAGAGCCTCACCTGAATTTTGACGCATCAAACGAAACTTAAAGTACAAGTCCTCCCCAGACTCAGATGACCCAAATGTGCTCTCTAATGCCTCCAAATATTGCAACGCACTTGCCTCAGTATTGGAGAAACGAACTGCTCTTATTATTTCCAATGCCGGTCCTTTGACACTTTCAATAATTCTTCGTCGTTTTTCTTTTTTTTGCATTCACACTCTGTTATCATTAAGCGGGCCTGTTCCATCCAGTTCTCCATACTTTCCTCTCCCATGGGTGTTGGCATTATGGCAGAAAAGGTACGTAGACGTCTGTAAGCACTGCTTTCTCCAGAGGGTTTTACAGTCTTTTCCAAAATCTCACCCACGGCCCGTATGATGGATTCTGGGGACCCATCGGCTGAACTGCGGGAGAAAACAAAGCTTGTACATCCGCTAATGACTTTCCTTCTCCCGTCAGAAACTTTGTAAGCTTTTCAGTAAATCCATCTGATGGAGTGTCAGGTAAGGTGTCTTTGTGTAGAGACTACTACAACTGTCCAGGGTTCACCTGTTTCATCAGGCGTCAATTCTGGTGGTATACGCGTGACATCAACAGTTTGTTTGCATTCACACAATACTAGCATAGAATGTGAGGTAGGTCCTTCTCTGGTGTCTCTTACACGAACTCTTCCTAGTGATTTTACCCCTTGCATTACATCTTTAATAACTGCCACTTCTGTGCGTGTGGGTACATTCAACAACATCACAGCATGTGTCTCGCAGATGCCCACTTCTTCACACCAACTGGTTAACTCTGCTTTTAAAGAAGGGTGTTTTCCCAAAGCCATGTTGAGGGTGTATTTAACCACTGTCACTTAGAAGGCCTGTTAGTTTGTGCTTAACTGTGCTCTTTTTTTTCTTAAAGGTTTGACTTATGAGAGAGGAGTGATCCCGGACGAGCCCCCACTTTGTGTAGCACCCCCTCTCTTTCTGATGTAGAAATTTATAAGGGACTGCTCTTGGTTCATAAATAAATGCCTTGTGTTGTTGGATTAAGGCCCCCCTCTCTCTCTGATCTTACCTTTTTATACGTTATTTCCGAAGACAATACCCTTGAAAACAAACAAGATGGTTCACGGATAGAAAAAATATAATTTAATGAAATAGAAAAGTAAAACAAGGTAATTCAATTATGAAAAATACTTCCTAAATCCTAATTTTCTCAAAACCACGTATCTCCCTCCCTCTTTAGGTTATAGGAAAACAGACAATGTACTGAATAAATAAATCAAATCAACGTAACAAACAGCGACAACAGTGGGCCCACAAAATCACACACACACACACACCTCCCCGTTGCAGGCCTGTGTCGTGGCTAGTGTGCGTTGAGGCCTTGAAACTGAAACTGGCCGCTTCACTCGAATGAGCAAACGAACAAACAAATACAAAGTACCCTTTCTTCCCGTTCCCGGATCGCGATCTCAATATTCCACCGAAGCGTCGATTGTCCCACGATGCCGGAGGAACACCCAACGTTTCCGGTAGCTGGGTGCGCTATCCGGAGGAATAAAAGAAAAAAAAGTCCTGCGATCTTGAAATCCAACGAAGAAACGTCTATCCACGGTACACGACGACAGCGATCGTGTGAACGTTTTGACACACGAACACTATAGTACAGCTGATGGTCGCAGCGGCGATGTCCGTAAACGTTCTTGAAAAAAACGCTGATAAACTCGACGTTAATATTAACTGTATGTTAATAATCAATACAAAAGGAAAAAAACACACGGGTAACGACAATTGAACGAAAAGCCCAATTTTCCCCTAATGTCTCGCAAGTTCGTTCGACTCACGACTCTCCTTTTTTCCTCCTCTTTCTCTATTAACCAATCGGATTCCTCTCACCTACTTTGGGGCGGGTTTAAACTACAGGATATCCAATCAATAAAAACCAAACAAGTTAGATTGTATGCACCACGTTTTCCCCTGTGCATTTCTACCTAACTTCACGCTACATAACGTAATATGCAAAAAGTTAACTTTAAAAGAAGAAAAAGGAAAGAGTAAACATTACAAATACAAATTAAAACAAACTGAATAAAATACCTACTTAAACCCTATCAGTGAAATGATTTATTTTCTATAGGGTTACACACATATATTGGATATTAGTCGTGTCTAAAGTGAATGTAAACAATAGGCCAAAAAAAATCATATATGCTCAAAAGGCCGGATCTGTGCATTAAATGTGCTGCATGTAGAGTTGAGTAGTATTACAGTCCAAAGTCACAATACGAGGGAGTGTTTTTTTCATGCTAAACTAATGTTAACTACTGCAGGTAGCTGCTTCTTGTTAGCTTGGTTTAGTAAAGCTACCACAGACAATTTAGTTTTTTGGTCACTGACATGATTTTACCTGGACCTTTTAATACAATCATACGATGATTGGAATACACATGAAACAGGTTTTAAATTTCTGTATTAAACTCACGCAACAGTTAATTCAATAAATGTCAAGGGAATACTGACTTGATAACATTAAAATAATATTTTTTATATATGTTTCATTATTAAGTAATTGTATTATTTATTAGGAAAGAAATAAGCAGTAAAAAAACAGTCACATATAAACAGCATACTACCATTCAAAAGTTTACACTCTGTAAAATATAGTAATTAAAATGATTATTAAAATTACAATTTATTAATACAATTCTATTTCTGTTCAAATAAATGTAGAAATTTAATTAATTACTCCAGTCTTTTAAGAATCATTCTGATATGCTGCTTAAGTGTTTTTATATTTTTCTCTATTCTCTATGCTTTCTGATCTTTGAATAAACATCATTTATTGGAAAGGGAAATCTTTTTTAACATTATAAATGTGCTGTCTCTTTTGATCAGTTTAGTGTGTCCATGCTAAATAAAAGTATTAATTTCTTTTAAAAAAAGATAAATGTGAAGAAAAGAAAATATTACTGGCTCCAAATGTTTAAGCAGTAGTGTGAAATGTACTAAGAAAGTTCCTTGGACGCTCTTATTTGTCACTGACCCTGTTACAAAATAGTTTTCCTTACATATCCTTACACCACATATAAAATATTTTCCCTGTGATGACATGCTCATCTCTTATAAATGACAGTGACATTCTGGATTTGTTTTTAATGGTTATAATCAGTGTGCATGTACAGATGAGTTGCTGTCCCTGGCCAGACCTGATGAGGAACTCTGGCCAGATCTGGGAGAACTTAAGCTCTCAAGGCTCTCTCACATTCATTAGAGGCCTAGCAGGGATGCTAATCAGCCTGCATTTAACGGGATTGGTCCCTAGGCTCCATCAGAACAATCACATGAATCCACTTTACAATGCCTGGAACGGTAAGGTAGATGTGCTTCGAGTGCATTGTAGGATACATGTTAACGATTCATACAAAAAAAGTTTACAGTATAACTTTGCAGAAATTTGGTCTTTTAAAATATTCTCTGATATCCCATTGAGCACATTGCCCCCTTAGTGGAGCATGCTAAATGTTTCCAAACCTCAGCTGCCAAAGTAGAGGAATGAATTATATATAATATGTTTGTGCTTTTTTCTTCTGTGTACATACTTCTGCCATGAAATACAAATTGGAAGCAACCAACAAGCATTGCATACACTTCAAAAGCATACACAAGTCTGGAATGAAGACCAAGTCCAGATCCCACAAACTTGTAAAAGGAAAACAAGACTCTTGTGGCATCTTGCAATAGCTGTTGGGAGGAAAAATAGCCACACTGTACCCTTCCTTCTTTGTAAAACCACTAAAATACAGCCTTTTATGTTCTCTGTAGTGATGCATAGCTCAGTGCCTCGGAGTGAGATGCTCTTGCCCATAAATTTTCTTAAAGGTGCAGCGTGTTACACAAACAGTTCTGAGTGGAGTCAGCCAGTGCGGTCTGAAGTTGTTGAGACACAGATCCATCGAGGAAGAGAAGTGGTTGGAATCTGTCTGCTCTCATCTGTTGCCAGTTTATAAAATGCTCTGGACTGTCCCGGTCCATCAGTGTCCAGCTTAATTACAGCTGTCTTTATGAACGTTTAATGGCAGAATGGTTTGTTCTGGAAGTAATGAATTTTCATTCATAAAAGAGTCTGGAAGCATTTGTCTTTCTTATTTAGTTTGTGTCTGGGTTTGTGTTTCTAATACTTGCTTTTTATGGATTTGTTAGAATTTTAATCTGGCCATTGCTAGCAATATTCCTGTTTTGTGGAATATTTCTCACATTAAACCACTAAAGAGAAAATAATGTAGATTTGCTTTAGAATGGCTCTGAAAACATAATTTAATGAATGTAATGGGATGTTATTTCTATATCCTTTAGCATATACTTTCAGTAGGTTCTTCTGGTTGTATTTTTCGTAGTAAGCATCACTTGATAGAAATGGAAACCATTATCCCCAAACTGTCCAATTAAAACAACCTGTCACATCCTGTGCATAACATTATAAAAAATTATCGATCAAAGGTCTACTTTTGCTAATCATTGAACAGCCCATGTGCACTGCAGTCCGCTAATTAACAGTAAAGCATTTATGAACAGTGCAGTCTGCTGATTCATGCCTGGATCAAAGAATAGCTACAGGCTTGCTCCAATATAACCACCTCGCTTTCATCACTTCATACAATAGACATCGTATTTTAGCGCTGGCATATGAGTGCCAGACCAACTTCCTCTTTGAACTACCATTTCCCAAATGTGTGGGAGGCACTGGCTTTTTCTGGCCTTCATAACACTATATGTCAGTAAAGGCTCTCATTAATTAATAAGACTATTGGTGGTTAGTCTGGTTAATGATATTTGAGGAGAGTTGATGTGATTTATGAGTTATAGTGATCTTTGATTATTTGTGATTCATTATTTTCGCAATTTTTTAGTTTTTTTTCGATCTTCAAAAGAATAAAAGTCAATGGACAAAATTTGCTGCAACATTCTCTCCGGTGGTAAGTGATGTATTGAAAAGGAAGAATTAGGATTTTGATTTATGAGCTCTATTGATCTTAGATGATCCTTCATCCATTATTCATGTTTCCAAGGGAACAGGCTATTTTAAAATATTTAAATTCCCGAACCAATCTATATCAACAGCGTCTAGGCCCTTCCCCTAAAGGGAAAAAAACTTGTTAGATCTATGTTGAATCCTTAATTTTTGTAAATATGTTTAAATATTGATCTAAATATCAATAAAGTCTTTAAAAACTGCAAATTCTGCAAAGTAGTCAATTTTTTAGCTAACTTTGGTTAAAAGAAGGCAATTTTTGAGAGAAAGGGACCTGTTGTACATGTGGCCTTCTTTCTTTTGGTTTTGTATGCTTTTCTCTCAAAAGTATATTTTTTTAAGAATGTTTTAAAGCGTTTTTTTTTTGTCCCTACAGTCCCATTTGTGATTTTGGACCCCACTGTCGCTTTATGGGCAAAATACATTAGATGCATTCTTCAGAATTTTTTCTTAGATGAATTCATTTAGGTTCATAACAAAATCACTGGGAAAAAAAGGTCACGGTGAAGGAAAGGACATCCAGAGCTTAGCTCTCAATTAATCACATCCAAAGCACTGCTTGCGATCTTGATACAGACATGAGACCTTGTAATAGTGGATTCTTTTACTTATTCTTATCCCTGCGATTTTAAGAAGCAGATTCCCTTGGGAACGAAACAAGAAATCGAAGATTAACAAGGTGATCTTGAATTACAGATATCAAGGGTTGGGTGCATTAGCGAGAAACTCTATAAGTTTGCTGAGACATGTAAAAATAACACAGATTTTCTTGTTGGACAAGCATTGACCTGTAAAAGATCTGTTGTCTTATCTGAAATTGTTTGTGTGCGCCTGTGTTTGGGTCAACGGGTTTATGCCTTCGGTGTTTTGTCTTCGGTAAAAACGCAGATAAATTACAGCGTCAACCTCTTGACATTAGATGCTAGCAAGAGATAAACTCAAAGATTATTAATTTAGACCATATGTTAGAGACTGTAAGCAATGGAATAACAAACAATTTATTGCTCTTGTAAAACTGACCAAAGACAGCAGGCAGTTTTGTTGTTGTTTGCTGTATACAATTCACATACGGACATTTGTCCACTTGAAATAACTGAAATATCTACTAGATACGGTTTATCTACTACGGTTTTGACCCTAAAATACATTTGCAGTGTGTAATGCAATCACTCACTGATGGTATTTTATATATTTATATATAACTTGTTTAATGCATGTTAAGATGTTATAGAAAGTCTATCTAAATATCCGTGTAAATACACACATGTTCTGCTGTCTTTTTCCTCTCTTGGTCTAAACTTGATAATATGGGGTGCAGTGGGGCGGCACTAGGCGAAATAAGATATTGCACTCGCTGAGATGAATTCTGTTATGTAGGTCAAGATAAATGCATCTAATATTAACTAATAAGAAACTGCTGTTTCATGACTCATTATTTATTGCGCCAGTTTTCGAGAGGTTTTAATGGAAAACGTCTACCACATGATCATAAAGTCCATGCAACCCTTCAATTACAGATTCGCTCCTTTAATCAGAGTTTATCTGGTTAGTCATTACGGCAGACACCAGGCTCTTGAGACGTCTGCAACCTAAGAAACTGATGAATTATGGCGCACAGTGTTAAGTCCTATTAGCGTTTGTCCCAAAAGTAGTTTTGGATATGGAATGGATGAGTCTCTCTTCATCCAGACAGAATTATTACAGTGTTTTCACACAAGTCGAGTTCAGTAATAACAGAAAGACTAAGTGGTGGTTGAAAGTTCTAGTTGCGTGTTGTGGGCTGAAAACGTCTCGACATTATTGATCTGCTTTGAAAAGCGTAGCGAGATAGTGATTTGTTGCTTGCAACGCTGAGAAGCCCTCAGAGTCTGACGTTTAATTTATTGATGGATAAGGAATGGAGTGATGCAGATGGGAATTCTGCCTCTCGTCAGGACTGACAGATTGATTGATGCCAGAATGGAAGATAGATTATTGCATGTGTGCAGAAATACTGTACGGCTTTACACTTAATTGCCATTGATGAGTGTGCAGGAAATCTAGATGGCCCACTTTCAGTCTGCAGACTCGCTGAACTTTTTATCTCTTGTAAAGTGTGCTAACTCTATTTATAGATATCTGCCAAATAATTCAATTCATAAATAAAAATATACATTTGTATATGTATATATATATATATATATATATATATATATATATATATATATATATATATATATATATATATATGTTATGTCACGTTAAGTGGTTTCACGGGAAGGAGCACAAGGCAAGTAACATAAACTTAAACAGAATTAATCCAATAACGGGCAATAATAATAATAATAAATACAGGCAGGCAGGCAGAACATAAACCACGTGTAGGTAACATCGACGATCGGACAACGTGAACTCAAAACACACAGGACTAAATACACGAGGAAATTGACTAAATTAACAGGGAGCAGGTGAAGACAATTATACAATTAACACGAAGGGAAGGTAGGGCACAGAGAGCACATGGCATGAGACAAAAACAATAATAGTCCAGAGACGAGACAAAATATATATATATATATATATATATATAATTTAATATAACAATTAAATAAACATAATATAAATGATACAATATAAAAATATATAATTCAATTAATTTAAGATAAGTATAAGATAAAGTAAATTGCATACATTACACATTATTATACATAGTAAAAAAATGTTTAAAAAATGTGACCCTGGACCACAAAACCATAGGTGTCAATTTTTGGGATTAAGATTTATAAAAGCTGAATAAATAACTATCCATTGACGATATACTAGATGACAATATTAGACCTATTTGAAAAATATAGGGGGGAAAAAAATCACCCTTAAATCTGTCCAAATTAAGTTTTTAGCAATGCATATTAATAATCAAAAATGTTAGGAAATTCACAAATCATAAATTCACATATCTTCATGGAACATGATCTTTACTTAACATGCTAATGATTTTTGGCATAAAAACGTTAATATTGGCCCATACAATGTTTTTTTGGCTACTGCTGCAAATATACCCGTGCTACTTATAACTGGTTTAGTGGTCCAGGGTCACAAATGTTAATTTAATACATCTTAATTCATTGTTTAGAAACAACTGCATAGTTAAATAATAAATGAATCATATAAATGATGCATTATATTACCGACCACCTCTGATAATGTTCTTTTTTAAACATTAATGCATTTGTTTCTTTTAATTTACAAGAAAATAAATATCCATATAGGGGCGCAAACATGTGCTTGTATTTTTCTCACCAACCAAATTACATGCAGGTTTTGTGCAGTGTCAGAGACTGTGAAAAATGGATGTGCTTTCATTATCAACTAGTTCCCTGCAGATAAGACCTCAGCGCTGGCTCCTCACCGGGCCCCTTAATGCCTTTTTCACCTGCACCCTATTTAAAGAAGAACACTTCTTTACACTGTTCTCATATCAGTTTATCAGTTTTGTTCCACCATCCCAAACTCACAAACACTCACATACTGTCGAACCTTCATGCCCTGTTACCCCACACACCTTATCCAATCATTCACAGCTTTTTAATTCTTTCAAAGCTTTTCTAATTTTTTAATACAGTAGAAATGATTGGCTGTAGTCTGCTCTGAAAAATGGGGTAGTGTAGAGGTCATGCTCACCAGGTGGGCTAGACTTGTCATTTCTATCAGCGTCCTGAGAGCGAGGCCTGGCTACCGCAGAGTCCCAGGACGAGTCATTATTGCAGGTGCTTAATCCCACCCACTTTACCCAAATATCCCAAGAACACAGGCAAACACGGGGCTTTGATTTGTCAAAGATAGTATTTCACCACACGTAATCCCAACAGGAAATAACAGCGGTAATGGGAAAAACAGATGGGAAAAATTTGACCGCTGCAGAGCGGAGCGTTTGGAACGAGATCTGGCTCCTCAGGACACGTCAGTCACAGCACAAATTCACCTGATGGTCTATCACTGCATACTTGAGCATTTCCCTTCATACCAGAACACCACAGCAAGCCGCTACGGCGCTCCAGAACTCTACATAAAGCGCACGTGGGAATGCATCGTGAAATGCGGACAGCATTCTCTGAGCAGGTGTTTTGATATTGATTTGTAATAACTGCACCTTGAGTTTTCCCATTATAGATATTAAAAACTAGTCACTTGCTTTTTCTTTCCAATATCAAGCTGAGAAGCAACTGTAATGCAAACAGAAAAAAAGCTAACAAATCCCATTCTTATTACTGTAATGCATCCAGATGTTTGACTTTTTTTTTATTCTCCTCATTATTCTCAAAGGTGATGTATAAATATTTTAGATTTATATTTTTATAGAAGATATTTGCATTATAGTAAAATTTAGTTTATTTGTATTTAATTAAATTTTATATATATATTTTTATGAATACTCTAGTTATATTTAAATACTTTGTGCATTGCATTTTGTGTTTTGTGAACATCTATTTAAAAAAAAAAGTGTAGTACAGCTAAAAATCTAAATACTTTGCTATTTATATTAGTTTTATAGATCTAAAATTTTAGTACTGAGGATTGTGCAACATTTTGCAAGTTTTTGTATTTTATTTCGTTTTTTATTCAAATCCATTTTTTTTAAATGCAGTACAACAAAACCCATAATCATAATAAATTTGTCAATTTATACATTTTCCTATCACCCAGAATGAGATTTACTGAGGATTTTGGTAACACAACTTAACAGGACAATCACCTTGCGTCCTTTATACTTCCTGTTTTCAAAAAATATTATTATTGGAATGGATATTTGGGAAAAAAAGCATCAGTATCTCTAAAGAAAAGTTGCCTGACTTCAAATCCTTTAAATCTCATGAAAAAAGTTGTGTGTTTTTTTAATCCTCATGAATGGCAACAGTCCTCATAAATGGCACGAAACAACGTTATGAAAGTTCTTCCAGAGTCTACCGTATTAAATATTTGCAGGCTCGGCAGAGTCAAAGGTCATTTCCCCTTGATGTTTTGCAAGGAGCCCTTTGTTGTGTTACAGGCGCTAGGGTCTTCAGGTCTTTCTGGAGTTGATGAATGGGAAGGTTTGTGGACCACCGGAGTAATTTTGTTTACAGAGTGCGTCATGGTGGGCGAGAGGTCACTGAATAAAGCAGAGTTGAGGGGTCTTGACCTCAACCTTTCCGGTAGCAGGAACCCTGTTGAGTGAGGGCCTGAGATTCCTGTACAGCTTCTCTCCTCAGCTTCACCATGTCAGGACTGTAATGTGAATCATCTGTACAGCTGCAGTTATACGGCCGTGACAATATGAAGATTATCTGTGGTGGTGGGTGTAAAAATGCGATTGCGCTTTCTTTTAACTGTATTATGAGTTCAGCTGATTTACTAGCTTCAAAACAGCAAATTTTCATAAACCATAATTCTGCATTTCATGGCTCTCTGGAATGCTTGATTCTGACTGGCCACTCGCTGCGTTCTGCAGTCAGATATTTTCTGTATAATGACCATTAAACTATAATTGTCTGTTTTGCCAGGAGACCACATTTTATGTCTCTTGTATCATTCTGCAGCCTCTTTCTTCTTAATAATGAAATTATGTCAATGTTTCACTGCATTTATTTATTTATTTGATAAGTAGCTGTGTAATAAGGATGATAACACACAGTCAGGCGGTAATTATCACTAAATAAACCCCTTCAGGGTGATACGAGTCCCCTGTCTGGGTTTATATTGTGATAATGACCTGAGTGTATATTATCCTTTACTTAATATCTTCTTAATGATTATATATGAACTGTTGGCAAAGATTTTGCTAGGAAAACGCAAATTAGAAGAAATTTCTCCTGGTTCGGTTAGTATGAAATTGACTTGATCTCACCAGAAATGTGTGTGTGTGTGTGTGTGTGTGTGATATGTATACATATAAACATAAAATTTTTTTACAGTTGTGTGTGTATATATATATATATATATATATATATATATATATATATATATATATACATATATATATATATATATATATATATATATATATATATATACACATATACATACATACATATATACACATATTTACCTATGAATTATTAAGTTCACAATAACTAATTGTCTGTTTTTATATTTTTTGAGATGTCATTTTTTTCCTGTGATAATGAAGCTACATTTTTTGTAAAAAATAAAAAGAACATTAATTTATAATAATTTTTTTGTAAAAATATATACATTGTAACGTCAATGTTGGCAATTTAATGCAAAAGAATAAAAATATAAATTAATTACACCAAATTTTGGATCGTGCTGTTTGTAATAAATTACTTTTGACTTCTTCCTTAGCTCAAAAAATAGTTTGTCCCGATACAGACCATCTCTTACACATCTTCCTTGTTCATGTCAACCAGCGGACAGAGAGGGCAATATGCCCAGACAAACAAAGGCTTTTATGATTTGTGGAAGAAAGAGATCCAAGACATTTTTCCCTTTCCTAGCCTTCAGCAACTGCAGCAACAGTCCTTGAAATCTCCTGAGAATACGCCGAATTCTCTCAGTAACATTTGTCCCTCGTGAAACCAGTGTTTTCTATATTGTACGGCTGCATATGGTATGCATTTTATGACTCTACGCTTCTGTCCTCACATTAATGTCACCTGTAATTGACCAAAACCCTTCCCGAACGCAAGGCCAGAATTTTCTGCTTGTGTCAGTCGTAGCGTCCTTCACCACGAGAAGCTAATGCTGAGTTACCTCCACCTCATTACTCCTTAGAGCCTCCATCTCTCAGCAAGAGTGGCCCTCTTTCCACAGACATTCACCCAGGCATTCAAGGGCAGGCATTGAGACTCGTAGAGTGGAGACACTTTTCATCCCTGCTGCTCTCTCTCTTCCTTCTCTTGTTTTCCAACTCCTCTGTGAGAGATTGATGAGACAGGTGCGGCCAAGAGCAGACCGGCTGGCAGTAAATCCATGGTACAATCAGCTAGAGGACAGAAAGAAAGAAAATACAAAGGGATGGGGATTTATGTCTGGAGTGTCTTGGTTATTTAATGGGGCTGTACTGAACTCTCAGGATTATTGATTAATTATTTTAATGAAAACATATTAAGACCTCTGAATCTGATCTTCTTGTACTCTCTGGAGATGAGGGTTTATGACGTCAGTCAGCCATAATTCTGACGATGTTCTCTGTGTTTGTGCTCCACAGGTAAAAGCAGACGATGCAGACGGAGGGTCGTTCGGGGCCATTACGTACTCGATTGGATCCGGGCCCGCTAGCACTCCACCCAGCCAGTTCAATATTAATAAGGAGACTGGACAGGTCTGCACAAGTGTGGCTCTGGATCGAGATGAGGGATCGGACAGTTTCGACTTCACTGTCACTGCAACAGATGGGGTGAGTACCTGCCTCATATAGGAATATTCTGGGCTCAATCAACATTTGTAGCCTGCATTATAAAAGAAACTTTAATGCAGTATTTAAGGCCTTGTATTTGAATACATATATTATTGATAAATAAAAAATACATTGAAACGAGTATTATAATACAGAAAAAAGAATACATGAAAAAAGCACTGAGCAAAATGAATAAAATTAACATTAAAATTAAAAATAAAGATGTAAAAGTAAATTCAAAATATTCATGAATTTTATAACGTTACATCACTAAACTCAACACAAAATTGCTTTAAGGCCCACATTGTATGTCAAGGTCTAAAACTGTGAGACCACTTTGAAAATTGTTGGTCATTAATACATTTAATACACTTTTTAATTTGGAAATGTACACACTGCAGCTTTGAAAACCCTTTACAACTCAATTTCGAAGCATAAAGGCTGACTTAAGAAAAAAAACACCTCTACTCTGTCG
Organism: Puntigrus tetrazona; assembly: GCF_018831695.1. Taxonomy (NCBI): domain Eukaryota; kingdom Metazoa; phylum Chordata; class Actinopteri; order Cypriniformes; family Cyprinidae; genus Puntigrus; species Puntigrus tetrazona. Next base: position 10,086,933 of record NC_056708.1, on the reverse strand, counting down.
TTTAGCACCTAGGTGCCCAGTCACATGCCCTTCTCAATGCTGTCTTCACTTAGTTGCCAGTAACAACAATCATGAGCTGTGTAAATGAAAAGGCAATAAAGTGCCGTGTCCCAGGGGCACAGTGCTGTACACACACACACTCATGCTATTTCACTATATAAGCTGCTAGCAGCGGCCTGCTTTGTTTCCCATTTCAATTATTAATGCAGCCATAAAACGAACAACTCGCTGCATACTGCAGCACATTGGCCCCTCATAACCTGGAAAGGCAATTATACCCCACTGTGACGTTTTCTTCTGCGTTATTACACACCAGAAATCATCCAGATTGATTAGACAGTAGTGTGACAGTATCTACAGTCCCGTTGTCGTTATCGTCAGTAATATGATATGATATTTTCCCGCAGGGAGGCCTTACATCCTCTGCCTCTGTGAAGGTGTCACTGGTGGACATTAATGACAACAGACCCACATTCTACCCTGTGAACTACGCCGTCAGCTTGAGCACACAGAGCACGCCCGGGACCTCTGTTGTCAGGGTAACGGCCCACGACCCAGATGCTGGTGCAAATGGTAAAGTGACATATCACACTGTCCCTGACGGAGGATCCAATTTCTTTACCCTCAACAAAGACACAGGTATTTCAATTAAACTAATAAACGGTTAGATAGATAGATACTATTGTAGTTTTTGTAAATTATAGTTAAGTTTTATTTTTTTCCTTTATCTATCTATGTACAAACATACATGCATATATACATATGCATACATATGTATATATATATATATATATATATATATATATATATATATATATATATAAGGCAATACATATGAAAAACCCTTACTACTTTCTTCAAGGAACACTAAATATTATGAGCAAATGTGCTCATCCGTATCCTAATTTCCACAGTCTTTGGAAATCGTATATATCTTGTATAATTCCATTCCCACTGCATTTTTTCTCTGTTAGGTGTGATCTCTCTGTCACGCTCTCTGCATGGAAAGGCCAACTCCGTCATCACCATGGTGATCACAGCACGGGACGGAGGCGGTCTCACAGCACCTGTCAATGCCAGAGTGAACATCAGTGTTGTGGCCGGCTCAGTGGCGCCTCCGGTGTTCGAGCAGGCGCAGTACTTCTTCACCGTGTCTGAGGACGTACTCCGGGGTACTGAGGTCGGCGTAGTGAGGGCCAGCAGCAGGAATGGTTAGTTTCAGCTTTTTCCATGTTACGTCTTCTTGGAATTACCATTATATTGTCTAAAAATAAGTAGCCATGTGCTGCTGCATACTTTCACATAGCTGCGCTAACCTCAGGGCTGCGGCTCTCTGAGGCTGTGAGACAGTCAAGGGTGCAGAAAGGCCTGATAGGGAATATTTTCACTCTCGCTGAGCCAGTTGTGCAAATAGAGCAGCAGCTGCAGCGTGAACCTCATTAAACAGTCACATCCATCACCGATCCCACTTTACCTCATGTTGCTGGAAATGATTATTTGTTGAAGTATATTTTCTGATAGCACAGACATATCACAGAGATGTTTAATGAAAAATAATGGAGAATTCTATAGGATGTACCTGTCTGTACTAGGGATGCACTGATGTTACAATTCTGGCTGATACTGATAAGCCGATATTAATGCTGGTAACTTATGAATGGCCAGTATTAAAATTCTGTTGCATCGTGTATGAAAACATTTTAAATAAAACATTAAAAGCTAAAAAAAGTAATTTTGAATGCTATGTGAATTTAGGCATCATCCCACTATAATGTACAGTATGTAAAATATGTTTATTTTGGGATTGGCTGAATATTATATTTAACTGTGCTGTTAAATTATTCATGTCTTTAGAATTAACTGTAAGCGAGAGTTAGGTGATGACATCATTAGAAGTAATAACTGAGAAAATATGAAAATAGGACAAATAGGCGTGTACAATTAAGTAGCCAATATTAGATATATATGCAATATAATCTGATATCTTTGAATACTATTAATACTGTACTAAAGTAATAATATTTCAAATTACTAGGATGCATTAAAGTGATTAAAAAATAGTGCATTTATACAAAAGGTCCTCATTTCAAATAAATGCTGTATTTTTAGCTTTTCATCAAAGAAAAAGTATAGCAGTTTTTGCAAAAATATAAATCAGCACAGGATCGTGTGACATTGATGACTGGAGTCAGGCCCGGTTCTACAGGGGTAAATGAAATCAAACGCATGCTCAGTTAAAGCTGTAATAATTTTATTGCAGGTTTGGCAAACTATCCAGCGTGTTGCGGTTTGCGCTCTGGAGATTGTTTCTATTTCAACATGGTGTTGCAGAGTTGAAAATTGTATCAAATCACAGACATAGGCTACATGTTGATTTATTGAACCTAACAGCAAACCTGAGGCGTTTAGACAATCCACTCACTGCTTGTGAGATCACGATGAACTCAGATGAATTAAAGCCTTTTAGTGATTTTTAAAAGGGAGCATATGTGTGTGTGTGACCCGTGCTGGAAAAATGAGTTGAAATGAACAATTTTTCAAATATGATTTCTCAATTAAAATACCCTCAAAATTATATATGATTTGTTGGAATCTGACACAAAAATGTGATAGAATCAGCAGTTAATTCAGAGAAATACTGAATTTAAGTTTCCTGAAGATTCTAAAGCAAAATCACCAAGCACCATTGCTTATTTTCCTCTAATTATTTTCTTTAATAAGAATAAATAATAAATAATTACTATTATTATTAATGTCTTTTATTTGAATCCATCATTTATTTTAATGTTTGATTAACATCGAGACAGATAGCCTATTAAGACATAATCCACACATCTGATATAACGTTAAACATCATATATGAGCATGGATTCAAAAATCATATTTCACTGCTTTGGAGTAATGCCATGGAGAATTCGATATCAATATAAATATAATTTCACAAAGATGGAATGTTGCCCTGTGCAACAATAGACCTACCAGGAGCAAGAGTCACCCAGACGTGAGCAGAGAAAAAAAATTTGTAACCAAAAATGTGCAGGTTTCCCTTAACTTTCTCCAAGAAAACTGTCCTTGTGGTAAGTGTAGAAAGTCACATTAGATTAAATCATCTGCTAAATCAATGCTTATAAATCATATCCCGTTTTTCTCTCGCTCCAGGAGTCTCTAAGGATGTCACCTACACTATCTCTGCTGGGGATCCAGATGGCTATTTCATGGTGGATCCAGAAACCGGAGCGCTCAGAACAAGCCTTCCTCTGGACCACGAGTCACGACCCTTTTTCGACTTGGAAGTTCAAGCGCGCAGCGGTTCCCCTCCAGCTTTCGGAGAGACTCGTGTTCGGGTCACCATCGCAGATGTGAACGATAACGCCCCCGTGTTTTTCCCGTCGTCCTCCGAGTCTCTGCTCCTACCGGAAGCCACAAAAATGGGTACCGTGGTGTACCGCGTGCAGGCGGAGGACCGCGACTCCGGCCCTAACGGACAGCTGAGCTTCGACCTGATGTCGGCGGGAGGGCAGCGAACGTTCGGGGTGGAGCGCAGCAGTGGGGAAATCCGTCTTATTGGGAGTCTGTCTTACGACAGCGTACCGCGATATGACCTTCAGGTGATGGCGAAAGACAGCGGCGTGCCTCAGCTCAGCGCCACGTTCAGCCTGGTGGTCCACATCCAAGCGGAGAATGACCAGGGTCCTGTGTTTGATACAATGACCTACCGTGTGGAGCTGAAGGAGAACACACCGCTCAACACCAACTTCTTACAAGTCCGGGCGCTCAATAGAGACCCGAGTGGAAATGGAGGATCGTCCAAAGGCTCCACGCCATCTTCTACACTGGCATACCGGCTCCGGCCTGATGGGGACGCGGCGGGCTTTGGGATCGCCCCGGACAGCGGATGGCTGTTTGTTAAGAGCGCTTTGGACCGTGAGGCCAAGGATATTTACCTGTTAACTGTCCTGGCCACTTCTGGAAGCGGCCAGATGGGGAAGACCGGCAGTGCGACGGTGAGGGTTTCCGTCACGGATGAGAATGATAATTCCCCTCGTTTCTCTCAGGAGAGGGTGTTCTTGGCAGTGAGGGAGAACTTGCCTGCGGGGACTGGTTTCGGGAGGGTGTCTGCTACCGATCGCGACGCTGGTCTCAACAGCCGCCTTACGTACAGATTACTCCACACGGACCGCTACTTCCAAATCAATTCACAGACTGGTGAGCTGAAACGCATTCAGAATCTGCAAAGATTTATACATTTGTACACAATAACAGTGTTTTGACTAACTCATATTTCACGTGTAGGTGAAATCAGCACCAGAGCGGCTCTGGACCGTGAGCATCAATCCAGTTATCAGATGATCGTTGTGGTTCAGGACGGTGGTACTCCTCCACGTAGTGCCACTGGAACAGCCCATATAACAGTCCTGGATGAGAACGACAACGCACCAGCGTTCAGCCACACACAGCCTGGCAGAGAGATTCTCATTCAGGCAAGAAACAGGCTGGCACAGGCTATATTTAATGCCTTAAATCAATGTGTCATAACATAGGTGCTTGTGTTTATTAAAGCACAGTTTACACATCATAAAAACGTCATTACGTCTGTACATAATATCTTTCAAAAATTGTTTATGTGACCTTGGACACATTCCCGCTCTTGAAGTTGTTTGTATCAAGTATAAGCAGCCAGACTGTGTTGTTTAAATCTTGCTTGATGTTTTCCAGGTTCAGGAGGGTCTTCCTGCCGGTTCTTTATTAGGAACTCTACATGCTAAAGACCCAGATGAGGGAGAAAATGGCACTATTTTCTACTCATTATCAGGTATGCAAAAGTCTAGAATATTTCAGTTTTGGGTCTTCTTATTGCAAGTGGATGTTATTACAAAAAAGGTGCAAAACATAAACATATGTCCTTACAGTTATCTTTGTGCCCAATGTGATGTATTGTACGGATAATTATGCTACCATATTTGTCTATATTTATGCTTCCATTTGTCCTTGCTTTTTAAGGCTCCAGAGCGGAACGTTTCTCCTTGAACTTAAACACTGGAGAGCTGCGGTCCTCGTCCCCCCTGAGGCGGGCTGAAAAAGCAGAGTACAGCTTCACCGTCACTGCCACGGACCGTGGAGCTCCATCTCAGAGCTCTTCAGCTGCCTTACTTATACAGGTGAGATAATCCAGGCACTTTTTAAAGCATCACTTTCAATACTAGAAGCAATGTAAGTATGTTGGACCCATGGACTAGTGGTTAGGATACATGTTGGAATTTGGTGTTCATACAGGAGATGCAGGTTTCCTCCATCTCCTGTAGAATTTCTCTTTTTTTAAAGTCAATAGTTAAAAAAACGAGAGGCCAATAGCTCATATTTATGCATATTTGTGTAGCATCAATCTAATTTTTAGTTTATTTCTGACCTACCTAAATTTTGACCTAAAACAATACAACTGGTATGTCTTCACAAACATTATTGTTATTATATATTATTGTATTATTATATACTATTTATAATATTTATGTATATATATATTAAAGTCTTATTTCTAAATATTTTAAGAAGTAACTTTTATTTGAATATTTTTCATTTTCAGTTGATTAAGGTTTTTAAGTTATTTTAGTCAAGTCAGTTTGTGTGCTTTGTCATTATTTTATTATTTATTATTTTTTTCATACTCAAACATTTGACTTGAAACTGAGTGTAACTAAAGTCTTCAAAAATAAACAATGTTATATTATTATATACTGTGTTTAATATACATACTATGAAAGTCATTTGTAATTTCAAGTGATTTCCTTTCTTTTCCTTTCCTTTCCTTTCCTTTCCTTTCCTTTCCTTTCCTTTCCTTTCCTTTCCTTTCCTTTCCTTTTCTCATTTCTGCCTGTGCAGAACTTTCAGAAAACTGTTGTGTTTAGTTTCCAAAGCCTGTAGTGTTTTAGCATGTTTTGGCTGGTTATTTCAATTCATAACACTGCCCTTAATTAATTTTTTAGTTAATCTGCCAAAATCTCAAAATCCTGCTGCCTGAGCACCAGTCATCTTTCACGATCATCATACTTACAGTCCCCTGAGCTGCGGTATCATTATTCAAGCAGGGAAATGAGCTGTGACCCAGAGGCCAGCTCCTGTCTATGCAAACACAAACACCTCAAAACTCCCAAGATTATTTCCTGCTCCAGAGGAACATACTGTAACACAAAACCCTGTATTAATCCCAGTGCTCAGCATGCAACTGCGTGAATCAGACATGTCAAACTGTATCGTTGACAATAGGATAATTTTCATGGCTTTTCATTCCAACGCAAAAGAATCCGTATTCTAAAGAGTTTGTTCTCCACAGATTGATTCTTGCCAGTTCTCTTTTGTAGAGAAATATCTTTAGCGCTTTTACAGATGTGATTTCAAAAAGGGAATTGGAGGCTAATTGTAGAGTGTGCAGTTGCATGCGATTTCTGTTCTCCCTGTTTGTATGGGGAAGATGAGAGTGAGGGAGAGACAGGGGGAGAATGCACCTTTGAATCAAGTGTTCCCAGATGGCTCTGATGAGGCCCAGCTGTGGTTCCCCATGATCAAACGAAAAGCTGCAAACCTCGGTAGCGCTAAAGCCGATACGCTCACACCGCAAAACCTTGCACCATAGCAATCTCAAATAATATTTTACATACCATCAGTAATGCCAGCTTCATTTTGAAAGTCCAGTGTACTTTGCACCTAAAAGAGAGCCCAGAAATGGATCAGCATCAACTCTTCTGTTGCTTTCCTTCCTGTGATCCGGTATGCGTGTAGTGTTTTGTTTTTTCATGGGGATATTATGAAAGCCTTCACCTGTCAACCATTTTCCAGCTTTTACTGTACTTCAAGGACTTGGGAAATTATATCAAGGACCTTTAATGTGGCAGGTTCACCAATTTTCTTTCTTTCAGTATGGAAAGAAGTCTTTTATGGTAACCAGGGCTGCATTTATAAAAAAAAAAAATACAGTAAAACAGTAACATTATGAAGTACTGTTAAAATTTCTAAGAATTATTTTATTTTATTTTACAGTGTTCCTGTAAGAGATAAACGTTCGCCAGTCTTCAATTTCACATGATCCTTCAGAAATCATTCTAATCTACTGATCAGCTTGCGCGAACTAAAAATAGTTACACACAAAAAAATTATCACTGAAAAGACACAGACATAGTATTTTTTATATGCATTTGTTTCCCTTTCAGACAAAAAAAAATATTGGAGAAGGGTATTAAAATGACTTTTTGACAATAACAATTTACCAAAGTTTACTGGTATTTGCGCTATTATTTATTGGCCAGCTTTTAGCAGACTGAGCTGGTCATTGTGGGAATGATCTGGCTGGGTCTGTGTTCTTTAATGTGCAAATTGTTTGTAAATCACATACAGAAATTTCCAGTCACACTTTTATGGAATTTCACGCTAACTCTTCATTTGTCATGTTTGCTGCATGTTATTTTGTGGGAAAAAATTATAGGTTTTTTTAGGATTCTTTGATGTAAATGTAAAATGTAAAATGTAATGTAAAAATGTAACATTTTTCTCTAACATTATAAATGTTACTTTACTGACACTTTTTGTCAATTGTTTGGAAAGTTTCGTAGCTCAAGGAGGTGTTTTGTAGTAGTTGAGTTTAAAAACTAACGTGTATTCTGAAATATTCCCAATCTGTAGGTCATTGGCTCCACAAGGTCTCCTCCAAAACCCAACACCCTATCCATGATGCTCAACTCGGTGGAGGGAGCCAAGCCTGGCTCTGTTATTGGCTCAGTTAGATCCCACGACCAGCGTGAAGTGGCCTTAAACAGTCAGGTGACCTACCTTGTAGTGGGAGGCACAGATCATGAAGGCACCTTTATGGTTGACCGTCTCACAGGAGATGTGTACTTGGTTAGAGAACTGGACTATGAAAAAGGTTCACGGTACACTCTCCAGATCGAGGTGGACGATTTCTCCAAGGCCTATCCAAGCACTCACATGGTTCAATTGGAAATCAACGTGCAGGACAGTAACGACCACGCACCAGAATTTCCAGAAGATCCCGTCACCATTGTTATTCCTGAGAACATACAAGCCGGTTCTTCTATTTACACTTTCCAGGCGACTGATAAAGATGGCAGTGGCCCCAACAGCGAGATACGTTATTCCATCCAACAGTGGTGGCCTGACATCCCAGATCTTTTTAGTCTTGATCCTGTCACGGGAGTCTTAAAACTGAGTCGAGAGCTGGACCACGAGGAGACCTCCAGCCTGTTCCTGGTGGTTCATGCCACGGATTCAGCCTCGGATCCCAATCAGAGACTCTGGGGATCGGTGACGGCACGGGTTTTTGTCACCGATGAGAATGACAACGCGCCGATCTTCAGCTCCCCGACTGCTGTTAGTGTGATGGAAGACCAGCCGGTTGGCTTTGTGCTGCTTTATGTCATGGCCCGGGATGCAGACCAGGGCGAAAACGGACGAGTTTCCTACAGGATCCAGTCAGGAAACACAGCGGGGCGGTTCGGCCTCAGCCCCAACAGCGGTAAGACACCTTTTTCTCACACCACCGCTTTATGGGCTGTTCACTCAAATCCAGAAGCATTTTAGCAGAATGCATCATTTTCTTGATTATTCGTAAGACCAATGACCGCATCTCTTTGATTTGGGGCTGGAAGTATGCAATTATTAGTTTGAAATTTTCTCATTATCCATTATATCTCATTATAGTTTAGCTCACGCAAAACTTGCTTAAATTGTCGAACGTTTTATGATGTAGGTTAGTGTTTTATTTCTGTTCTAAATCAGCCGTATACTATATACTATATATGTTAAAGTTAGTTTGAAGTGCACAATAAAGTCACCACTGATATTAGCCAGACACTGAAATGAAAGTCTTCAAACTCTTTGGACACTTTAAGTAGGAGGTCTAGAGATGGACATTAAGCACAAAACCAGAGCTTCCGTATTCAGAAGCAGAAGCCAGCTCAAACATTGCAATGATGTGTTTAAAACTAGAGTGTGTTTGGTGGACTATAAATAAAAAAAGGAGGCCGCACACAGACTTCTCGCAAACACACAATAATATTTCGCAGTCAGCAAGCAGTCAGGCTGCCATATCGACCACAGGGGTGTGTTTATCCTGAGTGACCCTCGCCTGGGGTCTTGCTGATGACAGCATTGCAAAGAGGTATAGCTGGAAAGGATCAAAATGGATCCGTGACAACAGCTTTCTGCCCTGGTCTTCATACCAGAAAGTCAGCAAAAAGCTTCATTCTCAAATTCCGTATAGAGAACGGAGGAGTTAAACTAAGGAGGAAAACAGAGGATGGATAAACCTAAAATGAATGTCAGACTGTAGTTATTTTCATATTATGATGATGTATGTTCACATAGGACCAGCAAAGGTAAATTAGGCCCTGAAGCATGCACGAACAAATGAATGAAAGAATGAATGAATTTTATGTTAAATAAATAAATGAAAAACAAAAAATGGTAGAAACCCCATTATTCTTAGAGGATTAATAAGAGCTGGCACATGTATTATTACATTATATTATATATTATAAATATTTTTTGTAAATATTAAACACATGTTGAAGTTGAACAAAAACAGATGCACTAACACAGAAATTTAAGCTAAATAAAAGGAATAATTAAAAACTAATAAAAATTACTCGTGGCACAATTAAAACTTAAAAAAATCTGCTTTTATATAAATATTAAATATATCATATAATATTATATTACAGTATATTAAAATATAAAGATGAATCTTAAGCTAAAATTAAAATTATAATTAGCCAAATTGAAGTAATTTACTAAAAGCAAAACAGAAATAAAAATAAGATAAATGTAAATATAATAATGATAACAGTAATAATGAAAAAATACTGACAAAAACATGCAACAAACTAACCAAAACTAAAATGCAAAATGAAAATGCTTTGCATTTATATAAATAATTTTATATTATAATATATTAACTAACTGCATTAATTAACCTGCCAGCTAACTCACCCTAAGTACTTTGTTTTTAAAAATTTACTGACAATATCATGGTATCATTCAGTATTATGCTGTATAACTTCAACATGGTATTTTTTCTAAAGGTGTTGTGGTCTGCTGTTTTAAATAAAAAATGAAATTCTAACCTCGACAGAGCAGCCAACCTGCCCAGCCACATTCAAGTAGAGCTTTATGATGGTGTCTGGCATATGTGTAGATAATGAAAAATTACAAATATGCATAGTATAAAACAGAACAGCTCCCTGACCTCGGTCACGTGTCTCCAGCCACAGGGCACATGATCAGGAGGCCATCTGCAGCAGATTTACAGATGTTTTTCTCTTCCCCTCTTCTCCAGGCTCTCTCTCCATCCTCAAACCTCTGGATCGTGAGGAACAGGAGAGCTACAACCTCACCATTGTCGCTGAGGATCATGGGATACCCCAGCATTCCACCACTCAGGTGCTGTCTATCCAGGTGATTGATGTAAATGATGAAGCACCATGGTTTGAACGCAGCGAGTTTGAAGCCCAGATTCGAGAGAACGAACCAGCAGGAACAAGCATACTGAGAGTCTCGGCCTCAGACCGTGATCACGGTGAGTTGATTAATTCCTACAATAATCTATGTGTTAAATGTGCCTTTACTTCTGAAAAGAATCAACTACATTTCGGGGTATTCCAAACTTTAAGACGTTCATGACCTGTGTCTAAAAACTTCACCATCTGGTTAAAGCAGTTATGTTGTGTTGTGGTGAGGGCAGCGTTGTTTTTTTAACGCTTCCTGCGGAGGGTTTGTGGGACTCATTCTCAGCCCCCTGGGCTCAGTGAGAGAGTATGAAGGAGAGATTGTAAAGACATTCTTCAGGAAGGTTTAATTGAGTAAGCAGGTGCTCGTGCCAAAGCTCGCTGACTTTGCACGCAATCTGGCACCCGTATGTCTTTGGTCCACACTTAACACTTGTGTGGACCACGACTCAGCGGTTGAATCAGCAAAAGGAACTACTAATGAAACCAGTATTAAATCCAAGATGAAAAGGTTTAAACCTGGACATTTTATGACAGGTTACTTCTGTTTTAATTCAAATCAGGTTGCTCACAAACACCAACTTCCTACTCGACTTCTAACTCAGAATGAAAGGATTTCTTATACTATGTTTTTTGCAGTACATTTACTCTTTATACTTTACACTAATATTCAGCATTATATACTACATTTGTCAGTATACAACAGAGCACACTTGACAAAGTGCTGTGTCCCACAATGCAGTGCATCTGTTACGATCTTTTGATTGCCAAAAGTATTTTTTAATAAAAAGTTCACAAATATTTAAATAAAATGTAAATATATGTAAATTTAAATTTAAGTTAATTATTTATATTATTTTAATAATACATTTTATATAAATTTTTTTATTCACTTGTAATAACTGAATGCCACTCATATGCAACATATATATTGCTTATATTTCTATTTTTGTTACAGGCACTAATGGGATGGTGATTTATGGTGGTGTGAAAGAGGATGGATTCACAATAAATTCTGAGACGGGTGTGATATCAGTCACTCAGATACTAGATAGAGAAGTTCAGGACCACTACACTGTAACAGGTATTAGCTTTTATATTTCTTCAGTTTATTATTATTATTATTATTATTATTATTATTTTACTATTTAATATGTTTACATTTGTTTTTATAGCTTTAAAAAATAAATAATAAAAAACATCACTGGCCTAAAAAATATTATATTGTAACCAAAATATTATTTATGTAATTATAACTGATTTTTGTCTGCAATAGTGTATGCAAAAGATGGAGGCATACCCCCTAACTTTGCCAAGGCTAAAGTGCACATCACAGTGCTGGATGTGAATGATAATGCTCCGGCTTTCGGCCGGCAGCATTATAGCCTGGAAGTACCTGAGAACCAAGATCCTGTGGAGCTGTTCATCCTCAAAGCCACAGACCTGGACACTGGAGAGAGTGGACGGCTGGAATATAAGATCGCTGGTAAAACTATTTGGATTTTTAGATTGTTTGCACAGAGGAACAAATAGAAGAACTTATAAGTTAAACTATAAGTTAAAACATTCTGCATTTTGAATTATATGTGATCGAGGCACATATTACTGTTTTTCTTCACACTGCAGGCTTGTTTTTTTTATAAAAAAAAGGAGATTCAGTCTGCTTGATTGTTAACAACTGTGTTGCAATTCTAGCTGGTGACCCAGATGGTGACTTTCAACTTAATGGTTTCTCTGGAGCTCTGTCTTCCTCAAGACCCCTGGACCGAGAGCGGAAGAACAGTTATTCTTTGAAAGTAGTGGTCCAGGATCACGGTAGCCCCTCTCTGAGCAGCACAGCCACTGTGGAGATCTCAGTTCTTGATGTAAACGACAACAGTCCTAAGTTTGGAAGCAGTAGCTACACCGTCGATGTCTCAGAAGATGCTGTTGTAGGTATGGTGGTGTTGGATGCGACAGCCACAGACGTAGATGAGGGAGAAAATGGTCAGATATTGTACTTTCTTAGCCAAGAGGCCAAAGGTGCATTCACAATACATCCAGACACGGGAAAGATCACAACCACAGCACTTCTGGACAGAGAGAAAAGAGCTTCTTATGTCTTCCAAGTGTATGCAGTTGATCTTTCACCCGCCGCTCCTCACAACACCACAGCTCAGGTGACCATTACCATCCTGGACGTCAACGATAACGCACCATTCTTCATCCAGGACCCTCTGATTATCAACGTGTCCAGTGGAAGTGTGTCCACACATCAGGTGGTGGCCACCATGAGAGCAGAAGATAAGGACTTTGGAGCCAATGGTTCGGTGTTCTACCGGTTTGCAATGCCAGTCCAAGGATTTGCTATTAACTCACTGACAGGGGAGATCCAGACCACCGAGAAGCTCCAGACCCTGACGCAAACCCAGCGCACCCTCATAGTGGAGGCGATGGACCAGGGCAGTCCTCCCCAATCTTCTCTAGGAGTGGTGATCGTCTATGTGAAGGAGCAAGATTACAAGGGCATTCGATTCTCCCGCACCGCCAGAGATGTTAGCATACAGGAGAATGCAGCTAAAGGTAGGCAGAGAATTTACAGTAAAAAATTATTTTGCTGTTTGCTAATTATTTTTCATATTGTATGTATATATACACATACATACACACACACATATACACATACATACACACACACATATATATATATATATATATATATATATATATATATATATATATATATATATATATATATATATATACACATATGAAAAATAATTACAATTACAATTATTAAATATATTGCAAATAATTTACTTTTTTTGTAATAATACTGTATAATAATTGAAATATAAATCCAGTTAGCATGGATGTAATAAAAAAAATTGTTACTATTGGGACGATGATGGTATTTTTTATGGTTCGATCAACTCCAAATGGATCATTTTACGGTCCCACCCTACTTTTTTACTCACTTTATTAATATCCTGTTCACAATTCACACAATTCAAGTTTCTATAAGCAAAATGCATTGCAAGTATCAACTTTCATTAAATGAGATGCGGAAAACCCATCTTGTCATAGTGCATTTCAAAAGTATACAGACCTTTTTTATTGCTATTATAAATCCTAAACTAAAAGCTGTTCTTTGTGGTATCTTCATTTCAAAGCACTGGCACAAGACAGTTGAAAACTTTTGCAATGAACTGCATGATGAAACTGCAGCATTGTATTTCAGCACTCACTGGCACAGTCAGTTTTGTGAAGCACTGAAAGCCAATCCATCAGTTTAAGTGAGTGCGGCAGAGGAGTATTGAGTTTTTTTGTGTATTTTTCCCCACAGGCACTGCGGTCGCCCAGGCTCAGGCACAGCACCCTGACGGCACCCGAGACGGCATCACTTACAGCATCTTCAGTGGGAACAGATACCATTCCTTCAGGATCAGCTCTAGTACAGGTCAGAAGGGAACCCTGTGAAATGCGAAAACAGCTTTTGATGAGATGCGTGAATGAACTCATTGGACATTTGAAAAATAATATTGCTTAGGTGACCTACTTCACTGCATTGTTGGTGCTTTCATAGGTGAAATCTGGGTACAGAGCTCAAATGGCCTGGATTTTGAGGACACTCAAAGACTCCGTCTAGTGGTGAAGGCTGAAACTACATCCTCAAGCTCCTTTATGGCTGTCAACCTGATTCTTCAGGATGTCAATGACAATCTACCCCGATTCCAGCTGCAGAACTATGTGGCTTATATGCATGAAGCACAGGGCTACGACTTTCCCATCATCCAGGCAAGGGGTCTCTTATTTTTTGGTATTTCTAAAAGATAATTGAAAACATACTGGCAAAAGTACTAAAACAAAAATGTCCTACGGATAATTCTATTTTTATATGCTAGCAGGAGAGTTGATCAAATTTACCCTTGAATTAACCATATAAATTATTTACCTGTTTTTTCTGCACCTGTTTCTGACTTAACATCAGTAAGTGTTGATTTTAAACCATGCAAGATGTTGTAGCTACTTATAAAGTTACTAGATACTTGTATTCAAATTTAGCATCTGGCAAGTGTTTATTGCGTACCCTGCTTGTGCTTAATCAATCTGTTTTCGAATGCATTAGGTTGTGGCTGAGGATGTTGACCAAGGTCAGAATGGTCAGGTGACCTACTCTATTGAGTCTTCCAGTCAAAGCGGCCTTTTCAAGATTGACCCTCTGACCGGCAGCATCACAACCGCAGCCATTATGGACAGAGAGATCTGGACACAGGCACAGTGAGTGTATATCATGTTTGCTCAGCCAGTGAAGTCATTGCTCTGCAGGTCTTTAATTTCCTTCTGTTCTGTGGAATGTAACTGTCCTCTCCAGCATTATTTAGTTTGTGTGTGTGATGTGTTCAAGACCTCGTAGTTTTTTGACCTTATGTTTTTTGTTTCTAAAATGTTCCCCAACCCCTATAAAGCTGTGTGCTTTTAATTTACTACATTTTTGGTCTGTTAGTGCTTTTGGATTGTTGTACAAAAGCTTTTTGTGAAAATAGAACACATATTTTTTTTCTCTTTCTCTCAATCCCAAAAAGAAACTGAACAGAAACATTTCTCACATGATTATATGTTAAGATATCTAACCATTCCACTTTATTTTATTTGCATCAGGCTGGTGATTAAAGCCGCTGATCGTGGCAGCCCCAAACTAGTAGGCACTGCCACCATTACAGTGATTATAGTCGACCTCAATGACAACAGTCCCACCATCCCTGTGCCACGAGAAGTTAGAGTGCCAGAAAGTAAGTGCACTGACTGTTGACCTTTGACCTTTTAAACATGCATCAAGGATTTTAATTTCATCTCAATGTTGTCTACTTGCTTCCCACTTACAGACTCTCTTATCGGCACTGAAATCACCCTGGTTACTGGAAATGACGTGGATTCTGGCCCAGTGCTGTCTTACTCTTTACAGCTGGATGCTTCATCACAGGGAAAATTTGATATCCATCGTTACAATGGCCGTGTGTCTCTAACAGCACCACTGGACTTTGAGGAGAGGACATGGTACACATTGACTATTCGAGCTTCAGATTCAAAGCACCAGAGTGAAGCCAATTTGACTGTGTTGGTAGAGGACATAAATGATAATGCACCAACATTTACACAAGACCTATATCAGGTAATTGTTTTCGTTCTTCCATTTAAAACTGTCTATTATTGAGATTGATAAAGATTTATCAGCTGCATTGTTCTCTATAGCATTATTGTTAAGGATGCTAAAAAGCATGTGTTTATTCCATAATAAATATACATGCAGTCATTCACACCAGAATAAAGTAAGCTGTTGTCATTACGTATTCAGATGCTTTTATTCAAAATGACATCACTGTGGATACAGGAAAAAGCATGCCAAGTAACAGCTGCTTTGTTGCTTTTGGTTTCCAGGTAACACTTCCAGAACATTCTCCATCAGGCAGTCCTGTTATCACAGTAACAGCAACAGATCGAGATTCAGGAGAAAATGGAAAGGTTACTTATCGAGTGGTGTCTTCAACAAGAGACGGGTTTTACATTGATCCTAAAAATGGTATAAGCCCAGTGTTTATACTAAGCATCATTTAGGCAGTGGCTATTTATACAATTTAAGAATGTATATGCTATTTTGTATGAAGTCTAAATAGTGGTAGATAAATATACACAAAGAAAAAAATTCTTGTTCATAATAAGTGTATTAGTAGATGCTATTTACATAAAGTGATGTGTGGAGCTTATGAAAACCACCTCTACAAGGTCAGCTGCACTTAGTTTTAAATAGCCACTGCCTCTAGTTTTACCATATAATTAATGTTTAAAGCATTAGCACTGTAGTAAAAGCATTTTTCATATCTTTACAGGTACACTTTTCATCAGACAGAAAGCAGAATTTGATCCGGAGCAGCCTTCTGTGAGTGTAGTCATTGAAGCTCGTGATGGAGGGTCTCCACCTCTGTTTTCCTCTGCTACGGTCCAAGTTCAGCTGATAGACATCAATGATAATGCCCCCATATTCCACCAGCTGGAGTACAAAGCCGCAGTGTCTGAGGACCAGTTACCTGGAGCCACCATCCTAACATTAGAGGCAGTAGATGGAGACTTATCTCAGGAAAACTCTGGATTTGATTTTGCAATTGCCAGTGGGAATGTTGGAAATGCTTTCCAGATTGAGAGTAGTGTTCGTTTCATAGAGGGCCATGGTTTCCAGACAGTAGGAACCCTGATTCTAGCAGAGCCACTGGATTTTGAGGCGTTGTCACGCTATAATCTTACCATCGCAGTCTCAGATCGTGGTGTTCCCCAACGCAGCTCCAGTGTACCAGCCATCATCACAGTCACAGATGTGAATGACAACCCTCCTGTCTTTGGCAGAGCTGAGTACATCGTGTCTTTGAGTGAAGGGGCAGCTGCAGGTACAGAAATCTTACGTGTAACTGCAACTGATCCAGATTCAGCTCCTTATGCAGAGGTCCAGTACAGTATCAGCTCTGGAGATGAGATGAAACTCTTCTCTGTGGATCAGTGGACTGGGGCACTGAAGCTTCAAAGACCTTTGGACAGAGAAAGCAGAACTTCTCATGTGGTTATACTACAAGCCTCAGATGGCCATGGTCATTTTGCCTTGGCTCCCATTAGTGTAGATGTAAAGGACATCAATGACAACAGACCTTACTTTCCCATTGCTACATTAACGGCCAGTATTCGCGAGAACCAGCCGCCCAACTCTGCTGTGACTGTATTACATGCAATCGATTATGATACAGGAGTTTATGGACAGCTGAAGTATTATTTGATGGATCATGCTGGTCTAGGAAAAGACCTCTTCTTGGTGGATCCAAACTCAGGAGAAGTTCGAACCAGGCAGATTTTTGATTTTGAGAAGGTTAACTCGTTTAACTTCATTGCTTTGGCTGTGGATGCAGGCAATAACTCGGCTACTGTCACAGTGCAAGTTTATGTAACAGGAGAGGATGAGTATGACCCAGTTTTTACCACTTCAGACATGTCCTTTGAGGTACCAGAGGGAGCCAAAAAAGGTCAGAGCATTGGGCAAGTACAGGCCAAAGATGAGGATGGTGGGGTGGATGGAATTGTACTGTACTCCTTCCCCAATTCCTCTCCTTACTTTGAGGTGAATAAGACCACCGGTGTAATCTACCTAAAGATGGACAACTCAGGTAGCTCAAGCGGAGGCAGTCGTTCAAAGAGGGAAACTCGTCTAATGACTATGGATGTGACTGCCCACAGTCCTCTTGACACCTCAAGAATAGCTTCTGCTCAGGTCACCATTGATGTTACAAACACATCCTTTGGTCTTGTAACAGACTTTAATGTCCTCCTTGTGAGCATAATTGCTGCCTCTCTAGGAGTAATAGTCTTGTTAGTCATAATTGCTGTGGCCCTTTATCTAG
Source organism: Puntigrus tetrazona (assembly GCF_018831695.1). Lineage (NCBI taxonomy): Eukaryota > Metazoa > Chordata > Actinopteri > Cypriniformes > Cyprinidae > Puntigrus > Puntigrus tetrazona. The sequence continues at coordinate 10,069,004 of NC_056708.1, read as the reverse complement.
TAAGATCAAAGCGCAAGAAGAAAGGACAAGACACTGGTAATAGTACAGTATCTTCAGGCACAGCATTGCAAAAGTTGGATGAGTCTAAACCCACAGGGGGCGACAGGATTTATCATCAGGCACTTCCTGGATATGCAGGTGATGAGGAAGGAACTGGTGGAGGCTCCTACACTCGAGGAGGATCCCTAGATCCTTCTCACTCCAGTGGACGGGGATCTGCCGAAGCAGCAGAGGATGACGAAATCCGTATGATCAATGAGTACCCAAGAGTTGCAAGCATCACCTCCTCCATGCAAGAGCACATTTCTGCAAGGGGCCCTGATTCAGGTATCCAACAAGATGCGGACCAACTCTCTGATATTTCTTGTGAACCAGGACCACTTGATGCAAGCCAGTGGTTCAAAACTAAGAAACTTGGGAGCATCAGTGGGAGCATCAGCGGGAGCCTCAGTGGTACCCTACTCTCTGGTCAGCTCCCAGTCTACAGAGATGAAGGTGGAGGCTACCTTGGAGTAGGTCGTGGATTAAATATTTCCCACCCGAAAGATTACGCTTTCCCTGAGGATGGCAAACCTTCGGTTGATGGCTCCCTCACAGCCATAGTGGCAAGTGACGAGGAACTTCGAGGCAGCTACAACTGGGACTACCTTCTCAACTGGTGCCCTCAGTTCCAACCCTTAGCCAGTGTCTTTACAGAGATTGCCAGGCTAAAAGATGAGAGCTTACCTCCCAACAATCCACGCAGACCTTTCCAACCCAAAGTTAAAACAGATCCCAAGCCGAGAATTGACCCTCCACCCCTCATTACCTCAGTGGCTCACCCGGGAGCAAAATCTGTCCCACCTAAACCCGCCATAGCACGGACATTCCACCACTTAGCATCTCTAAGGCGTTCGCCTATAAGCCACGAGGGCTCCATCTCCTCAGCAGCCATGTCTCCCAGTTTCTCCCCTTCACTATCCCCACTTGCTGCACGGTCTCCAGCTGTATCCCCCTTTGGTGTCACTCAAGGTCCCTCAGCCTCCATCATCAGCACCACAGAGCACTCTCTGGAGCACAGTGATGAGGCCGAAATGAGGATTTAATGCTACATTGCACTCTATTATGTGGAGGCCATTTTGTCTTTTGATAAGACATATTAGTTGCTCTTAGCAATGTTGCAGACCTGATAAGGCAGTCGCTCCGCCATGACGGTGACACAGGTGTCTGGTAACTGAAAGGGTAAAAACATTGTTGCGACATTACCCTTTTTCAGAGCCACCCCAGTGTTGATGTGAAGAGTTGTGTGTTGCTTTGTTTTGTCTCACTGGCTGGCCAGGGAGGCAAGATGTTAACTGCTTTGTTTTCTTTTATAATGATGACTCAAACAGCTTTGAAACTCCAGTGTTATGTTAAGTCCATTCAAAATAGCTGCTATTGTCATACTTTGTAGGCTGCAATGAGAACTTTCTAGAAATTCAAACTGATGTCATTTTGTTTATGACTGGGAGATGTTTTTATTTTTTCTTTCTTTTTTTAATATTTTTTTACAGTGCTACTCTGTTGTTTCATTTACATTTTTAAAAAAAATGAAGGACTTGCCATTGCTTTGATTGAAGAAGTTCTTACATTTTAGTGACATTCTTTGTATGTATATTTATATGTATGCTAGCCATAATAAGTGTATTATCATTGTATAGTGTCTAGGATCACCATAATGTGCGGTTGTGAAATTTTGTGACACTTGTAATGTGAATGATTGGAAGATTGTTGTATTTTATTATTTATAAACAGAAAGGCTGAGTGTTGAAGTGTTGAAACTTCCCATGTTGCATAGTGTTGTATTATAGGCCTTTTGAAGTTGTATTGTCCCTTCCCTTTGAACTAGATAGTTAGCATCTTAGCTAATTTATTGTAAAAAGAAAAGAAGAAAAAAACAAGGCCATCCTTTTTTTGGCTCACCTGGACCTTTCAGGAAATTGGTGAAACCTCAAAGACTAATGTAAATAGTTTCTTACAAAACTGCAGCTCTCTCACACTGTTTCTGTGCTGCTTTTTCTGACAATAAAAACGTTTTGTATTGTCTACGTAGCCTATAGTTGGCTTATTAATAAATTTAGGGATGCAGTTTACCTTTCAGAATGAAGTGAATCTCTAGGAAATGGACCTTCTTTTGTAATAGGCAGTGAATGTTTTCTATTTTGAGAAGAAACGTCAAAAGTGCCCTGCATTTTTTTTCTCTTAATCTCCTTTGTGGAAATGATTTAAGCATTTGAATGAACTTCCAGAGCTGTTTTGCTACCTCTGGTGCATGCCTGATACCGCCACTGCCTCAAGTATAATTGGCCCCTGTTTAGCACCCAGAAAAGATGCAAGGAAAAGAGGGGCCTGGCATTTTTGAAGACTGTCTCATACAATTCATCTTAAAAGTTGACAGTTGTCTCACAGTCTGGAAAACATCACTTCCAAGACGACTGCCTGCATTCTGGCAGCAGTACAGTTAAAATCATCTGTACATATTTAAATATTAAATTCCTACTGATTTCTTTTGTCAACCTGAGTCTTCTGTCTTCCTTCTTCTGAATTTAAATCAAAATGTGGATAACTGAAGCGTAGCAATAGGCCAATCATCTGGCTTTTAGAAAAAAGGACACAGGAGAGGTCAGAGTCAAATTTGTCCTTCATTAAAAAGCGATTTGAGAAAATACAGTGTGTTCCAAAGTCCTAGACTAGAGCCGGGCCTCAGGCTGTGTTTAGCCAGAGACAGGGTGTGTCCTTTCTCAAATCAGTTGCAGCCATGAAGAAACATTTCCTCAAATTCAATTTGTCCATACAAAATGAAAAGAAGATGGATATTGATAATTACACAGCATATGAATTAACCGGATCAAATAGCTATGACTGATTATATTTGCTATAGTTGTGCTGTATTAGCAGGGCAATCACGAACGCATACTAGTCATCACGTCATTTACCTTTCCAGATGCAATAGACAAAAAAAATCTGTCAGAAAAATTGTAGCCTGTCAATTAGGCAGTATCCTTGAAACCAAAAGGTTCAAATATTAGTACCTTTCAAGGATACTTCACCAGTAACAAGCTGTTGTGCACAAAGGGAACTGTTTTTCTGGACATGAAACTGAAATGCTCTCAAATTTTGTCTTTGTTTCTACCGTATTGAGTTTTTTAAACTCCTGCTGTGAAGTTGGTGTTGGCAGATTTTCAGCTCCCCTCCATCTCTGTGCTGTGCATGTCTAACTGATTTGCACCATCCCAGATATCACAAAGAAACAACAGTCTCACTCGCTTGCACAGTCAGTGTCTTATAAACACTGCGATGAGTTGTGTGACCTCTGTGTAAACGTATCTTCTCTATCACTGATATTACTTTCATGATGAGATTTAACCTTAGGCTTTAGGCATTGTGATCTGTTATCAAGATCTGTTATCAAGTCTAGTTACTACACAGATTGTACATTTTACTGCTTTCTGCTGTTTCACGCTGGGTTGTTTATTTCTTTTTGCAACATTCCACATTCTCATGGATTCCATGTGAAGATGTTTATCTACATATTGTCATTTAACCTTTAGTATACACTAAATGCCTTAATTTCAGTATTAATGAGTATAACTATCATAATCTGAATTTTCCATTTAGCTGTCATTTATTAAGGGTTTATCAAGAACCCTGTTTTGACGTGCACTTTTTGGTGGATCAAACCCAAAAACACAGACAAGCCTGTTAGGAAAGAGGACGGGGTGGATGACGGAGGCGCACTATATGGCATTAAGATTATGCGTAGCTTTTAATTGTTTTAGCTTATGAGAAGATCATGGAAAACAATTACAGCTCATATTCACATTTCTTAGTAGTCTAAATTATTTTTCTTTAGACCATTTTAGTCGGTCATTATTTAAGTAAAAGGTTGCTGAAGGATTTGGGGCAATTTCTGGTATGTATTCCCATTTTCTCACCATCATTTACTGCTAATGTTGTGGTACATTTTTGCACACTATTTTTTATTTTATTTTACAGCATATACATATACATAATATTATTATTATTATTATTATTATTATTATTATTATTATTATTAAAAACATATTAATAAAATTATTTTATTTCTCTTCAGCAGAAAAGGGGTTTATCAGGTCATCAGATATACATCAATCTTTATCCATTGATGATTATAGATAAGAAAACTTATGAACATTCAACAGACAGGTCAACTTGCATTCCACTGTGACACCGTCCTCAGAAAGATACATATTGTGTTTGTAAGTTTGTAAGTCCAAGAGTCCAAACCTCTGGTTTTGATATTAAACTGCAATGTTTTTTGATTAATAACATGACATAAATTTAAAAGTGATTAGTAGGCTGTTTATGCATTTTTAAGATTTATCATTTCTTAAATGCTTTGGTGGAAAAACAAGGGAAGTCTCCATAGCACCATTCAAGTTGAAAATACACTTCAAAGAAAGATCCAGCAGTCTTACTTGGCTATTAAAACAAGTCTGCGATTCCCATCAGGTCTGTAGTAAATTGTAATGATCCCTGCATTCCTTATGGAAAAAATGTCACATGTATCTTTCATTGATTAAAATGGCTCTGCAAAGTCAAAATTGCTTAAGTAGAATAGAAACCAAACAGTAAATGTCTCTATGAAATTTGAGTTATGCCAAATGTATATTTTGAATTACAGGACCGTCGTTTTGGCTCTTAGATCTTATCATCCTGAGATGCTATAAATTGTTCTTGTAAAGTGGATCCGTTAATTAAGAGCAGATCTGGCTTAAGCAGAGGGGAGGTTTCTGCATTTTTCTAAATCAACCTCCTCTGTCTTTAATTTTATTAGAGCTGACTGAAAGTCACCCTCAAAATCTGTCCGAATCAGCGGGGACTGCTCAAATTCAGTCCACGAGACTGTGTTGTGCTACCTTTGCACTTTATTTAACACCAGAAATGTTGCTTTGCACTTATAGCATGTAATCTATCCATTCCTGTCTTTCTGATTGAGCTACGTGATGTCTACGGTTGCATTGCTCTTATTGCGTGACTGATATGCCAGGTTTATATTTGCTTTGTTGATTAATTTAAGACTCCTTCCTTCATCCTATTCACCAACCTGGTAACACCCCAAAATAAATATTATTTAATATGGTAATGGTCATGAAATGCATACATTTTCCATAGGTTGACTTGGTAAATATGTCAAAGTGAGGATTTTACTATTTTGAGAATAAGAGAAATGGAAGAGGACTGAGAAAGGTTATATCAACGTTATAATGCAACTGTTGTTTTTTTGCTTCGGAAATTCATGCTCGGTTTCACTGTTTTGTTTGTTTAAATGTAAAATTAGATTAGAACAACAGTGCTGTAAGGAGTGCTTCCTCATTTAAGAGGAGATGGCTGCTGTCTTTCAGCGGTTGTGATCAATGGCGCTAACTGAGAAGAGCTGGTGCCGAGTGCCCTCTCTCAGGATCTGTGTATGAACCGGAGCTGAACGCGGAGGTGGACAAAGCTATACCAGACACGGCTGATAGATCCCATCAACAGCTCCTGATTTATGATAGTCTAGGCTTGAGAGAGAATGAAAGAGATGGAATGAGAGAAGGAAACAGTTGCAGAAGTAAAATATATTTTGACTATGGCTTGGATTAAAGTCAAAAGTGTCATGTCTTCTCAACTGTTAGAGATAATATGATTTTAACTAAAACCTAAAGAAAATTTTCATAATTACTGTAAAAATATAGTCTTTGGTATTGAGGGTAAGATAATCTTGTTAAAAAGAGCATTTGATTGGACAAAAAGTCTTTGTAGTGCAGGATGAGACAATATTGTTGCTCAGTTTTCACAGAAAGACTTTTAAAACATCTATGTATGCTAAAAGATGTCGTGCACACTTTTTTTTGTCATCATTTACTCACTCTTGTGTTGTGTTGTTTCTTTTGTATGTTGAACATAAGTTAATCTGAAGAATTTTGAAAACCAAATGGTTTGTCTACACTGAGGGAAAAAAAAAAACACAATGGAAGTCAATGGGGACCATCAACTGTCTGAATACAGCATTCTTCAAAATATATTGTTCTGTGTTCAATGTAAGAAATAAATGTACAAATTTGTTATGACACGAGGAGTGAGAGTAAATGATGACAACATTTTTTGGTGAACTATCTCTTTAAGATGACATCTTGAAATAGAATATTTTAAAATGATTTATTCCTGTGGTGATTAAGCTGAATTATCAGCAGCCATTACTTTTTACTTTTTAATGTCTTGACTCAAATCTTTTGAACAGAAGTATTTTAGCCCTGTTAGTATAAGGCGGAAGTTTTCTCTTAATGCATCCCAAAGCCATGTGTTGTTTCTGCTTAGTATCTTTTCTGTCTCCGGTCTTTCATTATAACTTTCAATTTCTGCTGGTTAAAATTAAGGAAGAAGCAGTGAGACTAAACAGTTAGATCAGTTATAGGTTAGAGTCACAGCGTTCAGTTTCCACTCAGTTGTTGAGTCACTGCAGGTCTGTATTAGCACTGAGTCACAGGCCTACGGCTTTAATTCATAATTGCATCTCTTCCAGAGGGCTTGCACATCTCCTGGGGTGTCTAGAGGAGATACACCCGAGAAAAACATGGGAAAAAGTAGGATGCTGTGGTTTGGCTCCAGAGTCATTCTTGGCAAGTATTTGATTTCAATATAATTTTGTTTAAAAAAAAAATAAAAAATTACTAGCACCATTCTGATTTCTGTTGTTGCTTTGTGGAATTAAATAACTCAGCTGTTGTTTTGGATGCAGAGATGTTGAGTTACAAATGAAGATGATTAATTGACACGCTGAAAGCAGGATGCTGTCAACGTCTTTGTGTTGTAATGTGGCTGCTCATAAACAGTTCCCTCCACAGCTCTGACAGATTTTTTCCATTCAAGTGAATAAATTACAGAATTCAGAGTTGAGAAGAAGGATAGATTATCTAATGAGCCAAACAGTGTGTGACAGTAACACTATCCAACCTGGCTTTGATTTGTCCATCCCTACTAAATGATCAGCATTGAAAAATACCTAACCGCTTTCTAAAAGTGTACAAGTTGAATGTAAGACAGCTGAGACACAGAAGATCTTACATCAAGATGAAAAAAGCTAATTTAGATATCCGCCCTAATCCTGAGCAAGAGAGCAAGATGAATCACAGTTAAAAAGGCTCTATATATGGGTAAATATATGGATTTACCATTTATAAATTAATACCAGCAATATTACAAAGTCACACTAAGAAGGAAATTGCATGCATGCATGCACGGGGGAAGAGACGGGGGAAATGCACTTGGTATTTAACAGCGGCGGTGACGAGGTTCAATTCACTTCAGGTGTGCCTCGTCACACGCCGTCACACACCTGACTACCTCAATACCCCGCCCCTCCTCTCGGACACGCCCACTCACGTCGGGAGCCTGGTGAAGGGCGGCGAATAAAGGACGGGATGATGATGACAATAAAGGGGAGGGGCAGCCGACTCATCATGCACTGTATCGAGTGCAAATAAAAAAAAGTGGTATATTAAAAACTATTTTATTTAAAACGAGACAAAGGCTTAACAGCAACTAAAGTTAAATATAACTTATTTCTAATAAAATAATATAACAATTTACAGCTTTCAAACACCTAGTTTCCTAGTAAGACCTAGTAAAATGTATTCATGATCTGTCTGTTTGTTTTCTTACGTGTCAAAGATCAGAGCCTAAACGCCCGCTCAGCCATTTGGACACTGAGCCAGAGCTGTCTGGACACAGCCAGAGGTTTAATCTTAAAGCTCACATACACTCCGACACACTGCTTTGAGTGAATTCCAATGCCCTGCATTTTAAAGCTCCTCTTTAAACTCTCAAAATGAACAGCAGATAAATCAGAGTAATTTTTTGTGAGAACACACAAGCAAAAAAAATTGTGCCTCAGCGTCCATCTTAAATATGTGGTTTCCATAGATGGTTTTTCCCAGATCTAATTCTCTACATGCGTTATTTTTTGTTTTCTATACAGAAGGTGACGAATCTAAACGGCTTTTCCAATAAAACCGTTAATTATGCATAATTGTGCATGGACCTTTTATGACTTGATATTAATTGAGAGACCAAAAAGCGAATTGATGATTGTGATCAAAAAGAAATGCATACTAACAAAAAAATGTTGACCAATGATCACCAAAGTTGGACTATAGTATTTCACAATATTACTGCCTTTACTGTATTTTTAGTCTTAGTGATCTTTTCAGTCTTTTCAAAATATTAAAACAATTATTGGCTTTTAATTTGTATATAAATGTCAGCTGAAATATTGAACATTTTATACATCAACTATCATGCACATGCATGCATGCGAGATCCAGAATGCTTTGTGCAGTTGAAGTCGACCCAAAGTAGCTAAAGAACCACATACTTCAATTGGAAAGTATTCTAGACTATAGTACCATCTGCTTTCACTTTAGAGTCCAATTGCACACCTAAATAAAGATCCCTCTTGAACACTTTTATTGCCCTCCAACCCCCTCTTGTTACGTTTCTCTTTTCTTTTTCTTCCTTTACCTCTGGCTATATCGCGGCAGGCAGACTGATATGAGAGCTCACCTCTCTCTTCCACTGACACGAATAAAACCTGCCCTGTGTCAGATCTTATCACTCCTGTGAAACATCAGCTTTGTTTTTTATTGGTGTGTGAATGCTTTGGATTGATTCGCTCTTCCTGTTACTCATTTGATTCAGTTAACTCGTTCACGTTCCAGTGTTCTATCTAAGAGACAGGTCCTGACTTAACAGCTTCTATAAAAAAAAAATAAATTCAGGTCCTAAGGGGAAGATAGGAGCAAAGAATACCGGTGGAAATCTCAAAGGTAGTTGATTGGCTCAAAAAGTTTGAAAACAACAACAACAAAAAAATCATGTGAGTTTAGCAAAAAAGGATTTGTGGTGATCAAAAGCAAACTAACGAGCCAGTAACAAATACATGGCTTTTCGTTGTAGAATTTAAGTTCGTACATTTTCATCAGAATCTTCTGATCCTTTTTAAAATTATATCAGTAGAAATGTAATTACGTAATCAAGTTACAAATACATAGTGCTCATAATAGGGATACATATTACATATTATTCATAAAATGTCAGTAGATTATTAATCATTTATTGATTTACTGTAATTCTTCTATTTTTTTAATAGTGTTCTGTGTTTCTTTTCCAAAATCTTTGACCATTTAGCTCTGACTATTACTCACAATATAGAATAACAATGTACGTGTCACGTAAATAGTTTTATTGTTTATTACCCTGCTGTTTAATGCACTTCATAATGATGATATCAAATATTTTTAATCTTTCTTTTTCAAATCAGTATGGTACATTTAATAGTAAATTATAAAAAAATAAATAACAAGATAAAAAGTAATTAAAATATATTTTCTAAAATAAATGACCTAAATTACATTATTAACTACTTTTTTTATCATGTAAACTGTAAACAGTAATGGACTACTTTTTACCAGCACTGCTTGTTTGACAAAATAATTGCTAGATATTTCTTTACAGTTTTTTTTTTACTGGTGTTGTAGATTATACTTTTGTAGATTACTTTTTAAATAAATATTTGCAAATGTTATGTATAGAGCCTGTTGTTTCATTAGTTATATACTTCTACACTTTAACCAGTAAATGTCCTTAAAATAAATAAATAAATATTTTGTACCACTATTCATTCAACTGAATAAAATTTTCGAACATCTTTATGAAACAGAATTGGGACATGGCAGATCTGGACTAAAACACTGCTCACATGACGGATGGGAGTGCACACAAAATACCAGGATCTCCAACATTTACTCACTTCAAAGAGAATAATAACCTTTCAGCAGATCATTTGTAAAGATGTTAATTCACATCATGTCGTCTTGTCATCTCTCAAGGCTATATAGGCTCTGTCCAGGCTGCTGGCCTGTGCTTTGGCAGCTCCCATATGTTACTTGTTTCCACTGCTTTATTTCCATTATCATAAGACCCTTGGCTCGAGACCCACAGAGAGGGGAAAAGATGTAACATATGGTTAATATACATTACAAAAATAACCTAAATGTGATTGTTTTTCCTCCGTAAACAGCTGTAGTAGATGTTTGTGACTGGGTATTTTCGTAGATATTTTTGTAGATGCTTAAAATCATTTCAAATCTGACACACTTGTTGATCATTGTATTAATATTCCTCAAACACTTCTGCAATTAATTCAGCCAGAATCATTTAATGTATGTTATTTTACTGCCTCGCAAGCTTTGATATTTCCTTGCAAATTACAATATTTATGAATTTCAAGACACGTTTAATGTAGCACAGGATCCCTTGCACCGGTCCACCTCTGTCTCCCCAAACAGCCCTATTTACGGCACTCCTGTGACATGATTTAGAAAGATAAAATGGCCCGAAAGATGAGAAGAAAATCTCTCTTTTTTTTAAGGTGATGTTTTACCTTCTCGTGGCACTAGTGGTTCTTCTCCTTAGAAGTGGGGGATTTATTTATCCAACAATGTATTTATTTGTCTGTTTGGAACTTTTGCAAAATTGATTTCCCCCAGAAGAGCGCTGCATTTGACCTGTCTAGCGGTTCCAGACAAACTTCCTCTGCACTATCACAGATCAGGTTTCTGGAGTGATCAAACCAGGCACTATGCTCGGGAAGTCGCAAGAGACCTTATACAGAGCCTGCCAACTTGATCAGCCCGCAAATATGATAAACCTTGACAGGAGGAAGAAATGACTCTGTGTCGGGATGAATAGGGAGTTCAACACATAGCCTAAATCCATTCATTCATCTGAAGTCTGCAATATAGGGTGGGGTGATGGGGTTTAGTACTGTAGTGCAGAAAAAATCCTGCTCTGGATGTAAAGGTTGCCGGGAAAGGTAAAGTAAAAAAAAAAATAGGCGCTGACTTTGGAAGTCACGCAAACTAAGATAAAAACTGTGTAATTTCATCCAAGTGCAAGTCATGCACCTTGGCAGTTTTATCCTCTAATAGTCATCAATGCAAAAAAGCATGATTCAGCTCCAGGGAAATAAAGTCCATCTGTTTTGTCACAAGACATCAGAGATGTAGTGTGAATCACTGACGTGTTGCATGCTTTGATTTCATTTTCTCATGCCACTGCGTGCCAAACAGCCCCTTGTTTTTCAGCTGACACATAGGAAAGGGTTACTGACTTCCCAAAAGTGATGCGATTCTAGTCTGGCAGAGTACAGTGTACAGCAAAAAATAGCTTTGTACAAACACAACAATGACTTTTGTTCAAAACAAAGTAGAGAGTAGAGTAATGCCCCAATCATTATAGTGGTAAAAGATTTCTGGCCAACAGTTCTGTGATGTGCTACACTAAAGTCACCATTTCAAGCTCCGGATTATTAAAAACAGTGGAAAATATAACAAAGTATACAACTCAAGACTGATAAGTGAAGGCATTTTATTTTAAATATTAGCTGCCATTGTTTGTGTGGTAATTTGTTTTACAGTATATGTGATATTTTTAATTGAACTATTTATTATTTGGTATTTATATATTTGGTATTGTTTTCATACATATAAAGTCAAAAAAGATGCCTAATATAAGTATAACTATGCAACTTGCCAGACCATATTTGTCATATTAAACCTCTTTTTTGAAAAAAGTGAAGCAGATTCATAAAAATATTATGCACTGTAAATAAGAAAGAAGTATTCAAAGTTATCTCAAACTCCAGCGAATGGCCATTGATTGCTCCCAAAACAAAAATTAGATGTTTAAACAAAAGGTTTTATTTATTACATTTTAAAATTAAAGCTTAAATTACTACTATTTTATTGCATTATTATTTATGAACCCTCATATGGACTTTCTGTATGACTTTTTTAGTGCTTTCGCATCATTTCTAGAGCTTGACAGATCCAGTATTATGCCACCCATAGAGAGTGAGCAAATCATAAAAGTTTTCATCTTGGAGTGAAGGATTTTTGTAAGTGTTCAAATGACTTTTTTAAACCGACTGCTGTCATTTATAAATGCATTAACAATGTCTGTTGATGCCCAGCAGTCTGTTTCTCCCAGTCTCTCTTCTTAGCCTGTGTATATCCCTTCTTTGAGGAGGTATTATTAGCTGGCAGGAGAGGAGAGAAAGTGATGGAATGCAATAAGAACATGGATGCAGGGTCTGGGAGACAAGCATAAACCAAACACACTCAGTACCCTTATAAGGGCATCACTATTGTGATTATAGCTTTGCTGACACATTCGCTCAAGATATGAGCTGAGCTGGGTTTTCTCAGGATGGATTCCTCATGTGGAGCGCTACATAATGAGAGACTGTGTCTTGACGGTTTATGAAAACTGAACGCTAGAACGTTCTGGTGGTTTATTGTTTGGGATTGGTCACAGCTCGCACATTAGAGCTATTTCTGCATGTGCTCGACATGTGTGTGGAGACGCACAGCGCTCTCTCTCATAGAGTGATGTCAGCTTCACGTCTAAGTAGTTCTTAAAAAGGGAATTGTTGTGAAAGTCTGGCAACATGATGTATAGACATTTTATGCCTAAGTAGCGATTAGCGAGTAGTAATATGAGAATTATTCAGTAAATAAAATTCGGTCATTTTTACTTATTATTAGAAAATGTTATCATATCTTTTACATTAATTTATATTAATCAATTGTCTTTATTTTAAATTGTCATCAATTATCTGACACAAACATTAAATGCCTTAACCTTTGATCAAGTTTAACATGGCGACTTATATGCAAGTTTGTCCATAATGAAAGTAATGCTACAAAGCAAAGATATTATGTGCAATAATTATTTTATATAGGACTAGATACACGCAGACCTCACGTAACCATTTAAAATTCATTAGTATGCCAAGGCAAAACAAAGTATGATAATGACAGTCAACATCATAAAGCAAAATGAAGCAAAAACATCACCACACAGCAACAGTTCATGTTCAAAACACAGACTGTAACACTAAATGCATAATTTATTCATGCTGCAATGCATGCTGGAAGCTTGCAAGTCATATTTTTCAGTACAAAAATTTATGATCACTTTTTGTTTTGGTGCATATAGTAATACACATATATAAATATCCATATAATATTTTTTTTACATATAGCATTTCAGTTTTAGCTATTTTCATACATTAAGTTAACCTAAATGAAAATGAGAAATATGACTAATTGAAATAAAATACCTTTTTAATATTTAATTTATTTATTTGTTATCATTATTATCGTTGTTATTTTTTATTTCAGTTGATCTTTATATTACTCAAGTTATCCAATTTTAGCATAATAATTTAGTCATAATATCCTGACTAAAAGCTTAACTTATTTATACATTATTTGCTTGTTTTTTTGTTGTTTTTGTTGCTGTTTTTTTGTGCCATCTCATCTGCAAGTTAGACTAGTTTCATATGTTTCTCTAAATTCTGACATGGATACATAACATGTATAGATTTAAATTTCTTATATAAAAATATCTTTTTTTGTGTTTTTTCAAACAAGAAACTAGTGAAATGAGGACGAAATGGCATCTAAATAAATGTTATAAACCATGTTGTGAACCATTTGGCTTTCAACATCAAACCACTTTTTAATCTCTTGGTCCTCTGGAACGAAAAAGAATAAAATAATGAAAATAAACCGAGAGAACATGTCTGAGGATGAGAGTAGGTTTAGGAGCATTTCCAAAATAAAAAAACAGCCTATTATAAATGATCTCTCTACAAACTTGTGGCCTATAAAACTAAACTTAGTGTCCTGCTCTTTTTGTCATTGCCTATAAAGCAAGTGCAGGTGGGTTTAGGCGATGGGCAGTCTGGAAGAGAGGTGTACGCTAAATCTAGATGATTTATATACTCTGTGTTTAGCCGAATAGCTGTGGGTGCAAATAATCAAAGAAGCGAGCCGTTACTCACTTACAGGTGTTCACACATTATAAGAGACTGACCTCAAGCTGTGCCTCCCTTCAATTCCCAAACCACTGAGGCCCCCAGTACCCACAGGACCCCCTCACGGGTCAAAGGTCACCCCCTTGAATTTATTTATCAGTACATCTTTCAGAAAGCAGTTCCGGATCAGATGACATCGGAGAGGAGTGTTCTGGAAAAGTTATTTGTTTTTGTGCAACTGCTCACTTTATTTAGAAAGAGAGCTTTGTCATTTTAAGAGTGGCTAAGGGAATGTTTGCTCACGATCTTAATGACTTTGTCGAGGAAGGCCATTCATCTTTCTCTCTGCGCATTACAGGAATGAACCCCAGGAGGTGACCTCCTGGCAGATACGCACGTCCTCATATTTCTGAGTTCAATGTGTTCCTGGGTCAACATATTTTGTTGACCCTGGAACAACATTTTAATCCAAAAATGACATTTTGACCATATCTCTACACCTAAACCTATGAGTAATGCCTAAAATTAGGAGAAATCATACGAATGACACTGCTGTACAAGTACCAAACACTGATTATAAGCCTAAACTTCACAAAAACTATAAACTCGTTCTAATGATTAGTTAATCACAATGTTATTTCAGGGCCAACAAAGATGTTGATCCAGAAACATGTCGCACTCAGCAAAATTAGGTTCTGCTGCAAGATAAACGTGGTTTACATGGAGCCATGCTGGAGAAAATGCTGCGATAAACACAGCATCACAAGGAGCGCTTTTTAGTTTTGGAATGATAAATATTGGCAGATATTTAAATATTAGTACACAAACACTCAAATATATTATGGCTACAGGCCTGAACATGAGCTGTTTATACAAGACGAATTGCATCGATTTATTTGAAATGAGGGAATCACGCTATAATTTACTAAGATTGAACTGAAAAGAGTCCAATTAGAAAGTGGGAAAAAGTCAGATTTGATATCATTCTTAACATCTGTGGTGCCATGAAGATGCTTTAAGTCCACGTAAACTTTCATTGCACAATTTTTTCCAGCTGATGAACGATACAAACATTGACAGCCAGTCAGAATCCATCCTGCTTTAACAAACTTGACAATTTAAAGCAGCAGATGCAAGTGTGCTTAAGGCCTGTTCACACCAAGCACGATAAATATAAAGACAACTATCAAAATAACTACATTAGTGTCCACACCAGCGGACAATATCGTCTGTTTTATTCTAAGTGCACTCGCATCTGCCGCTTTAAATTCTCTCCAGCTCATGATAGCAGAGATGGATTCTGATAAACACACAATATCATTCACTGATGTGGATGCTAATGTCGCTATCTTTATAGTTGTCTTTATAATGATCATACTTTGTGTGAATGGGCATAAAGGCCTGATAACTATAAAGATATCGATAAAGGTATAGTTCTAAAAATCTTTCTAAATGTAAAAAAATTGAGTCCACACCACAACTATAACGATAAAGAAACGATATCGTTATAATCATTTTCAGAACGATTTTTTTTCCAGCTGATGAACGATATATATATATATATATATATATATATATATATATATATATATATATATATATATATATATATATATATATATATATATACATATATATACATATATACACACACAGCGACAACCAATCAGAATCTGTAACGAGCTTGAAAATGTGCGCTTGGAATAAAAAGACAATATAGTTCACTCATGTGGACAGTAATATTGTTATCTTTCTAGTTATCGCCCCTTGGCATGAACGTGCTTTGTGTATCACAATCATTCATTTAAATGTGGAACACAGCCTTGAACACACAGATTTGACTCCCAGTTTGGTTACAGTTCTATGGTTTTGATCGAATATAAAAGAGTAAATTAGTGTCCAATCTTGCTGTAATTCTTCTTTTTCACAAGAGACCTCACAGGACACACCTGTATTCACAGCTGTAAATCTGCTCTTTCCTCCTCTCTCGTCCACTTATTACAAACAAATAACACCTACCATGTGAATTTTTGCTTCATTCACTGTGAGTTGAAGCAAATGAATTACGGATCTCTAATGATAAAGGTTTAGATAAATTAAGTCATTCTGGCACTCAATTTTGGTCCTCAGATATGGTTAAAGGTGATTTATAGGCAATATTTCGATTGCTTGGTCAGAAACAGCTCTGTGGAGAAAACGAGCAGAATTTTTGCAGCTGGCTGTTGAGTTGCGTGTGAACACTTTGTCACAGAGCAGTCTCTCACAAACACAGATGCGTAAATACACTCTCCTGCTATGCTCACAGAGAGAAACTCCAAACTGAGGAGGGCAAAGCCGCATAGAGAATTTTACCTCACGGTGTCTAAAACGCAGAGAGAGTCCAGTGCTTTTCAAATACAACAGCCCTGTTACTCATTTAACTTTGCGGTTTAAATGCTTTGGCAGTGTATTAGTGGCCTTTTGGCAGCAGCAGGCAACCATGCGCCGTTAAACGGGTAAAGTTAAAGCTTCTCCAGTCATCCTTGACACAGTTCACATCAAACAGGGAATTGTGGGAAGGTGCAATTGTGCAATGGCCTGACGCTGTAAATTATTTAAATGCTGTAAAGTTCATTTCAGACAGAGAAACTTGTATAAATACACATAAAACAATATTACATTTAAAATGTACATTTCAGACACAGTATCGTCAGTCTATGTTTGCTAAATTGTTCCAAAGCCGAAGAACACATTAGTGAATCAGTTTTTGGAATGAACTGGTTAAATAAATTATTCAATGGTGCACTCAAAAAAGACTTTTTGTTTTGTTTCCTGAATGAGTCAATATGTTTGAAAGAATTGGTTGTGCGAATGATTTCATGATTTTACGAGGCTGTCAGCGCCAACGGCAAGTCAACAAATCTAATTTTCCTAAAAAGATCTTTCATCTTTTAATCCGTAGTATTTACATTTTAGTTTATTTCAGCCTGTTTTAACTGATGAAAATAATTTTACTATTAGGTCTAGTTAACAATATCAACATTGTCTAGAAGTATCTGCTCTATAATATGTAATTACGTTACCTTTTTAAATAATATTTTCAATGTTATCAGCATATTTTTCCCAGAACTTTTTGATTTAACTTGGGCCAGAGGAGTTTCATCAACGGAGACAAACTGGTGCTGTGCGTCTCATGGGAGCTGGTTTGGATCAGTCAGCAGCCTGTGATGTACCATGTCTCTGTGCTCTCTGGAGGGTGATTTGGGCCGAGATCGGTGGGCCGAAAGCAAGGGGCTCCAGCAGCTGCTTCTAGTTGTGCAAATACACACATACGAACATGCATATGTACGTGTTCATACACACACAGCCTTTCTAAATGGCATCTGGTTCCTCATGAAAGATATCGAGGTGGGATGTTGGGGTCATCCGCTGAGCCAGGAGTGCAGTTTGGTACTTAATCTCATAAACATGACTCTGGATTCTTCACAAGCGATGGCAGCATTCCAGAGCTGATCCCACGGGCTGCTGTAGCACTCGCATCCAGGAATCAGTCAACTGTGCTTTGGTCCGGACCCAAGTAACAAGAACCACACTGAGAGGAGATGAAGTACATACACAAGGTGTGCTGTGTCTTCTTATTGCTGTAGCTCAGCTGCTAGAGCATGGCGTTAGCAATGCCAAGGTCATGGGTTCAGTTCCCAAGAACATATATATCTTCATTGCATGGTAAGTTGCTTTAGATAATATAAAGTGCCTGTGTCAAACTGATGAAAGCTTTGCGCTTGTAATTTACAAATAATAAGCCATTTCTTCATGACATTAATTACACAAAATATAATCAAAAATGTCAAATAATGCTCCGTTTATAAAATATAATCAGCAATAAATCTTTTCATATTGGCAAGTGTGCTGTTCACAGAGACAGTAAACCCCAGAATTAGAACCAGGATCATACTTACAACCGTTTTTCTGTTCTCTGATGAGTCAAAACCAGACTGTATTCAGAGCCAGGGGGTGAACAGCTCAATGTTAAAGCAATGGCTCGGTTAGGATCTCATTAGAGACCTTATTAGAGACGTTTTTATGATGAGGGACGGGAAGAATTTGGCAGCATGAGAAGTACAAATCACGCTTTGCTGACGTGTGTCGATGTGTGGCAGCTGTACTGGCCGGATTTGGCCTGTTATGACGTGCATCCGATTGTAAACTATCAAACGTCAAACTCACAAACATGTCAAGACGAATGCAGCCATTTAAGGTGAACGAGGTTACAGAGAGGTGCTGGCTAGTTTTCTCTTTTATCGCTTCCAAAACATACGTTCTCATGCAATCGCTCAGATTCATCCGTGTATGTTACAGCACCACCAAGTGGTTCAAGTATGAGTCTGTGACAAAAATAAGGATGTTCAAATACTAAAAAAGTACAGTAAAAACATGTGTTGAGTTTGTACTTGAAAAATCATTACAGATTGCATTTTTATCCAGGAAAAGAGCATCACATCAGTGATTCTTTGAGCGTTTGAGAAGTTCGGGTCATTAAATAATATCTTTACCAGTCTGAGGAACTGGTTTTCTTCTAAAGTCCTCTCTTTTTGGCTAAAACTAAAGTGTGGTTTGAAATACTTTCCTCGTGGAGCTTGTTTTACGTGTGTAATGACTGTGGGTAGCGTGTGAGGAGTCTGTGTGTGGGGAATGTTTACAACATCACTGTATCTACAGATCGCTTGTTAAATAAAAAAAAGCTCAACATTACAGTGCTGTGATATTTGAACCAGCAAAAAAAAACAGTAAAAGCTTTGGCTCAGATGAGGGAAACTTCAGAAACACCTCTAAAGAATGACAGATTGACCTGTTAATAGCCTTCACCTGCCATCTTAAGGTAGCTGCTTTATAAATATATTAGGAAATGCATTTACACATGATTGAGAAGGCCAACAATTGCATATTGCATTAATAATCATAAAACTCCCCTGATATTTTGGATGGTTGGTTGTTTGCTTGATTTAATCAGAAGCATTTAATATGAAATGCAGAGAACTCCTGCTGGGTTACTGAACCCCAGGACCCACCACAACGCTGCTAACCTGAGGTTTGGATCAAAACTCGGATCTCCGGCCTTTTTATAGACATTTTCGTGGCAATTTTAGTGAGAAGCTGTAAAGAAAGAGTTTAAGTGTAGTATTAGAGTAGCTAGGTATTATTAAAGAGAAATAAAATGAGTGGGAAAGGTTTTTGGTTTGTTTGTTTTTTTTAATCAAAATGTAGTGTTTGGAATATTTTGTGAACATTTTCATATAATATCATTAACTGTATTGATATGATTTGTTTTATGGGAGGCAAATGAATAGCCCTACATCTCACTAAAAACAATATTTGGTGAATTTAATGTATTTTCTATTCTAATCTAAACATCTTTGATATTCACGTCACATTTTAGAGTAGGAAATGCACCTTTGATACAAACCTTTCAAGGTTTCACACATTTAAATGGTATAATTAGTTACTTTTTTCATTTTGGCATAACTAATGCTGAGTTATCAAATCTTAACATCTCAACATCAGCAATTGTGAAAAACATTGCACGGTTTCAAACATCTGCAGACAACATTTCATTCAGTACTCCGTGTATAAACTCCTCATATTTAATCTCTCCAAATCACAGAAAGCGCCAAACAGATTATCATCCGATAATTGCAAACTGCATAAACTGTGACAATGACTGCACTTTAAACAATGTCTGAGTCAGTCAATGAAAGTCTGAGCAACATTGTTTTTGGACAAACCTCTTTCTGGTGGTCTGTTAGTGATCTAAAGATGAAAGGTGTCATGTTGTTTTTGTCTACTACTGCAAAATGATTCAGTATTTTTGTATCTAATTTCACTGACTTTTGTTTTTCTCCATTCTTTGCGCTACGAGTCATAGGAAGAAACAGACATCGGCCAACTTATAAACAGATTGTCGAGCAATTTCTGTCCTGATTTAATCTCCAAATCTTAATGAGCTTCTTTCTTCTGTTTATCACAAGAATGTTGCTAAGGTTTTGCCTTTGACTTCCATAGTACTTGTATCCACTCTAGAAGTCAATGGCTGCCATCAAGTGTTTGTTTACCAACGTTATTCAAAAATACCTTCTTTTTGTCCTAAACAGAAGAAAGAAACTCAGGTTTGGACCAACCTAAGAGTGACTAAATGATAACAAAAAAATTTATTTTTGAGCCAACTATCCATGCATACTCGTATATGAATGGTATAAAAGGAAAATGTTTTACTTAGTTTCCTTTAGACCATTTTACTTCCAGTAGCCTTTGTTTTAGGCAACGATACTTTTTTTTCACATCGTATCTTACTACAGAAATGCGCTTTGACTTTGAAATACTGCCTTATACTGCCACCCTCTGATCAGCTGGACAGTTTTAACAGATGTGTTGTTTTGTAGGGCTATTAGTCTCTCAGCGTTCTCGGTTTTTGTTTAATATATAATAATAACGATAATAAGATATTATAGTTGTTGATTTTAACACGTATCGTACAGTGATGTGACAGGTGCGTCCCCTCCTCTCTTCCCTTCTCATCATGGCTTCTTCCTCGCGCTATCCGCATGCTCCACGTCGGCTAAAGGAAGGTCGGCGCCTGTCGTCAGATCCGCAAGGCATTTCGGGCTACTGGAGGCTGATTCGCCCAATAATACAAACAAGCCGCCGGACATAGTGGAAACGGTTGAACATGCGAAAAGCCGTTTGCTTATGAATTAACAAATTCAGCCTCCATGAATGCATGCTTTTGGTATTTCCGCACTCTTTTGGAAGTGGCAGGGTATAATTGCGCATGAACTGGGATACATTATCCAGCACGCGTGACAAATAGCTAATCCTGCAATAGGAAATATACAGGTAAGATATGCATGTCTTGTTGTTTTTTTTGGTTTTGTTTTGCTTTGCTTTCTGCAGTCTTTATCACGCTGAGCAGATGTTGAATTACTGTTCGCGTTGAGCATCGTGGCTAAATACATGACGGGAAAAAAATAATACGTGGCTTTAGCTAGCGATGTTGATGATCAAGTGTGTCATATTTGTGTTGGTGCGTGAAAAAAACGTTTTTTTTTTAATTAAAGGCCCTTGGGCGACATGGACGCTCTCTTGGACGTTGTATGCTTGAGCCAACCTGTCACATTATAACAATAATGCATTACGAGAAAAAATAAATGCATAACTGTTTCACGGCTGAAGGAGCCATAAGGCCATGATTTAATAAATGTCTGTCTTTAAACGCAGTAGAAATTCTGTACTTTTATTTAGAGGGGATAAAAGGATTAAATGAATTTTACTCGAGTGTGTGCAGTTGAATGATGTCGATTAATGCTATGAAGATGGTCGTCGTTCACCTGTTCCACCTGTTCGTTCAAGTAGTTGTTCCGTGGGATATATAGACCTCACGCATATCATTAAACGTTCATCGCTAGTTCAGCAAACGTTTTCGTTCACCTTCACGAACTGTTTTTTTTTGTTTTTGTTTTTTTTTGCAATGTGAGCTCATAATTGCATACATTTGTGTTTTAAAGACTTAGTATGAACAAATAACATTCCATTGCTGTCTATGAATAATTAACACATTGAGCAAATTTTTCGCTGAACTAATTACTTTGTAGGCCAATGTTTTTTTTCTAACGGCAATAAAAGCTTTAGTGAAAGTCGTTGATAAATAGATAAATAGAAATGCTATTGAAAATGTTGTTGTTTGTGAGGAGATTTGTAAGCATGCACATTTTATAAAAAGTTATTTGTGTCGGTCCACTTGGTGTTTGCAGACAAATTAGTTGAGTGAATTATTTAATGACTGGCTCACAACACATTTGTAGCCACCTATTGACTGATCTGAATAAATCCTTTTAGTGAACAAATATTTAAATCGCTGGGATGGATGAAAATCCTCATCACTTATAAGCATCCCATTCTAGTCCCTTCAGACTTAGTTTTAGGCAGATGCTTAATGAGGCAACATTACCTCAGCCAGCTAGCTCAAGTCGTGTTTCTTTTACTGTAGTGGTTGTCATAGATGCAGCCTTGGTTAGATGGCGTGCTGCCTCTGCAGATTCAGTGGAAACTCGCACGAAAAAAAGGCACTGATGCATGTTGTTGCGCAATCCTATCCATGTAATGATGTCGTGTGTCTTTTGAAACCTTGTAGAGCAACATAATTGCACTTTAGATAAAAAAAACAATATATCCAGCCACCCAAGCCCTTGGAGGGTTTGCATAAGTGTATATGAGTGTGTATATATAGGTTGCTAAAATGTCATCTAAATTGATGCCATATGTGCTTCTGAATAATAGCATTTCTACAATATATCATGAGTGTCATCCTCAAAGCATCTTTCTGTAGGTGGTAATAGTGCAAAGTGTTCATAAGTATAAAAAAAAAGAAAAAAAAGAAGAATGTCATTCTCATTGACAGTCAGCTGGTAAATCAAAGATAATACAGCAAGCCACAAATTGAAACATTGCTTTCTGGCATAAGGACTTTGCCACAGATTCGTTACGCTAAGTGCTTATTTTAATGCCTTCAATAAGGTCACATCATCCCACATCCCATGACCATGGTCCTGTCCCCTGCATTCCAGCGTTACTGTAAAGGAGCACTTGCGCTGGCTCACCGCCATCACCACTGCTCACTGAGTGCGAATTTATTAATGCCAGTTTTCCGTTCCTGTGGTTTACAGATAAGACCTGAACCATTAGCTTTTATCCTGCCTAAATTTCATGCTCTAGCACTCGGGAGAATTAAATGGCTCTTCTGTGAAGGCAGACTATGATGCCTCCGCTCACATCGGCCCTTTGAGCACCGAGCCTCCCTCTCCGAGTGCCTGTCTAAAGCTGAAGCTTAGACGAACTTTCATGAGTCACATGATTGTTGCATAGCTCCCAGCATTCCTATATTTCCCTCTGCCCATTGAGGAGGCTGAGCCTGAGAGCTAACAATGAAGCTCGCTTGAGAAGTTGCTCGCTCATTGCTGTGAAGCCCCTCCCGCAGGTGTGGGAATGGGCTTGAAGGAGTAACCAAAGCAAGTATCAATGGAAATACCTAGAAACTTAAAGCGGTTTTTATCCGGGTTAAGTGACAGATCTAGTCGTTTCAACTCAATGGCAGTTCCTTTTATGGTAATAACTGGGTTGGGCTCTGTCAGATCTGATAGTGCGTTTCAACAGCACATTCCTGAGTAAACTCTTTTCCATCTATATCTTCCGGCAAACATATGCGGAATATACATTTGTAAAATGTTGTGTTAAGTAAAATGACAGCAGGCCTTGTTTATCATTCACATCAACCTTGTGAGCGTGTTATAATAGCATTTGTTGTCTGCAGTGAAACCTGGTTTGCATTGTTAATTATCAGCTGTGAATTTATGAATATATTATTCTGAAATGTCACAAACAACCGTTTTTAATATATCGATGAGCTCTTTTATTTTCTCACCTTATCTCACTCTCTCTTTCAGTAACACTACAGTATGGCAGACAGTATGATGAGTAAAGCAGCCACTATGGAGATTCCTATTAACAGTAATGGGGACTCTAGGAATCTGGCCGAAGATGACAGCCTGGAGCAGGTGAGCGATACATGGTGATTCAGGTAAATACAGTTGCAGTTTACCTGAACTCACCCTATTGGTTGTTTTTATTTATTTATTTATTTTTCTGTTTCTATTTGCAAAGTAGAAGCCATAACAAATCAACAAAATGTGGGTTTTCATAGAGTCTAAAATATAGCTGTCTGCCCAGTTGGTTTAGTTTTGTTGCAGGTTTCACAATATCAGCCGTGAGAAAAGATCTCATGGTAGCAGGTGGTGCAAACATCGCGGTTTTTAATTTTCCAGCTTTTTCTTGAGAACTTAGGAATAAGGCTGTAGCGCATGTTAATAAGTAACAGTAATCATTTATGTCATAAAAATGGCTTGTGGCGATACTTCAGTGTACATTACTTCTTATAGGCTGAAGAAGGCGGCTAAATTTGCCAAGCACAAAGTGTTCAAATCTCTGTATTGTTGAAACCATTGTAAAGAAAATGTAAAGTAGTAATGTTGTCACAAGACACACCTCTGTAAGACAACTAAACCGAGGCACTGGATCCGGGAGAATGTGTGCGCAAACAGACAAGTAGTGGTATTTGCTAGGATGTTGAATCATTCCTACAAGGAAGTAAAGGTTCTTTGTTTTAGTTTGTTGTTGTTGTTTTGTTTTTTTAATGTTATGTTTTTCGTGTTATGCCCATTTTCAAAAGCTTATCCTAGAATGACTGTTAGCGATCATGTTCACAGTTGCATTAATGGCTCGGTTGAAGGCAGATGGTACTTTGGCGTTACACTGTGTCTTTAAATAGATCAGGAGAATTGAACCAGATTGTGACAACAGACTTTCTAAATGTTCTTGTCTTTACCCAGAGAAAGAGTGGCATCAGTTTTTTTTTTTTTTTTTTTTTAATTATACCTTTCACTGATTATACCGTTTACTGATGTTTGGATTGACAAGAATCTGTTAGCAACCCAGTTTATGACTCATGATTAATAAAGAGGCTTAATTCTTTGTTTAATTAGGGCTAAAATTACACAGAATAGTTTAACTCCGTGCTTTTTCTTTCTTTTATTGTTCAGCCTGTCTTTATTGTATTAACAGGTGCTAATGGCTGTTTAGCTGCAAATTATGGATTCCATTGTGTTTGATGGTTTACTTCATCATCACTGTTCAAGTCTGATTTTGTTTTACATTGTGCTTCATTTTTGGTTTGTTTATCTTTCTTTTTTGTCTTTTGTTGTCATGTTCTTCCCCGATGTCTGTGCAGGCTGCAAAGATTCAGTGGAGCTTAAGAGAGAAGGTAGGGAGTCCCACAGGCCTCAGGGTGAGAAGGAACACTGGGAAGGGTGGCTGTGTGTGTGTGTGTGTGCACGTTTGTCTTTCCAGCAGATAATGATTTTAGTTCTCCCATAACCTGGTCACAATGGACAGGATGTTTTCAAATCAAATGCATTTTTTTTTTGGCCTGTGTCACTCCCTGTTAATCAGTGTTTGAGGTCAGGACAAATACAAATGCTACATACATTTTATGTATACATACAATACATTTAATTAGTTTGATATGAAAAACATCCTGTTTTGTCTCTCTGTGGTATTAACCCATGGGATAAAAGCGACCTATTATTGTATATTAACTCTGTATGTTCAATTAAATGTTTATTAACCTTTACAATTCAGTTTTTTTGTGTGTGTGTTTTGTTTTAGTTTTTTTACCTCAAGGGTCTTTTCAGGTCATGGTTGAAGCTTGCATTGGAAAGCCATTTAAATGATCATTCATTCTAATTTGACTTTGCGTCTACCACATTTAAATATAATGTTTAACTAAATTTAGAGTTAAATTAATATTATATTTAAACCAAAATCTAAAAAACAGCTGATCAAACCATTGCAGATTTCCCATTAAAGACCAATAATTTTTACACGTGTTGTTGTTGTTTATTTGTAAGAAAGCTCTTTTTCTTAAGTTTGTGTCGGATAACACGTAACACACTGGTGTGGGTTGTTGAGTTTTTATAGTGATTAATGTGACTTGTTTCAGATTATTTCTTTGTGCTGCAAATGGCTTGTAAGCTTTGGTGTCAGATTCTTTTAATACATCAAGGAAACACATGGATTTTCACAGGGTTTGTTTTCACAGGAAATTAAATACTTTTTTTTTTTTTTTTTTTGACGCGTTTCACAGGCATGTGATTTTGTTTTTTGGGGGTTTTTTTGTTAATAATGTAATCCTGGGTCTCTTATGATTCTAAACATAAAATGTCCTTTCTAACATTTTACAGCTCTTGCCATTGTTTTTATAGAAGTGTTGGCTCATTTCATGAAAAAAAGAATGCCTAGGTTGTAGCTATTATCATATTCTTAAGATTTTCTTTTTTTACATTTCTGCAGGACTTACAGCAGGTCATGGTGTCGGGGCCCAACCTAAATGAGACCAGCATTGTATCAGGTGGTTATGGAGGTACAACAGAAGGCATCATTCCGACCAGCTCCATCAAAGGTAAAATCATGTTCTTCCATAACCCAATTGCAAAAGACCCTATGTGTGTATAATTATCTCTGTGTAATTAGGCTAGTTTTAGATTCACTAAAACTGTTTTGTGGAATGACTTTGATGACATTTGTCTGTCTCAAGCAAATACATGCATTATTTTTTCCTGGACGCACTTGCAGTTGTTCAATATGATTTGGGTTTTCCACTTTCTTTTCTGTGGTGCAAACCAGAAGAAATCCCAGGGCTCCCAGAGGCGTTTGTCATTATATGTATAGGTATTCACTGAGTCATGCTTAATGGCTTTAAATTTTGACACAGATCCAAATAGACAAATAAGCTTAAGCCTCAATGGAAAATGAGGCTTACTTCTGCAAAGTAACAAAGCCAAAACTTACAGCTTTTGGTTTGATTTGATTTGAATGTAGTTACACATGGCTAACAAAATGACTTTTTGTCTGGGCAGGATTTGGGATTTGTGATTGTAAGGTGACGACCCTGGCCCCTTAAATCTATTTACTTCTGATTCTGTGAGGACCTTCTGTCTCTTTTACCCTTTCTCAGGCCCTGCAGTCCGTGTTAACACTGACTTTTTGGGCAACAGACGCATTCCAAATGAAGGGCAAGGTCATTCATGCCTCATTCATAACGCATCTCTCTTCTTTCTTGTTTTCCCACCTTCCTGTGGTGCCTTGAAAACGTTTTTTGTCTTTCCCAGGGTATGGGATGCTGTACTACAGGAATCGCATGGCTTTTCTGTTCTCTCTTAGCAGACTAGACTGGGCTTTATTTTCTCTTTCTAGTCTTTCTTTCAGGGTCGAGGATGCTTTTAACATTTGCAGAAATTTTGTAATGAGGAACCTTTTGTCATTTTCCTTTTGAATTTGTTGTTTCAATTTAAGTCTTGCTGACTTGCTGGAAATGTAAAAAAAATCTGCTTCAGAATTGCTGGGTGTAAAAGTTACTGTATGATACTTCACTTTTTTTCCTGTGTAAATGAACTGTTAAATTATCAGACATATCTGGGGTTTAAACAGTCATGTGATGTTAAGTGAACTGTAAATTCAGCAGATTTAACAAAATATCAGTTGTGTGAGTGTGTGTGTTCCTGTTTTCATTTCATCTCATTACATTATCACCTTCTCTCTCTCTCTCTCTCTCTCTCCCTTTTTCCCTTTTCCCTCCCTCCATCCTCCTGCTCTTTCTTCCCATTCAAACACGTACACACTGGCATTACACACTCATATTATACAAACCATTCCATTGTAAAAATAAATTCCCAATTGCCTAAATAATTGCAAAACCTCTTGCATATCCACCACCTACTCCCTGTTCCCAATCATATACTCCCAACATCCCCTGCTATCCCTGGCCATGACCACCTCCAGACCTGCGAATGAAGTCTAGGGGTGTTAGCATTGCCTCAAGCCAGATTGCTGCCTGCCGAATAGCCCACCAATCAGAAGACATCCCCTGTGTCCCAGGTATTCCAAAGAGCGCTGGATCATTTAAAGACTCTTTGGCAACACATTCCCCCTATTCAGTAAAACACTTTCATTTATTCACTCTCATCTCATCTGTTTCCCATATAACTGATTGACTTTCAGAGCTGTCTGTCTCTGATGCAGTGATACCAGCAATATCTGCAAATTATGTTTAAATAATTTAGATGTATAGAGTAGAGTAATGTATATGTAATTTTGAAACTTACTGTGAGTATGCTCTGTGTATCAGGGTCCAACATGCATCACGGCAGTAGCAATTCGTCCATGACAGCAGAAGAGGCCACAAGAGGTGTTGCTGTGGAGAAATTTGACATCATGAAGAAATGGGGCCTGAACACATATAAGGTTTGTCAGTTAACTCTTGTCTTTTGGGATTAGATGTCATGCCTTGTTAATCACTCCTATTCTAAAGCCATTTGTATTTGTCATCCGTCTCTCCCTCAGTGCACCAAACAGATGATCTCTGAGAGGTTTGGCCGTGGCTCACGTACTGTGGATTTGGAGCTGGAGGCTCAGATCGAGGTTCTGCGGGAAACCAAACGGAAGTACGAGAATGTGCTGCATTTGGCGCGAGCGCTAACCAACCACTTTTACAGCATGGTGCAGACGCAGCACGCCCTCGGAGACACTTTTGCTGACCTCAGTCAGAAGTCTCCAGAACTTCGGGTGAGACAGCGTGGCTAACTTAAGATTTGTTGTGATTGCCATGTATAATTATGGGAGTGCTGTAAACAAACTCATGTATTTCATTCAGTTGCAGAATGTATAATTCAAACTGTCAGTGTTAAAAATAACTACTTCTTGCAGACGGAGAAGACTATGTCACCAAGTGCTAAAAGGCCACAATTGTTTTTGGGTTTACTGTAGCGTTTGTGTTCAGTTATTAATACACAGCATCAGTAAAGAATCTCTCTAACATTGCTGGATTGATTGTCCAAAAATAGTCTAAAGCTGATTGTTATCATGTACAGATGAGTGTTATTTTAGTATTAGTTACAAACTTTTTGTTTATTTTGTACAAACATTTAGTAATATTTTGAATCGGCTTTTATTTCAATATTTTCAGTTTGTTTTCCGTTTACATTTATTTTAATCTTAGTTTTAATCTTTTTACTACTTAAAATGATTTTCATTCCATTTTGGTGTGAAGGCAATATTTTCATTTTTTTTTTAATCTAATGTTTATATATTTCAATCCAAAGTTTAGTTTTGTGGTGTTATTCGTGCACAGGATGAGTTTGGATACAATGCAGAAACACAGAAGTTGTTGTGCAAGAATGGAGAGACTCTGCTCGGTGCCATCAACTTCTTTGTGTCCAGCATCAACACACTGGTGAACAAAACAATGGAAGACACGTTGATGACTATCAAGATGTATGAGAATGCCAGGTAAAAAACTACTCCAGCTCTGTAGCCTTCAGTATAGTAGCCATCATTTGAATTAGTTTTGTCTACTTGTCTGAAATATGAAGAGGCACTGAGCCCTACTTTCTATCAGAGCTGGAAATTCAAGCGCTTGAATTGTGTTTTAGGTTAATTAGCCTGTGATACTGGACGTTTGAGAGGGTCATTATACGTTACAGTTGTCTGGTTTAGTATCGAATATAGCTGCACGTGCAGGCATGATGGTATTGAATGAACTCAGAGTGAGGTACTGACAGTGACTGGCCCTCTTACTCAGTCTTTAGAGTTGTTTATTTTGTGTGGTACATGTTGAGATCTTTGAGAAACCTTTGATGCTTTGTGCTTTATCTCATGCAATACTAACTACCTTTAATGTCAGATTTCATCATAACATTCAACTTTGGGCATCACACTGTATTAAAAAAAGTTTCTCTGATCTCTTATAGACTAGAGTTCGATGCATACAGGGCAGATCTGGAAGAGTTGAATATGGGCCCACGGGACGCTGTTACTATGGCTCGTATCGAGGCTGCTCAGCAGCAGTACCAGATCCACAAAGACAAATATGAACGTCTCCGCAGTGATGTCAGCATCAAGCTCAAGTTCCTGGAAGAAAACAAGGTGCCTGACCACCAGCATAACTTCCTGAAATCACTCAAGTAGCCTGTAATCCGTTTATTCTCTCTATCTTGACCATGATTTGTGTATCTCTCTCACAGGTCAAAGTGATGCACAAGCAACTTCTGCTGTTCCATAATGCCATCTCTGCCTACTTTGCTGGAAACCAGCAACAGCTGGAACAGACCCTCAAGCAGTTCAACATTAAACTCAAACCACCAGGGGCTGACAAACCTTCTTGGCTGGAGGAACAGTGAAAGTGCCCATTTACCCCATTATATGTCTTTAGCCATACAGAGCAACACAGTAGGACCACAAGAGACCAGCGTTCTGAGATGCTAGCAGAGACAGGGGCTCCAACAGAGCCTCCTTCACACTAACTCTCTCTATACTTCTCTTCCTTGATTCTTTTTCTCCTCCTCTTCAACCTGTTCTTGCTCTGAGACTGTCTTCAAGTGTCTGAATAGTCACCTCTAATATGTAACCGGTCCTAAAGGCTTCAATCAAATGTCAAAGGTATCAGTTTCAGCTTCACCCCTATAAATATCATTAATCCAACTGAAACAATCCTTCTGATATATCAGTCAGAGCAGCTGTTTTTTCCAGATTATCCTCAGTCTTACACTCTCTCTTTCTCTGTCAGTGACCACGTCTTTAGGAACTCTTCTTTGTTTTTCTGTGAAAAGCGTTTTATTTTGCTACTAATGTCTTTTTTCTGTAATGTAGATTTGGTCTTGTAGCTAATGGGGGATGCAAATTATTCCTATCACAGAGCTTTCAGTGTTCAGTGTCGGTGATTCTAACAAAGTTATTTTATTTTGATAAAATTCAGATATAGTTTTATCTGATATTGGTATTGCATCCTTGTACATTTGTATGTTTACTAGGCTATGGCTGTACTGGCGAGTCAATCCTTGTTCAGTTGTCTAGAATACTTTGAATACATGAAGTACTACATTTGATATCTTAAAATGAGAAATTTAACCTCAAAATAATAATACTGAAAAATGTCATGGACTGAATTTCATCAGCTGTGGGTACAGTTTCCTGCACGTTTTTCCAGAAGTTCCAGAACATTAATCTAAAATCACTGTCTTTACTCAATATTGTTAATTTACAGCTTTAAATTTATGAAGCATGATTGTTTTCTCTAAAGGAAAGGATTTTTTTTTCCAGATTTATTTTGACAATTATAGTTCCAATAGTCATTATGTTCCAATGCATAATGCCATAGAATGTTTGTTTATTTTTAAGTTAATCATAAATTAATCAAGGATGTGTATGTATGACTTGTATTTGATTGTTTTTAACATGGGCCAGTTTTTGAGGTCCGTTGTTACCTGCCTCTTTATCCACCAAAATGTGCACTAGAGTTTCTGTACTAAACTGTGTTCTGTTAACATCAGCAAAGCCCTAATATTGTGCATTCAAATTGCGATTGGTTCTGATGCACCCTGTTAAATGCCTTTATCTGCCTTGGTTTAAAAAAAAAAAAAAAAAAAAAAAAAAAAAAATCCACAATGAAATATTTATATACCCATTAAATTCACAGTAACATAACACTGTCATTAGTTCTAATGTATTATTCCATTACCCTCACAAAAAATATAGTACAAAATCAAATCGATTTTGTAGTAATTTAACAATATAAACATTTCAAAATATATATTTTTTGTATGCATTTTTATTTGTGATTAGATGGTACACTATAATCAAATTTTCATTTACTGAAAATATCTACATAATGCTCATTTATAGTCTTTTTTTTCTATAAATTAGCAAGGTTTTTTTATGTACTCAAAATACACTTAGACGTGTTGTTTTTGCTTAAAACAGACTTGATGCAGTGACAATGGTTAGAGTGCAGGCCGTCAGATTATAGTTTGTCAGACTAGTTTTATTTTTTATTTCATTACTCAAGATTGAAATAATTACGATCTAATGTTCCGTACTTTTGAACATTGCACTAAATCTTTCTGAGCTTGAGATGAAGCAATATTGAAGATGTTTTTAGAAAGCGTATTTTCATGTATGCCTATATTGGCTGTCCCTCGTGTGTTTCTGCATGGCAGGTCTGATTAGTTGTACATTTCCATGCATTGTGATTCAATCCTGTTCAATGTATCAGTAAAGCACTACATGGGTAGTAGTGCAGCAAAACGTTTCTAGTAAAACAAACGGAAAGGTTTCTTGTATATGTTAAAGAATGGCTTGAATTTTCGTTTAAATGTCAATTGTCAACTGTTATTATTATTTTAATTATTTGTGTTAAATTACATTTAAATTAATAGCTTAAATTCATTTAGATTATAAGGACCACATGGTAACCCTAGAAGATAATTTTTTTTTTAATCAAGTATTTAGTTTTTTATGTCCTGTTTTTGTTTGTCAGGCTGCAGTGATTATTTTCATGTTCAGATCTGGAGAAAAGGGTTCCATCTTGAGCCCCGAGACTGAATTGATTCAGTGATGCACATTTGTACCAGACCAATGGGATTTTAAATTTAGACACACCTTTTCTTTTAGATCAAATGCATCTATTAGGGGTTTTTTTTTAATTATTATTATTATTATTACTATTCTGGGATTATTGTTCTATTATTTAGATTTCTGTTAACAGAAGTGTTTGACATTGAAATGCGTACCCCATTAGTAGTTTTAGATAATAGCAGAATGAAAGGGTTATAAATATTAACATATTTATACAATCAATATTTTAGGCTGCTTTGTGGTATTGTAGTTTATGAATGATTGTATATATGTAAAGATAATTGACAGATTTTGAAACTGGAAACCCATGATGTTAGCCTTTGCTCCTGGCTTTGACCAAACCTTTGACCAACGTACAAGAACCCAACAGATAAAATTTGAAAAGTTTGCAAAATGGTCTTTGTGTCATTTGTACTTTGTTGATGTCTTGTTTGGCTTTTTGCTTAGGAGCTGAAGTCAGGCCACGCGAAATGAATGTGGCTCACTAGAGGGAAATGTTGAATGTGTAAAGTTGGGCTAGTGTTCTAGTAGCCCAAGTAAATCTTTACATCGCTAATAAAACACATTTTTAACCTAAACACAGTTTTTATAGACGGTAAATGTAACAACTGAATAAATAACCAATCTTTGCAAAACTATTCTACCAAAATAACTCTGAACCTGTTTCTGTGGATAATATATAGGCTCGTTTGGTTCACAATAAAACAGGCCTACGGAAACCGAATCCAAGTCACAAATTGGTACTTTGAAGGCCTGTATGTTACACGTGTTGAATAAAGCCGACAGAGGGCAATGTAACCACATTTTTTAAAGAAATATACCACGATATGGCTTACCTTTGACGGTTAAACTGCAGCTTCGTTGATAATTCAAGCGGTAGACGCGCGGCCCGTTTTAACCCAGTGTGCTGGATTGTTACTAAAACAAAATAATTTAACATAATGACCCAGCGTGTGTAGTTTCATTTCTTCTTTAATTATGCAGCATGTTCTTTCCGAAGAACAAGATGTATTACAAATAGCAAAGGTGAAAGTTGCTCAGGTGAAGGGAGCGCGCGTGAGGGGGTGTGGCCACTTTCATCCATTAAAGCGCTCGCGCGGAGTTGATGGCGTGTGACATGTGGACTGTATGTTGACTTTCTCCAGCAATGGACGTCAGTTGATTAAGTGTTCATCACCACTAACCTGCTATCATTTGCTTACCGGTACGTAGATTTAGATAGAAATTTATTTTCTGGCACTTTCTGTTGATTTCTCATTGTTTTCCGATAATCGGTCACGGACTGGCCTTTTAATTGTTCCCTTTTTTGAGTGTTGCACATTTCATAGTTTGGTAACTACATTGACAATATATATTTTTTTGCCATGATTTCACACGGTTTCGGCGTCAACTGTTTTGTTTAAAAAGACATAACGTGGAATAACGTTGGTTTGTATCAGTTTGATCGGCCTCTTTTGTAAACATGTGAAAGTGCTGTAAGAAAAGTCGTCACGTCCTTTAAGTTGTGTTTTTTATGGCAAATAATGATTTTCTTAAATATTAGTAAATGGAAATAACTATTTACTTGATAGTTTATGTATTAATAATTACATTCATATACTTATACCCAATTCGTGGGCTATATGTAATGATAACCAGTGCTGAAATAAAATTAAGCCAGTAGAGTATAAAAGTAGAGAGTCCAAAGTACGTGTGATATGCAAAGTTGCCTTGATGCTTGATAATCTTAATTAAATGGTTTGTTTGACTGCCTGTTCCTGTGCAAATTGGTCTTGTAAAGTTTTATCAGATTTTGTGGTTTGCTCACACAGCTACCTTTATTTTTTTTTATTTTTTTTAAGTAAGCAACTTGTTCTTCCAGTGTAAGTGTTATTATTTGGAAATTCTTATGTTGGCTGTTTTTGGTTCTTGACATTTGGATGTATCCAACAGTAATCCATAGTATTGTAATGTTTAATGACTATCAGTGTGGCGTGGGGGGATAATGTTATTGCTGGTATAAATCTTACATGCATAAAATATTTATTTATTTTAATACAGAAGTGCAGTGTTCTTTTAGAATTCTGGGTCAGTATGGCACATCATTTGCCTCTGACTGTTTTGCATTTTTATTTTTTTCCTGATATTTCTATCAGATTCCTCCCAGATTTCTCCACTCCGTGTCCTCCAATGGATGGAGCTCCAGTTGTAACCATGGCACCTCTACCTCCTCTGCCTCCTGACCCCTCTAAATGCTTTCAGAATGAGAACTCTCCCTGCGTACGTATTACACAGACCTCTCCCATGGGCCCTCCACCACCACCACCGCCTCCTCCTCCTCCTCCGCCACTTCCACTACCACCCCCACCTCCTTCACTTATGGGGGACAACTTCACCCGGACTGTCCAGCGGCGCTCCAAAATGCGCAACTTCAACTGGGACGCCATCCCCAGGCACAGCGTGTTGGGCAAGCGCAACGTGTGGACATCCCAACGCAACCTCGAGAACTTTGAGCTGGACACGAAGCGAATGGAGGAGCTTTTTAGCCACAATGAGCACCACGGTTTGGTCCGCAAGGGTGGGATGGTCAAAAAAAATGTTTGGGGACTGTCGCAAATCACTACAGAATCCGATAATGTAAGTGATGCTGCTTAAAGGCTGTTTGAAGCTGATCTTTGCTGAAGCTGATGTGTTTGTCATGGAAAACTAGTCATGTATACCTACAGATGTACTTGCCAGTGGGGCCCTTTAGTTGAGACCGTACTGCAGGATAGAAAGGCAGCTCAGATGTCATCTCTTGTGTATCAAGATGCAAAGTGCAGGACAGGAGCAAGTGGATGAATTAAACATGAAATCTAGTAGTCGCTAGTGGCCTACATCAACCCAATCTATTACTCATTTGTGTCTCTCAACTTTCAAACGTTCAGGCTAATCATCTCGAGACGTGAGAGCTTTATCATTGGAAATACTGACTTCTGAGAACCATCAAAGTGTTTTTGTTTTTCTTGTTTAACCTCTTGTCAGATGTCAGAGAAGTGAACAAATATCAAGATGAAACGCTTCAAATGTTCTCAGTTTGGACATTTACAGTATTTTAATTAGGAAAGTTGCAGATATTAAACATGAATGAATTAAACACACTCATGTTTCCCCTTAAGATTTGTTTAAATGTATAAAGAGATTCATTTCCAGAATTGTTATTGTTTTACATGTGCCGCAATGTGTTTTTTGGGCCATCAGATATTAAAAGGTACAATATATGAACTCTAACTAGATGGAGTTTTATTGTTGTTATTTTTAGTTTAGTTTTTTGTGGCATCATAAATACTTACCAATCCAATGGGTAATTTGAATTCAGGAAGAGACATTTTCTTTAATATTTTACTGTTATTGCACAAATCTAAGGATTGCCAGACGATTTCTATGCTGGTCTGCACTACCCTTGCACATCTATTTAAGGAAAGCTTGCTATTTGTGAGGAAGTTTAGCTCAGAAATGTTGAGCATAATAATACAGCCACGTCTTTTTTAATTCCATTTTCATCTTGTCTTATACTATGAATGGTTTATCTTTTAACTTGACGCTTCCAAGATTTTATTTTTAGTTTTTGTCTCTGAATGTTGTATAATATATGCTATTTCGGTAGACTTTTCCATCTTATGAGAAAATAACACTATATTTGTCTTTTTCAGGTTTCAGTTCTCAACTCTAAAAAGAGTATGAATATTGGAATCTTGCTAAAACAATTTAAAAGGTAAGGTACAATATAAAACTGCTATGAATAAAATGTAAATGATTTGAAAGCATGTAGATTAAAAAAAAAAAAAATAACCTCAATTTGAATTGTTCGGAGAGTCTTAAAGATCATTTGCACTGAATTTCATCCATTTATAAGTAATGTGTAACAAACTGCTAAGAGTACACAAAGTAACTTTTAAACATTTTAAAGTTTTAAAAACATCTCCTCTCTAATGTATTCAATGCACTTTGCAGGCCACCTAAGGACATTGTGGAGGCCGTCAGGAACGGTAACCTGTGCTTTGCTTCTGGGAAACTGAGGGAGCTCAGCAAGCTGTTGCCTGATGACTTGGAGGTAAACCAGGTTTCTCTATATAGCCTCAATGTGCTGTTCTATCGATGAGCAACGTTATCAGCTGTTTAATGCTGCTTTTGTATTGACATGTTTCAGTCTAAGAAGCTCATGTCTTTCAATGGGGATCTATCTCAGCTAAACGAGGCTGACCGTTTCATGGTGATGCTGGTTCAAGTGCCAGGGTAGGTTTTCTTGTCATTGTTTTAAAGAATTTGATGATGTTATTTCTGTGCTGTATTGTATAAATATTTCCTGCAGAATCTTCCCACATTTGTGTTAAAAGGTTTATTGAAGTGTCCTTTACCTAAAAAGCTACTAATAATTCTGTGACCTTTTATTTGTTTCCAGGTATAAAGTGAGGATAAAGAGCTTGCTCCTCAGAGAGGAGTTCTTTCCCTTTATTGAGGAGGTCAAACACTCCATTGCTGTCATGACAACCGCTGCTAATGGTACTTTTCATCTCCTTGTGTAGAAAGTTGTACAGTACACGCTTTACTTGTGATTACATTCTCTAGAATGGTTTCAAAAAATTTTCGAAACAAGAACATCAGATGTACTAAAGAGTTTTAACTTTTTTTGATTTTAGCTTAAAAAAATTTTGTTTTAAAGTGTTTATATCAAAATGAACAAAGATTTCAAATACAATTTCTATACAATCTGATACTTTGTATGTATGTGTGTATATATAATACTACTACGTTACAATTTAAAATAATTTTCATATTTTAAAATGTATGTAAGTGTATCTTGTCCATCGTAGGATTAAATTACAGTATTTTGTAGGAAGATGGGTTCTTTTACAAGATTGTTAATAAGATTTATCAATGTTTGTTGTCATTCTATTTCTTACTTAGGCTAAATAAATAAACTCTTCTTTGCCTACAGAGTTGCTGGCGTGTGATGACCTACATTCAATCATCAGACTGGTGCTGAAGGCTGGTAACTACATGAATGCTGTGAGTGTCACATGGTCTGTTTTGTTTGTTATAAATACACTGTTCCTCAATGTGAACTAGAGCTGGAGCAGATAAATGACTCTTGCTGTATCTTGTTCAGGGTGGCTACGCAGGTAGCGCTATTGGCTTCAGGATGACATCATTGCTGAAACTGGTGGACACTAAAGCAAATAAACCGGGCATGAACCTTATGCACTATGTGTCCATGGTAAATAAAGTGAACGCACTTTTCAGGACTTTTTATTAATACATGTTGATTCCTGAATGGATGATTATAATTGTTGTTGTTTTTTACACTCGTGACTGTGTATTTATTATTGTCTGTTTATTCTAGCAAGCCCAACAAATGGATGAAGCTTTGCTGCATTTCGCTGAACAGCTTCAGCACATTGGTATTGCTGCAAGGTAGATACAAGAAAGATTTTGTATTGTTCAGGTGGTGCATTCAGGTGTAAAATTCTACTTTATTCATAAATTTGATACAGGATCCAAAAGCAGGAGGTGGAAATGGACTTTCAAAGGGAGTTGGAGAAAATTAGGGAAGCAAATATAGATGCCCGTAAACAACCTGATCTATTGCATCAGATGGAAGCTTTTCTTCGTGTAAGAAAAATGTTGGATTTGCACGAAACCTACAAGAAAATGCACTGAAATTCCAGCGCAATGTCAAGTGGCAAATTTGTCAATGTCTTGGATTAGATTACCAGTATTCTGGGAATAATATGTCTGCTTCTATACAGATGGCAGACATTCGGCTAGCGGATGTGGAGGCCTCTCTTCAGGAACTGGACAGCATTAGTACCTCTGTGGCAGAGTACTTCTGTGAAGACCCATCCACATTTAAACTGGAAGAGTGTTGCTCTATCTTTCATTCCTTCTGTGAGAGGTTTGAGAGAGCTACACAGGTAAAATTTCATGCTTTATAAAGGAAAATTCAGGAAGCTTTATAAGCTTTTTACTCAGGGTGGTGCCCCATGAAGGTTGTGTTACAATTCAAATACTTGCATCAAATGTCTGTTGCTTATGACTTAAAAATGCATTATGGTTTCAGATATTAAATATTTAGATGCGATTTGTTAGGCTATGATGAATAGAACCCTGATTTTATGTGGGTTTTATTCACACGTAATGTTGTATTTCATCTCAGTCATGCTTTTCGGTCACACTGTTGACTTATTGGTTGAAAAAATAATATATTGGTTTTTCAAAAAGAAGTAAAAACATTTTTGAGAAAGGAAAAACATGACGGGGCAAAAAGGTTCAGTTGTGATGGATGCGACATCGCAATTTTGTCTTTTTGTGATCAACATCAATGTTGTTTTATTCAACGTACATTTGCAGCCAAAACCTTTTGAAAGCAAATAAAGGAATCAATTAAAATGTGTAAATATTTGTATTAGCGTAAGATTCAACAACTGCAATATAAAGTTAACAAGTTTTACAGACATTTGACGAACAAAAGTACAATGGATGTATCTCTCCTTTGTTAAGATGACATTCACAAAGCCTTTGCAAAAGTACATAATCTTTTTACACACATCTTTACTTCTTAGAGATGCCTCTCTAAGATATTTAAATTAGTTGCTAGATGTTCTCCCAGCTGAATATTTAAAAAAAATTTCTTGCTTATTCAGCCTTTTGTTGCCCCCGTGCCAACTTTAAGATCTGTAGCAGGCATCAAGTCTGAAACAAGGTTATTCAGTGGATAAAAGTGTAAAATTTCTCTGTTTAAATATTTTATGTCCTATTGTGAATAAAATATTGGCTCATGTGAATTGAGCCAACACTTAATTTTTATATTATCAATATTAAAGGTTTTTATTCTGAAATTCAGGTTGAAACCTTTTCTGTGCCCTACAGGAAAACCGTGAGCGTGAAGCAGCTGAGACACGCAAGCGGCAGCAGAGAGAAAGGGAAATGCTGACCAGAACAGCTAAACGCAGATCCACCGGCACATGCTCCAATCGGGATGGGACCGATGAAGCCTCTGCTCTGGAATCTGTCCTGACCAGCTTTCTCAGCCAACGTCCTTCTCGCAGGAGGCCCGGTGGGTTCATACCTGTCACAGACAGTCCCATCAAGAACATCCGCCCTCAGGTTGAGGAGCGTGAGGGCAGGGGAGATCTGGATGGCCCTGTGGAAACTAACGAGGAGGAATGTAAGATCTCGAAGGTGGAAGAACCAGGTAACATCTCCCAGAAGGAGGAGGTTCCACCCTGTACCGTTAATGATGTTCAGCGGGCACGAGCCGCTTCCAAAAGAGGCCAGTGCATTGATGATGAACCGATTCCTGAAAGCAGTGACCTCAAAGAAGTTGGGTGTTACAACCCCTCAGCTAAACATGAGCTTAAAGATGGAGCAACGAATAAAGAAGCTGAGGGGTTTGGAGACATGGATAAAGGAGAAGCAAGAGAAGAGGAGGACAACGAGAAAATAGAAGAAGCAGACAAAATGCCTGAGCTCTCCGGCAAGATCCTCCGCTTTCAGGATCGTGGTGTTGGCAGCCCGAATGCATCTGCTACACCTGATCATTCCCGAGGCCATGCCAAGTGCACCTCCACTCCTCAACAGAGGGATATAAAAGAGGTAGATCTGGCCTTGCAAAATGGACTGGGAGGTTTAGGCTCACCGTGGACCATCCTAAGCCCTCGTGTCTCTCCTCGTAACACGCCTCACCGCAGACACTCCTACTCCTTCTCCAGGGTGGACATCCTTGATGATGGTGTTTGGGCGTTACCTGACACTCCTGTACGTGACAAAACCTCATTGTCCCATTATGCCGGAGTGGGGACTTCATCCTCATTACCAGACTGTCCCTCAAAGCGAACTCCAGCACAGGGAACAGTTATAAGATCTGCATCACTTCCTGATGAAAAAGAGTCGAACTTCAAACTGGGACAGATCTTTCAGAGACGCACTGGACAGGAACTTCCTCCAGATAAGAGGACGGAAAGCTCAGGACTGGTATCTTTCTTCCGACGCTTCGGGGAAAGAAACAGGGCAGGAACTGTTGGTTAACATGACATGGCTTGTCTTAAAAGGATTTTACTGTGCCATAAAGGATATGAATGTAGACAAATGGGAACTTGTCTTACAACACTCTTGATTTCTTTTGTGTCCTGATGCTTGCTGAAGTTAACGTCTTGATATTTTTATTTCTAATAATCTGATTTTATTGGGTCACAACACTGAATTTTATGGACTGAAATGTTTTATTGTTCTGTCTTTTTAAAGTCTGTCTTATTTTTATGTAATAAAGTGTGGATCCCACCTTTTTGAAGCATATGTTTTGCGTTTCTTTTTACGCATGTCTAGAAATACAGTATTGGCCCCCCAAAAATTGAAGCCACATTTAAGGCATTGTTGTGTTCTAGAGACACTGATGAGGTGTTTTTGAGCAAAGGAGTGCTAAAGCAGCAGTTCTCAACAAGAGGGTCTCGGCCAACTTCCAAGGAATTATTAAAATCTAATTTAAAATATTTTCCACCCAGTAACAAACCAAATGAGTATATTGAGTCTTTTGGAGCTAATCATTGTTCTTTGAATAATAAAGCTTTCACTGCTAAAAAATAATAATAATAGTTTTCATAATTACAAAAATGTTGAATATTGTGCTGAACAACAAAGAGCCTTCAAAAGAACAAAAAGAAATGTAGTGCTCTTTTCAAGCAAGCGATAGAAAGAGAAAGAGGTTTGTGTTAAATGCCAAAACAATAGATACGTTCACAATTAAGGCAAAAGTATGTGGACTACAACATTATTTGCTTAATGTAAAAATAAATTTCCACTGTAGTATGAGGGGCTGTTAGTCGGGTCAACCTAAAAGACATTATGGCCCCTGAACAGAATGGAGCTGATGTCCCTATTCAGTCATGCATATTTTTCTTGCCTGTGTTTTCCTTCTACACTATTTCTGTTGGAGTCTGAATGTAACAGCTCTCTTTCTCTGCCGTTGTCCATCGAGATAAAAGTGGAAACGAGGAGAATTTGCCGTGTTGTCTAGGTGATGGTGTATGTTTACAGTACATGATCTCACTTGGCTGGTGTCTCAGTGAAATAATACCCTCTGGAAAAAGCTGCAGAGCACAGACTCTTCTTTCATACATTCCTCAGCGCTCTCACAATGAATGCTGATTTTGTTCTGACAACTTTTTTATCAAGTTCTATTTTTGTAGGATATATTTTTAGACTGTTTAAGAACTTATTTCCACAAGTACAGTAAATATAATCTAATTCGTTTGTTCCATTGGTGTACCCCATCGTCCAGTCCACTACGACTGTCTTCGCGATGTAATTCTGTCGCAAAATAGTGCATCTTTAATGTGGAAAAGGCACGCTTAGTGTGCGTGCATTTGCGTGAGGAAGAGAGAGAAGAGAAAAAACAAGGACGAAACCCGAGCTTTAGGGAAGAAAGAAGAACAGGACTAACTTCATTCGGGACTCTCTTTGGCAAAACTCTTTGGCAGCCAGTCTACAAACCTGTGATATTTTAATCTAAAGTAAGTACACTCTTTTGGAAATGTAATTAATTGAAGGTTTAAAAAAAGAAGATTATATTACATTGTTACATTTAAGATTTTACTGAACGGCATTTGAGTTTGTTAGTCAAGGAATATGTCCCAAACTTATAGTGAAACATGAATATTCATTGTGAGGACCAGGCAGCGGTGTGTGTTGTTATAATATATTTTAAACTAGTTTTAATATATTGATAGTGTGAAGGAATATTTTGACG
The DNA here is from genome assembly GCF_018831695.1 of Puntigrus tetrazona. Taxonomy (NCBI): domain Eukaryota; kingdom Metazoa; phylum Chordata; class Actinopteri; order Cypriniformes; family Cyprinidae; genus Puntigrus; species Puntigrus tetrazona. Next base: position 10,027,272 of record NC_056708.1, on the reverse strand, counting down.
TGGCGTAATCACGATCTCATTCATAGTAAGAGTAAAGCTGTGGAGCAAGTTGTGCAAGGAATAACAGTGAATTGCCTTTGGGCTGTTAAACAAATAAAAATTTCTGTTTACGTTTGTATGCTATATTAGTGGCCTCAATATTATTTGTGGTATGAAAAGTGACCACAAGATGTCGCTATATATTTGCAAATGACTGCGTGTGAGAAACAGCACATATATATATATATATATATATATATATATATATATATATATATATATATATATATATATATATATATATATATATATATATATATTTTTTGTAAACATTTTTTAAACAGTATATATATATATATATATATATATATATATATATATATATATATATATATATATATATATAACAAATCCTTTCAATTTTTGTTGTTGTTAATATTCAGGGAACGGCTAAACCACTCACTTTGCTGCCATGTCCTATCTTAAGATTTATTTATTAATTTTAATTAGCCTATGTCCTTTTGTCCTTCTTTATAGATCAGCTGGAATCATGCCTCGTTTTAATTCAGCTTGATCACTGAAAGCAGCAAAATGTTGTGGTAAGTTGTTTAGCTATTAATTATGGTTTGTGTTTTAAATGAATCCTCTATAGTGGATAAAAATGTAGCATTTTTGCATTTTGCAAATCCGTAATTGTGATAATCACAATTTGTTTTCTCACAATGACTTCTGTTTGTGGCTCAGCATGAATTCATGGTTCAGTAGACTTGCATGGGAGGAAGCTGAGTAAGGTTTCAACTGATAGCGGGACAATGCTGGGCATTCACAGTCATTTCCGGGTCCTTGTTTACCGGAAAAGTATGAAAATGGATGTGACCCTGTGAAGTCATTCACTGATTATTACATGAGTCATGAGTACATCTGACCTCCCACGCAGTTAAAACAGACACATACAAACAGTGGTGACCAAATGACTCGCATTCAGTATTATAAAGAGTCACTATGAATAGGTGTATAGGATTTGAAAGAGAAACTGAAAAATAGAATTACTTGCTTTCTTTATACTCTGCCTATACATGTTCCAGAGCAAGTAAAGTGCTACAGAACTGTTGTAGGTGAACTTTGCTCATTAGTTGGTTAAGACTGAGCTGTAAAATGGTTTTTAATCCCTTTGGTTTATTCTCAGTACAATGCACTCATTAGTGCAAACAGTGGCAGCTGGGAGTTAAGCCTCTTCTTAACTCTAGTGATTATTAAAGTTCATTCATACCAGTCGGTTATTAAGTAATTTAGTATTGGAATTCCCTGTTTGCATATATGAGGATATTGAATAGCATCAGACATCACATCAGACATGCAAGCTGTTTGTTATCTATGGGTCTTAACCTTTTTTACGCCAACGCACAGAACAGTATTCAAATGCACTTCTAAGCTATAATTTGTCTATTTTACTTCTTTTGAAATAAACTCAAAATACGATGTCAGTTTAATGTTATACATGTTTATTGCAATATTTTAGCTATTTGAAATGAAAACCTGACATAAAGTATTATTTCATTTAAAACTGATAATCTAAACGATTCAAGAATCACTAACAGTTTTTATACTTCTTGTGTGTAATTCTTTTTTTAACACTTTTGCAAATTTTTGTCATTTACAGCACATTTTCCAGTTTGAATGATATCAAACACTATTTATCAACCGAGATACGGTGAACTGAAATTCATTCATAAAAATAAAAATTTTTAGATGTATGTAGAAAGAAAGGCAAAAAATGTATAGGCCTATGCATCAAATTATATAAATGGCAAATTAAATAAACTAGTAAGAGTGTGAAAAGTGTGTTTAAAGTGAATACATGGGACCAATAGCACTTACGGTTGATGATACACCCTACTTGACACAAGAAAAAAAACGTGTGCATATCTGTATATCATAATATACCAGAGCAGACTGCAGTGTTGTCCAGAATATTTCTTTGGAGAGTTTATTTTCTGAACTACATCGTGGGAATCTGCAGCATCACATGTGATGTGAATGCATCACCACCCTCAGGCATCCTGAAGAGGTCTTGCCTTCATACCACTAACAGACCACAAATACACACTCTCACACAGTGCTGAGCGCTGGCTTTGTGTTGCAGTCACATGCAATTTACAATATGGGTCCTGCAGGTCTGTACTCTTCCTGTATGAATCTACCCCAGGCTGCTGGGGAAAGAGAGAGAGAGAGAGAGAAATAGAGGGATGAGGAGGAGGAGGGGAAACGAGGCAGTCTGCCATCTGGGTTCTGCTGCACTGGATGCAGTCTCCATGGTAACATCGCTCTCTCATGCAATCAAATCAAGGAATGCGATCAAGCCCGGCCCACCCCTTTCAGCACGGATGCAGACGTTGCTTTTATCAATTAAGCCACGCCCCCATCAGCTTCTCCCCTCCGCCCATTCTAACCCTTAGGTTGGTACTTAGTGATAAATTAAACTCAATTTGTCACTAGATGTCAAGGATACTAATTCAGAGGGTTGTGACTTAGTAGTCCAAGATGTCACAATGTGGGTTTCTCCTTAGGTTGACATAAAGGATATTTTTAGCTTGTGACTTAAGTGACTCGGGTTGCCCAAGCTGGAATTTCAGCACTATTATTTTTCCATTCTGCTCTGTTGGGTCTTATTGTATGTCCTGTGTAGTGGATATCTTTCTCTATTGGCCTCTGTAGTCATTAATCTTCATTAGCTCTCATGCAGTTAAACAGTCATTATCTTGTCCCCTTGATTTTTTTCCTATCATGTTCTCCTCTGCTATCTCTTTTTTCCCCTCATTTCTCTTGATTGTGAATTACAGTGTGCTGAGAAACCAAACAAAAGGGCTTGGGATGCCCATGTGCCTGCAGAAAAAAAAAACAGTCGTGAAATTTCATCACACAGAATAGTCCTTGGTTTTCTTGTACATTTGTCGTCCGATTTGAACTCTTTAGGATGTTTTATTTAAGATCATGAACATGTGACACATTCTTGGTGTGTGTGTGTTTGTTTTTCCGGTTATGTAAGTGCTGTATACTACAAAAATCAGTATTGTTTTCCAGTAAAAAAAAAATCTATAAAAATAAAAATAAAGCTTGTTCATTATTTATTTATTTTAAGAGGATTTAATTTGGATTACATTTTTATTACCCATTTTTATGCATAAATCTAAATTTTAAAACAAATTACATACAAAAGTTACATATGCGATAAAAAGCAAAAAACAACAATAAAAATTCACAAAATATTTTGGTTAAAAAATACTTTTTCTTCAGCAGGGATGCATTGAATTGATCAGAAGTGACAGTATATACAGTATATGTATATGTATATATGTATATATGTATAAATGACTATATTAAAATGGTTGATATAGAATCATATGACTAAAATAGAATTTTTGTTTTAAAGTAAACTTGCTGTTCACAGTCTATATGTAACCAAGATAAATGTTCAGTCTGAAAGCTAACAGTGAGCTTGCTAAAACAACATCTAATTGGCTGTCCAGCTCTTGGCTATCCAGCCCAAGTGACATCAGCAGAAAATGAAAGTTGTTTGTTTCAGAGCAACTATAATTTTAAAAAGCAACTTTAATATTAAAAAGCAAACCATACTATATTAATAATGATTGACAGTAACATCAGAAACATGCATTAACAAAATACAGTTCACATTTGTGTTGACTTGTTTACTGAGTTTGAGTTAAAAAACAACACACAGATATATTTTTTTTGCAGTGCATGTGATACAGTGGGAACCCTTAGAGAGAGTAAGAGAGATTCCTCTGTATCTAAAGGATGTGTTCTCTCTCTGCCATTTTCCTGTTGCCTTGCACCTTCACTCAGAGCATTGGCTGAGCACATCCCCACCTCCCTTCCTTTCAGCCAATACCCTTCCACTATCTCCCCTTCCCTTCCTTCCTCTCTCTCTTCTCTCTCACACACACGTTATACACCCTCGCTTGCTCACGCCCTGCTGCCGCTGCTTCTCTCCTGTCTGCTTGTCTTTCCCGCTTTCTGGATTAGCTTTATATCTTCTTCTTTGAGATGAGGGGCTGTAAGGCTGGACGGGGCTGTGCTTGGATGCTTCGCTGAGACCTGTCCGTATCTTTTTCTCTCTGTTTCTGTCAGCCGCGAGAACTCACGTGAGTAAGGTTCGAGGGAGCTCCCCCCTTTATCCTTCTTCCTTTTTTCCCTTTGCGCTTTCATTCTCTTCGCCAAACCTCTCTGTCCATCTCACTGTCGTTTACGCAGTTTTGAGAAGGACTCTGTCTGTGATGAATAATTTACTGCAGTGTCTGGCCTCTCCCTTTCAGTCAGCTGGGCATCTCTGACACACGCATGCACAAACACACACACACACACACACACACACACACACACACACACACACGAGTGAAGGGACTTAAACACAAACACCCGCCAGGCTTCTCAGTGCTTACGTAAAACAGCAGTTCTTGTGTGCTGAGAGATGCATGGATGTGCACCTAGGTGGGTGTGCGAGTGTGTGTGTGTGTGTGTGTAAACACAAGTATGTTAGCTGTCTCCTGTGACGTGTGTGATCAGTGTGCTTTGCTTGCACTGATTCGAGTCACGCAGGGGAATACATTGCGATTTTAATTGGGTGGCTTCATACTGAATTCATGATTCAAACCATGAGTGTGTTTAGTCTCATCTCAGCGGCATCCTGTCACTTAGCAATGATGCTGTCTGAAGACTGAAGATGTGCGGTACATCTTAATGATACAGCAACTGAGCTTCTTACTGACCTTTTACTGATAAACGCAGCACCTTATTATAGCAACATGGTGTTATGATGTTACAGTCATTGTAATCTTCCAAGCCGGCAGCTATAGATAATGTAATAATGACAACATAACAGCATCAAGAGGCAGGACAGGTGACACTCATTATGATATCGTTTTGTAGACATTATTTAAATACAGCTGTTGATGTGCTATAAAAATTTGCTGTCTGTAATTATTTTAATTAGCAATGATAGTTCCCAAGTGGGAAATTACATTGCGTGTTGGTCGCTCTTTTTCAATACAATTATCAAGATGTTCTTAGCATTTATTTATATCTATTTATTTCACATATTAACATAGTATTTATTTATTGATACTTTAAATGAGCTTTTTGTGTTTTAATTTTCCATTGAGTGGTAGCTTTATTTTTTATAACTTTTTTTATATGTCTGTTTAGTTTTAATTTAGTTTTACTTCAGTTTTAGTAAATGTAGTACTTTGACTTGTTTTATTATTAAAATTATTTTCTTTTAAAATAAATATTTTTTCAAAGGTTGATATATTTTTTTCTGTATATTCATACTTTATTTCATTTTAGATTTTTTAATTCAATGCTTTTAATAGTTTTCATTAATGACACATAGTAATGATCTATACAATTATTGTATAATTTAAAGCATTTATTTTATTTTATTTTGTTTCCGTTTGCTCTCCATGTAATATTCTTTCTTTCTAGGAGTAGGTACAAATATCTAATTTGTGATTTTGCTTTTACACTGGCCATTCTTTAGATAAAAACATTCAATATATATATGGTTTGCTATATGCTCCTATGTAAAGTGGGACCTCCTCTCTGTATCAACTCTGCGGTCCAGTAAAATCTATAAGAAGTAAACAAACAAGTGAATGGCACTTACATACCATTATGTGTGCATGTGTGTAGAAGAGTGAAGCCTGAAGAGTGAAGCCTGTTAGAAAGAAGAACTCCCAGGAATGTCCAGCTGGCATTAAAATAATGGCTCCTGAAAAAATTCAATATGATTAGAAAGTGTATTAAGCATCTCCTTTAGAAGTAAAAGTCAAGCATGGCTTAGAGAACTTGTCTTTTTGACATAACCATCAGTTTTGGATCCATACAAACACAGTAGGCTCTCATCCAGGCTTTCATCCAAAACCAAATAAAATGTTTTTTCAGAGTTATGGGTTATAGGTACACTATGTGTAAAACTTCCCCTGATTGGTGCTGAGAGGTCAAACAGGGATTGTTGTGCTCACAAATGGTGTTTGCCGTCCTTTGGTTGGAGATTATGATGGGTGGAAGGGCAGTGAGATGGAGCTCAGCTGACAGATGTCTCTTCTTTAGTGTAGTGACGTGCCACGGCCATTGTTCATGTATGAGTTTGTGTTCTTGTGCTCTTTACCTTGTAGGATCACATTTAATGCCTTTCCCTTATTGTGATAGTTATGGCTTCCTGAGTGACCATTACTCTACCTAACCATCCCCTTCAGGGTATTCTCATGTGTTTTTGTTTGTGCATTTGTATGAGCTTCGTCTGCTGGGTGTGATACATTTGTGGTGTCGTTAAAATGGTCAACAGAACCAGTTTAGCTCATTCAACCTGGTTTATAAACGGCTTCCCATTTCATAAAGGCATTTAAATGCACAGCTAGTTTGATGTGACATTCATAATCATAATACAAACAGTTTCTATTTAAAAGCCTTTGCTGGTTCTTGTGTCCTAAAATATGTACACTATCTTTGTTCTTATTCAAAAGGGAAACAATTGTGCTTCCTGACGTCTGTTGACAATCAGTCTCAGTTAATTGTGGCAGACATTATTTTAGCTTTCTTTGGCAGGTGTTTTTTTTTTTCTTCTTCAGTCACATATATAAATAATATAAATCACATTTTGCTTACGCGATAACACTGACTTTAATGTGTATCATAGTTTAACGTGCAGTCGTCGTCGGAGCTATAGTTTGAAATGTATTACATTTGTAAGTAAAAATTAAACAGGTTTTTGTAAAGCAGCTCTGGACCTCTTAACATGTTGAAGGGTTAGTCCACCCAAAAATGAAAATTAGCCTGTCTTTTACTCACCTTCGCAGCATCCTAAGTGTATGTGACTTTCTTTTTGTCCAGGTCCCTCCAAGCTTTTCAATGGAAGTAAGCGGGTGTTTGTTGTCAACAGTTCAGAAGATGTGAATTAAATGATGTGCATCCGTAATAAAACATCTCTCACAAGGCTCCAGAGGGGCCTCCTGTAGCGTATTTTTGTAAGAAAATGTTTTAAATGTAACAAAAACTTTTTTTCTTACTTATGCTGACTGTAGTAGGCCGAAGACATTCAAGACTTATATCAAGACAGTTTGTAATATAACTTCAACTGGATTGGATTGGTTGAATGAAGAAAGTCCCTTACGCCTAGTATGCTTCAAAGGTGAATAAAGGACTAATTTTAAAAGGCTAATTTTCATTTTTGGGTGAACTAAAACTTTTCCTTAACTTTAAAAATACCTTAAGGAGACCGGGGAACCTTTCCTTTTGAAAACAGTCGACTGTGAATGTCAGCGATCACTTGAAACAGCATGAGAAAAGAGTGCGCTTGAGCAACGCATGGATGTGTTGGATGTGATCAAGCGTGCCGTAATGCAATAAAACGAGCATGACAACATGCACATCCTCTACAAAACAATCGTTTAATGCCTTCTCAAATCATTTTACTTCTCGCCAGGCTTGCTGGGGTTTATTTGGAATCAGAATTATTCCCAAGAGATCAGAGTCTTGTGTTATTTCTGTCAGTGTGAAGGGTCTTAGGGAGAATTAGTCTTTCTTGGCTTGGTTACAGATGCTATTGACTATTGTTGATTATGAAGGCGTTTCTGAGAAAGACGAGGCAAGGGAGAAATGGGGGAAGGAGGAATTAATGAAGGGTCAGGAGAGCTTGAAAAAAAAGCAGCCACACATAGCAGGAATACACTGGTGGGGAGTGATGTTGAAAATAATTATCACTAATTCACCGCATTTATGGACTTGGCATATGCGTTTAAGCAATGAAAGTATACATTTATTAGTTGCATTCCCTCGAAATCAAAACCTGGGCAATCAGAGAACACTGTGCTTAAATGATGAGCTTTGTAAAAAAAATCTGCACAATTTTTTTACATGAACAAAGTAATCAATATATTATTTGTTCTATATTATTTTACGTGTATTCCAAAACTCAAGGCAGTAGCATTTTAAACCATATATTTTATTTGTAAATGTATTTTCAGCTATTCTTTTCAGCTATTCAGCTATTCTCTTGGACAGCGTTTCCTTAGAAACATTTGTGACTTATATACTTTTGAATGTTCTTTTGTAATATTTGCATTGTTGTATTTTTGTACTGCACATTATTTTCCTCATCTAATAAATTAGAGGATAGGAATTTATTTTCAAGCTTTAATTCGCTTACTTAAAGTTGTCTCATCGTGTTAAACTTTAAAAACATAAGATTGAATATTTAAAATATTTACGCAGCATATTAATCGAATGTATCTTAATGCAGGGTTTCGTTATTCCGTGTTTGCTCCATTTTTTGATGGATGCGTCAGAGCCCTCCAGAATCGCAGACCCCTCTGAACTCTCTGGGGTCTGGTTCTCTACTCGCTATTCAGAGAACACTTGTTCAGTCCTGAACCACAGAATGAGGACACTTTTGCATAATTTATACTCCTAAACTGATAAACATACTGTATAAGTGAGTTTTTCCATTGAACCGCCAGAGGCTGATCCACAGGGTGACTCACACCCATCTGCGAAAAGCACATGTGCATTAGCTTTGTTAAAGCTCTCCACTTTACATATGGCAAGTGCTTTATTAAACTGAGAACTCTTTGACCTGTTTGTTGGTATTGTTTATATGCTTAAGGCGGTAAGTGTTCTTAAGTATATTCTCTGAAAACACACACACTCAAAAAAACATTAGTTATTTGAAGGATCAGATTATTTCTGACCCGTCTCATGTACCCAGCTATGCATGCATTCCCTCCAGAAATATTCCCACACTTTGGAGAGAGAGAAAGATAGTAAGAAATGAACAGGACATGTGAATGAGCTATTCATGGTCTGCTGTCTAATTAAAGGAATAGTTCATCCAAAAATGAAATTACCCAATGATTTACTCACCCTCAAGCCATCCTATATGTATATGACTTTCTTAGACAAATACAAAGACATGTGACCCTGGACCGCAAAACCATGTGTCACTTTCTTTTATGCCAAAAATCATTAGGACATTGAGTAAAGATTATGTCCTATGAAGATATTTAGTAAATTTTGTCTCAGTATTTAGTTTTTTTTCCACCCTTAAATTCCCAATTTTCAAATAGTTGCATCTCTTTCAAATATTGTCCTATCCTAACAAAACATATATGTACGGAAAACCTATTTATTGAGCTTTTATGTGATGTAGAAATCTAAATTTTGAAAAATTGACCCTTATGGCTGGTTTTGTGGCCTAGGGTCACATGTTATAAAAACGTCCTTTCCCATCCTCGCTTTATATTGGCAGTGAATGCACATTTCACATTACTTACATTCTTACGTAAGAGAAAACTCAGCTCAACTGGGGTTATATGACTGCATATGGGTCTGTATTTTATAGCCTGAGCTAAAAAAGAAAAACCACTAAGCGAACAATTTCCTTGAGGGTGACACCAGCTTGCGAATGTAAGAATTAAAACAGTGGAGCTCTAAATGCCAAATCTGTGTAATGACCACTGCAAGACTGTGACATAGGTAGAGCAAGATCTTTCTCTTTCTGTTGAACTCCACTCTCTTTCTCTCTGCCCTGCGGTATCCTGACAGCATTCTGTTGAGTCATGTTTCCTGCAGCATGATTACCTCTCCCTCTCTGCAATTGCAGTGACATGCTGTATTACATAACTGGACACAGTAACAGGACGGTGCCCGAGGGCTCCATCTGAGCCAAGAGGACTAGACGTAGCATCTTATTGCACTTTAAGTAAAGATTAATTAATGCAATCATCAGGAAACTTTAATTACGCTTCGCTGTTTGTGCTGTGTGGGAGCGCTCCATATGTCTGGTTATCGCACAGATGATATACAGAAAATATGGGAAGAAAGATCATGTTTGGAAATTAATCTCCCCAGTCGTAACTGAACGGAATTTAATCGGAGTGATTGGCATTGCATGAATGTCATTTTCCCACAGTTCCTTGCTGTTTGAGTAAGCTCAGCCAGTTACTGATCTACTGGACAGTGCAAAACCCTGACAGATGATGCTAGTGCAGTGGATATGCATTTAAGATTTCGGTTGGCTGCTTCTCATGATCTGGTAGAACAAAATTCCCACTTTTTTAGGGCCAGTGTGATTTCTGAGTGCCTCTATCTTGAAGCAAACGAGTAATATTTATCATGTCGGTCCAGATCATCCACCACAAAGCTGCTCTGTTACAAAGATCTATACAGACTTTCATTTCCTTTTAACACAAGTTACAGCATGTGTTCTCCCATATGCATACCATGATTAAAAAGTCCGGCTTCGGCCGTGCCTCCTGTGTTGGTGCAAGTTTGGAGCAGTCGGTCAGAGGTGTGGGTGTTATGTGGAAACCAGCCACCGTGGGAGAATCAGACAGTCAATCCCTCCAGATTAATGACAGTTGATGTTTTCCATTTAATCTCCAGCCGCTCTGCTGATGGATTAAAAATGTCATTCACTCACAATGTATTTTTAAATCTCTTTTTAAATAATAATAAAATAATAATTGCTTTCATAAATATGCAAAAGAATTAATATTAGGTGGGTATGCCTTTACATCAACACTTTGATTTAAAAAAAAAAGTAATAGTATATTGTTGTTGTTGTTTTTCTTAATTATATATTTTTTTTTGGTCAGTTTTATTTATTAGTTTATTATTGATTGTTTTTCTCTTGTGAATCAGAGGTATTGAAATTCATAATCCTGCAATCTGAAGTCACTCCACCCAGATGTAATGACATCATCTCTTATATAACATCATACCGAGCAATTGTTTTAAGACTTTATATGTCAGTCAGTTCACAAACGAGCAAAAGTAGGGCAATGTCCTGAGCTAAACCAAGATTGATATTCATTTAGATGATTTAGTCGTGTTAAAATAGTTGAACAACAAAGGAAAGGCGCTGTAAAAAATTTAGCAGAAATGAAACATCCCACACTTATTTGATTCGCTCACTAAAAAGTAGCTTTTTTTCCATTTAGAAGCAGGTGCACGTTGAAACGAACACTTTTACCTTTAGTTTGTCGAACCGAACCAGTCTTTTTATGTGATCGTTACTGTGCATTGTTCATCATAAGCTTTCACTCACGCTAAAGTGCTTGCAACAAAAAAGCTGGCATTCAACTCGAATCCTCTGCTTTTCCCAACCCACCCAATCTGTCAGTAGGAATTGTTTCTCTCTGAGGCAATCCATGCCTTTGGGAAGATAACATTGAACGGCCAATCGCAGCAGGGCTGGTGGGAGGAGCTAAAGCTGTGCGTTCGGCCTCAGCCAATGGCGCGGCCCGGTGGACGTGGTTTGGCTTTAGCCCGCCGCCCCTTGGTGACGTCACAGCTCGGGCAGCGAGAGCGCGCTAGGCGTGGGGACGACGAGCGGTGCGTTCATCTGGGGAGGGGGGCTGCACGCAGAGGGAAGGGGTCTGTTCTGCTATTGAGCCACCAGGCCCTGCAGAAATCTCAGAAAACAACAATGGAACCTGCCTGAGAAGCGCCCGCTTTGCTTTTGAGCGTAAGTGTGTTTAACCCTCTAACGTTAGTGTGTGTGTGCGCACGTGAACGGTCTTCTGTGTGTTTTACATGCTCACTGGGGCAGTGAATAGCTGTGGCTATGAAAGAGAAGAATGCTTTTGTTTCTGTCTCTGGTTTCCTTTCTAAAACGGTTGTTCAGAGTTGGTTTAGGAACGGTTCCATGCTTAGGTTAGTACCACGTTCAGGAGACCCTCATGTGGAAGAGCATTTGGAATATATGTTTTGTGTTGGTTTGTGTGCACAGTATCTTTTTTTTGAGATCTTAAGATCTAGATGTGGAAGAGTTTGGCTTCCCATGGCAGGTTGATGGATGTCAGAAGTCTGAAGGGTGTATACACATGTGCCATGCACAGTGACGTGTGGGAGTGGACTGTGGGATCATTTTGTAAGAGGCTGCATGATACAATTGCTGATTGTTGTTGGCTTCTTTTTTTTGAACAATGACACAGTGTTTGGTTTCTCAATTGTGGCTGTATCTGGGTCAGGGTTGCTGACCGCTAGCCTGACCCTTAATGTCTCGTAAATCTCGTTTTAGTGGAACAGGTGAATTTACATCACTGTTTCGAGCATTTCGAGCAAATCATGGGTTGGCATGCAAGATTATATATGTATATAGTTTTTGCCTACATAATATTTGTGTAATGTGTATCATTATGCATATATAAAAACATACAGAATATATTTTGGGAAAATGATTATCATTCATATGAAGACACTTATGACTAGATGTCAATAAATCTTACACCATAGCTGTGGGAAAAAGATATCAGATAACTTTTTATGTCTATAGTCAAGGTTAGCTCAGGTCAAATGTCATGTGGTGTAACTACCCAAAATGGCAATCATATTTATCATTAATAAATGTGTGATTTTTGTAAAAACAAAACCAAAAAAAAAACTTGTTACACCTGATTTTGATGAACAAGGCGTGTTCTTTCACATGTATGCAAACAAAATGTATTTTTATTCTTTTTTTATTAGCTTCAGGAAAGGCTCTGCGCTTATTTACGATGTGTTTCTCAATTCAGACCAGTAAATCTCATTTATAAATAATATGCTTTTGCGAACATGTTTAGTCACATGATCATGAATTCCACGCGTCAGTGCATATTTGAGCCCAGATACCAGCTCTGGCTCCTCTTTCTGTGTTGTGCCACAAGAATCTCTGCCATCCACTGCTGGACGTGACCCTTATTAAGCCTACCCCACTGAGACGTACGTCTAAATATAGCCCGCATACATCAACACATCAAATCAGAAAGGGAAAGGGGGTTTGGGGGAGGAGGCAAAGGGTACTGGTGTTTAAAACTCTCACGTTACCGTCACTCATCCGTCCGTGAGAGCACATGTCAGTCCTGCTGAATTATCAGAGCAGCGCTGGAGTAAACTGAGAACAAGACGCTCGCTGTCAAAACATGGCAGAGAGCAGAAACGAGAAACTGAAAGAGTGATAATGAAACACTGGCCTGCAAACCAATCCGACCTTATTTATGTTTCTGTTGAATCTGACTTTTAGAGGGGAGTAGGGTAAGTCGCCACCTTAATCTAGTAGATTGTGCATGATTTTTAGATGCCAAACCTAAATCTGAGACAACAGGAATGCAGTGTTAATACATATAAAATGGTTTTAAGTCAGTTGTTTCTATCCTTTGCTTTAGTGTGTCAGTAGGAAATGTCAGATTACATTTACAAACGTTCATTTTAATAATCCAGAGAGATTTTTGTTTGCACAAAGAGTCTGACAACAGCCACGTAGAGATCTGATCTCGTCATCATCCAGTCTGTCTGGAATGACGTGAAGAAACAGAACAAACTGAGACAGACTAAACCCAGAAGAGCTGTGGCCACATCTCAGAGATATTTCAAGAAACCTATTTGCAAAGCCAGCTGAAAAACTATGTGCAAGTGCATCTAGGACAAAAGCTTCTTTACAGGCAAAAGGATGCTCACACCAAGTGTTGATTTAATTTAATTAACACCAGTTAATTGATAAGAAAATCTATTATAGCATTTTTTGACAGCATTTCACACGCATATACACATATATTGTATGTATGTGTATATATAAATATATACAAATATAAAACGTGTAGTTATATTGATATATTAATTATTTGGTAGTATTATTAATTTGTTATAATTATATTAGTACTATTATTTAATGATACATTTAAAAACAAAAGATTACATATTTAGAATATTTATTTTCTTAATATATATATATTTGATATTATATATAATATTATATTATATTAATACATGTGAGAAGTCAGGATAGCCCCATTAAAAATAAATAAATAAAAAAAGAGAGAAACACTCCTAATAATGTGAACATATTACTTATATACAGCTGACAAATACACATGAAATACACTTTTTTTTTCTACATCTGTCAAACCAAAAATATCCAGATCTAAAAGAAATAAAAGAAATCTGATGCTGTGTCAATGGATCATAATGGTTTTGCTTGCGAAAGCAGGTAATGCTATTGCAAAATGTTAAATAGTGTGCATTTTTGTTTCATTTAGATAGGAAAATTGTGCACACTATTTTTTTTTTTAATATGTGCATGCCATTACTAATTCTTTCCCTCGATTTGCTAAATCGTGCACACAATTTACTAATTCAAATGCGCAATTTATACATCGAGGGATCAAAGTATTAAATCTTGAGCACATGGCAATGCGTGTCATGTGCGGGGCTCCATAATCTTCTATGTTTCTATGTTAAACATTTTTCTTTAACATCCTGAAATAGAATTAATCCCTTATTACTAGTTTTACCTCATTCTCGTATCTCTTTGCCTAAAGGACAACTAAAGTAAAAATTGGCACAGCATGTAGGAGCCGGTAATGGCCGCTGCAGTAGTTCATGTCCTTGGATCAGTACTTATCTGTCTGCCCACTGTTGTTGTGTCTCATCTGGAAAAGTGGCATGAAAATTGACAGCATCAATTTGCCTCCACAACTCCATAATCCAATTTTCCATGCTCCTCTCTTCTGATGAAATACAGCGCGTTCTTTGGCCTGCAGAATAAGAGTTATTTTCCTGTATTAAAGTTACCGGTTTGGTGGCAGTCAGCTGTCGTCTCACTCTCATGTGTTCCTCTTCCTATTGGAAGCCGTACTTTTCCGTCATTTCAAAGTTAAAATGGCGTTTCTTCTTTGTTTCAGGTTTAGGTGTGTCCTGGCCCCGGGCCCTCTCTGTGGATGTCTGTCACCATGGCGAAGTTTGAGACCGGCCGCACAAGTCCAGTGGTCCGTCAGATAGACAAGCAGTTCCTGGTGTGTAGTATCTGTCTGGACCACTACCACAACCCCAAAGTCCTGCCCTGCCTGCACACCTTCTGTGAAAGGTTTGTGTTTGTTACCGTCATTTTAGTCCTTACCTTTAAAAAATTTTTGTTAATTAATTTCTGGTAACTCCTAATTTGATGATGCTGAGTTAAAAATATCAACAAAAAAGTTCCATTATGTACAGTTTTTAGTTGTTTTATTTTACACTATATTAGAAAGGATTTTACAAAACAAATAAGGTATTTCACATAAAAGGTGTTATAGTCCACAAGAGAAAATAATAGCTACATTTATAAAAAAAAAATGACCCTGTTCAAAAGTTAGATTATTAATAATATACTTGATTATTAATATTGTGTTGTTACATAAACTGCCTGCTGTTTTTCAGAAAAATTCTTCAGGTCAAAAATTCTTTGATTTGGCAGGTTTTTTATTGTGTATTTGAACGCTTTGAAACTATTGCTGTTTGATTCTGAGACACATATGCAACTTTTACTTTAGGTTCAACAATAAAAAAAAAAAAAAAACATGCATTAAGAGCAGGGGGGGTGAAAACTTTAGAATTTATAAATCGGGCTAAACTGAACTTTTGACTTCTGGGAAATATGTACACATCTTTTGTAGCTATGGCTAAAATGCTACGAAATGTCTTATGTTGTTAGAAAGTGTTACTAGAAAAATGATTAAGAAACAAATGATGTCATTATGTTGCCATACTGTGATGAATGTGATGTTTTCATTTGTGGTGTAATAAATAGTAAACACAAATAAGAGTTGGTAAGCTTTTGATAGGATGGCATATGTTTACTTGCTGCTGACATTCCTTGGCATGGATGTTCTGTCTCATTCACAAACATTTTCTTCTGCCTCAGTGACGTGGTGCAGTGTGACAGTGAGACTCTCCTTGTCGTCTTTATGTGTCTCTTTGGGTGGTTTGTTCTTTCGATGGGGTTGTATGTCAGTGGAGTGTTTCCACTGTGATTGTTCATGTTGTGACTGAAATTTCAGCAACACTTGCCCTCCTAGTCCTCCTAGTTCTCACTCCTTCACACAGGAGGTCAGCATTTATGAAATATGAGAGATGCACTACCATTCAAATGTCGGAAGTCACATGTTTTTGAAAGAAGTCACGCAGGGGCTGTGTTTGATCAAACCAACACAGTAAACAGCGATATTGTGAAATATTAGTTCAATGTAAAATTTCAGCATATTTTAAAATGTCATTTATTTTTGTGATGGCAAAGCTGCATTTTCAGCATTCGTTACTCCAGTCTTCAGTGTCACATGATCCTTGAGAAATCATTCTGATTTGCAAATGTGTTCGAGAAACATTTCTCGTAATTATCCATTTTTAAAGCTGCTGCTTAATATTTCTGTGGAAAACTTAATACAGTTTTCCAGGTTCCTGTAATGAGTAGAAAGCTCACAAGCACAGCAGTATATTTTATTATTATATTTATTTGCATTTATTTGAACAATATAGTGCATCCTTGCTGAATTAAAATATTTATTTGAAAAGAGAAAATCTTACTTGGCCCAAACATTTAAATGCTAGTATATATTAACAGTTGCCTTTTTTTTTTCTAGGATACCTCTGCATTTTAGGGTGAATGTGTTTTGTTTTGTTTTGACGTACTTTGGCCTATTCCTGCTTAAAGAGATACTCCACCCAAAATATTATGTCATTTACTCACCCTCTAATCTTTCAAAACCAGTAGGATTTTCTTTCTTCTAAGGAACAAAAAAAGTAGTTATTTATAGTAGAATATTCAAGCTGCTCCTTTCCAGAAAATATTTGTGAAAGATGACTTAAGTTTCAGTTGTTTCCTCACACAAAGCTATTGTATGACTTTAGAAGACTTGAAATATAGTGCATGAGTCATATGGTTTACTTGTATAATGGTTTAAGGTGCTTATTTTTCCTTTTTGGAGCTTAACAATCCTTAGTCCCCATCTACAGTTAGGAAGCAGCAGTGTGAACATTCTTCAAGACAAATAGATAATACTGTCTGGTCGATTAAGTTTGAGGTCTTTTATCATGTCTGCCATTGTCTCTATCTCACAGGTGCCTACAGAACTACATTCCTCCTCAGTCTTTGACGCTGTCCTGCCCGGTGTGCAGACAGACCTCCATCTTGCCTGAGAAAGGTGTAGCGGCACTACAGAACAACTTCTTCATCACAAACCTCATGGAGGTGCTGCAGAGAGACCCAGAATGTTCTCGGCCAGAGGCCTGCAGCGTGCTGGAGTCTGTCAGCGCAGCAGCCGCTGGGAAACCGCTCTCCTGCCCCAATCATGAGGGCAAGGTAAGCCTCTTACCATCTGATGATGAAACCAAGTTTGGCAACATTTGATGGGAATATGAAGGAAAAAAATTGCAGCCAGAATGTAGAAATGCCTGTACAGCTACAAAGTGAATAGGAATTCCTCTCATTTTGTCTACATTTGAGCCAGTTTTTCATTGGTAGAGGCCCCTGTGTCACTTTCCTCTCATTCCTCTGAAAGACACCTGAAAGCTGCCAGCTTCTTTCTTTATTGTGTCTTCAAAGTCATACTACATGTGTGCTTATGCTGTTCAGGCCTGTTAGCGTACATTAGCGGCCTTTGATAATGCATTAGGATGCTGAATGAATGGGTTGCTCACTGGTGCCCCTGCAGGTGATGGAGTTTTACTGCGAGTCGTGTGAGACGGCCATGTGCCTGGACTGCACAGAGGGGGAACACAGGGAGCATGTGACCGTTCCACTGCGGGATGTTCTAGAGCAGCACAAAGCAGCGCTAAAGAACCAGCTGGATGCTATACACAACAGGTACATGTCACACATACAGTCAGATGTTATATACAGTTCATCCCTTTATTAATATTGACTATATAACGACTTAATCTTTTATGCCATTCCTATACTATTTTATCTATAGCACACCTGTACATATAATTTATTCTTTTTTTGTAGTTTATGTGTATATTTGTATTGCTGTTGTCCCTGTGTACTGGAAGCTTGTGACACAAATTAATTCTATGTGCAAACATACTTTGCAATAACGCTCTTTCTGACATCTGATATTAATAATAACATGCATACTACATGCATATTGCATACATATATAATTTAATATGTATACACACACACACACACATATATATATAGTGCTGTCAAACGATTCAAGTTTTTGTTTGCATAATATGTGTATGTTCTGTGTATATTTATGTATACACACATACAGTACATATTTTGAAAATGTATTTATGCAAATATTTTAGATATTCTTAAAAAGCATTGTAATATTATATTAAAACATGAATATAAAAAATATATAATAACAATTATTAAATAACTTGTTAGTAGTGACAACACAGAATAACATTTTTAGAATAAAAAGCTGTTTTATGTGATTAATGTGAATAATATTGTAGACCGCTCTTTTCGATACTTTCCCTTATAAACTGTCTTCTAAGAGTTTTGTTTGTTTTTGTATTCGGTCAGGTTGCCCCAACTGACAGCTGCCATTGAGCTGGTGAATGAAATCTCTCAACAGCTGATAGAGAGGAAGAATGAAGCTGTCAATGAGATCAACATGACATTTGAGGAGCTTGAGAGGGCCTTGCACCAACGTAAAGCCGCGCTCATCACCGATCTGGAGAACATCTGTAGCACCAAGCAGAAGGTCAGAAATCTCTCAATAGATTAAGCCGGTTGCCCTCCTCCTGTCTCTCTAACGCTTCTTTTTTGCGGTGTCCTCTGCAGGTGCTTCAGGCGCAGCTGTCGTCCCTTCTGCAGGGAAAAGAGCACATCCAGAGCAGCTGCAGCTTCACTGAGCAGGCCCTGAACCATGGCAGCGCCACCGAAGTCCTGCTGGTCCAAAAGCAAATGAGCGAGCGTGTTAGCGCCCTCGCCTGTCACGACTTCCCTGAACGGCCGCACGAGAACGCCCACTTGGACTGCCAGATAGAGACAGAAGGCCTGCGACGCTCCATCCAGAACCTGGGCGTCTTGCTGACGACAGGAGCCGTGGGACACACCAGCGTGGCCACAGGAGAAGGCCTCAGACACGCGCTGGTCGGTCAGCACGTGACTGTAACTGTTACCACGAAGGATAAGGACAGCGAGCTCGTGCGGACCGGTAACGCAGTCCTCCGAGCGGAGATAACGGGGCAGGATGGAGTACGGGCGGCAGAGGTGGAAGTCGTGGACAATAAAAACGGGACGTATGAGGTAGGGTACACGCTTAAGAGCGAAGGGGAGTACTCGTTCTCTCTGATGCTGTACGGACAGCCTGTGAGGGGCAGCCCGTTCAGACTGCGGGCGATAAAGCCGTCAGACGTGCCCCAGTCTCCGGATGATGTGAAGAGGAGAGTAAAATCTCCCAGCGGAACAGGAGGACACATCAGGCAGAAGGCCGTAAGGAGACCCTCCAGCATGTACAGCACTACCAAAAAGAAGGAAAACCCTATTGAAGACGAGCTAATCTATAGAGTAGGTAAGAAACGTTGGTGTGGATGATAACTCGTTTGACATTAAGTTGTGATTTGGGAGTAGATGTCACTTGCAGTTGCACGCTGCGGTAGCAGAAAAAATTACTGGAGGGAAATGGGTAAAAACTATGGAATAAGAAAAAAATATTTTGTACCTTTTGGAAGCTGCGGTCAAAAATCCTGTCGCCAACGACGCCATTTAAGACTATAAATGAAACCTGCTGTGATTAGTCTACTTTTAACACATAAATCTGATTTAAACAATAGGTCTACATAATATTAACTCATGCAGTCCATAGGGGATATTTTGTATTAGCCCCACAGTTACAACATGAAATACTGTTTAAACCTATTACTATCAGGAGTGTAACAATACATGTATTGTGTTTTGAACAGTTCATGGTTGTATTCCAAACCCAATTGATCATCTTTATCCTCTTGTTAGTGGAGACTTGAGTGAGCGGAGCGTGTGGAATGCACTTGTCAAAGGGAGTGATGTAATTTCCCCATTACCTTCTCCTCACTAACAAGGGAATAAGGATGGTCACTTTTAATTGGATACACAATATGCGTATCGTTACACTCCTAATTACTATTAACATTTTACATTTACCTATTTTATCTTACAATTCTGACTTCTGACTGAAATGCAGGCGTTTTTATCTTTGGACTTTATAACTTAATTTAACTCAACGACAGAACGTTTGTCAATTCTGTCAGGATATAAACTCATGATTCTGAGCCGAGAATAGCAAAAATAAAGTCAGAATTTTGAAAAATGAACTTAAATCGACTGCTTCCATATACTGCTATTTCATTTTCGGCCACCCTGGAGGCCCCACTCACTGTTTGCAAACACCGTATTACTTTGATTTCAAATTCTTTTGTCTGACCCCTCAGGCACTCGTGGACGGGAGAAGGGAGAGTTCACCAATCTACAGGGAATCTCTGCTTCCAATAATGGAAGGGTCATTGTAGCAGACAGCAACAACCAGTGTATACAGGTTAGTCAATGCATGGAATTATTCTGAAAAATATAGGCTTTAGTTTACTTGGAAGTCTTTTACTGGATATTGAAGTGATCAGCTGTTCTGTTTTACTTGGGATTTTCATTGCATTTATTGCAAAATTTCACCATTTGTTTGTTTTGATTAAGGTGTTTACCAATGATGGGCAGTTCAAAGCACGCTTCGGGGTCAGGGGTCGTTCTCCAGGACAGCTGCAGAGGCCCACAGGAGTGGCAGTCGACACAAATGGAGACATTATAGTAGCTGATTATGATAACAGATGGATCAGCATCTTCTCTCCAGATGGGAAATTTAAGGTGATGTTTAGATCAAAATTTACAGTTTATATTTGTATATGTTTGGAATAATGAAATTGTTTGTGAAAAGTAATTTGCTACATTTTTTAAGAAATTAATAATTATATTCAGAAATGGCAAGTTATCAGAAGTGACTTTTAAGTCATTTATAATGTTACAAAAATTATATTATAAATAAATTCTGTTCTTTTGATCTTTCTGTTCGTCAAAATGTTTTCCGCAAAATATTAGACAACAAAAGCTGTTTGATAAAAGTTGAGCACCTTATAGTTGTATATAGTTAAAACTGCAGTCTGTAACTTTTTTTGTGTTCAAAATGTACAGTATTGAAAAAAGAATACACCATAAATCCATTTTACTAACCGTGTTTTTGGCTTGTCCCGAATCTCTACGGTACACCTATAATATAATTATAATTCAGCTTTGCATCAAAAGAATAAATTACATTTTGAAATATATTTAAAAAGAAAACTGTTTTTTCAAATTGTAATAATATTTCACAATATTACTGTTATTTACTGTGTTGGTAATCAAAATAGATTCAGCTTTGGTACACACTAAATAATACAAACACAAATACAAAAAGAAGAAACATTTAAATTTTATTGACCCGAAAAATTGAATGGCATGTCTCTAAATATCGATATGAAATATTACTTTGAGTAAATATTAATTATTCTATTTTCTTACTCTGTGCCATCATCAACTAATCTGAATCAAGTCATTTAATAATGTCTTTTTCCTTTTGCCTCATGCAGAATAAGATCGGTGCAGGCCGTTTGATGGGACCCAAAGGAGTGGCTGTGGACAGGAACGGTCATATCATTGCAGTGGATAATAAAGCCTGCTGTGTGTTCATTTTTCAGTCTAATGGCAAACTAGTGACCAAGTTTGGAGCCAGAGGCACTTCAGACAGACAGTTCGCAGGTACGGGGGTCTTGAAACTGCAACACACTGACAATTAGAGCCAATGTTGACAATGTCATGCGTTTGTGGTGGTTCACCTATCTAAGCTAACTAAAGAGTTGCAGAAATATTGTTAGCACCTCCTGTTGTGTGCTGTGACTGCTTGTCCTCTAACATATCTTCCTAATACCTCATTTGTCTAGATCAGGAACACTACTTAAAATGTTGCAATTCCTCAACAAACCTAAAAAAACAGACAACATAATTTTTTTTTTACTACAAAAGCAACAGCAAAGTACCATTCTGGGAAGACAAACGCTAGAAAAGACTGGTTTGTTTTATACAGAAATGGCCAGATTTACCTAGGCTTCAGTTCCAGTGTCTGAAAGGATATAAACTCGTATCAGTTCTGTACCTGTATTTCACTTTAGCATAACCCATATTTTCAGCTGCATTATCTATCTGTATCCTAAATAATGAAAGCCAATGCATGCGGGGTGGGAGATGTACTGGTAGACGTGATTAACCGGTAGAAATTTGTCGACTGGAAGAGATTTTGGACCGTGATCTCTAGCGCGGATACACGCTCACGCGACTTTGCACGAACACTTACTGTTTGCATGCACTTTAAAGACTTGTGGTCGAAATGCAATCACTACATGCGAGTAAAACGGCTAACAAGAAAGCAAACAGCTAAGAGAGAATGCATCAGGACAGCTCTTAAAGCGACAGCAGTCTTAATATTTCTGTCTGTCATTCATGTTAATCAAAGAACAAAAGAGAAGAAATCTCTCACTGCACATGAAAACTTAGTTAAAGCAAAACTAACTTTCTGTCAATAGCTATATTTGTGACTGTGAAATAAAACCAATCCTATTTTAAGATTTTGGTCATATCACCCACCCCTAGCATGCATACATTTAAGAGACTATATTCTGATAGATGCATATTAGTCATGCCTTTTGTAGCTGGTTCCCTTTCTGCTGCTTATATTACTATTTAAACACATCACTTCCTTTTCCTAACCCTTGTTAAGTAAGTGCATGCGGACTGGTTTGGGATGTGCATCTTCCATTGCTCCTCTGGTCTGCTTCCATGTTTTTGAACTACCTCCTGCACTTTTTTTTGTTTGTTTGTATGAATCCCTTCTGCCCTGTAGTTTATTTGTCTCCGCTTACCCTTGTTTGTGTTTTTCCCATTCCTTTTTAGACAAAAGTGGTGCAAAGTTTGCACTGGAGCAAAAGTTTAGTAAATCTGGCCCTGGGTTCAGTAAGTATTGAGTGAATTCTCATCCCAGAATGTGGTGATTTATCTCATTGAAATAAATGAAGTTTCATTCTAGAACTGAATTCAAGAGTCTGTGATTCTGTGCTTTGTGTGTCTAATAAAACATTGGCCAGAAATCAAATTGCCGATCAGTTAGGAGATCTTGATCACATGATATCCTGCTCTCCTCTCTGCTCTCTTTCTCTTTATCGTGTCTGAACGTCTGTTCTTCCTTATTTTTTTCACACACGCAGGTCCGCATTTTGTTGCCGTCAACAACAAGAATGAAATTGTTGTGACAGACTTTCATAACCACTCCGTCAAGGTGAGTGATGCTGAGGTGCCACTTACAGATTTTCTCCTTGTCGACAGTAAAAGAGCATGAAATTGCACTGAAGGAAGGAAAGTGACCTATATATGGAGACCAGAATATCAGAGACTTAAAAAAAATAAAATAAATTGTCATCATTTACTCACTCTCAGGTTGTTCTGAGTATGTAAAAGTAGCGCAAAAGAAAATATTTTGAAGAAACAGTTGAAGGTAGCCACTGAATTCTATATATTGATTTCTATAGCTTTTTTTCCATACTATAGGGAACATAATGGAATTTAATCATAATCTTTTTGGTCACACGTCATATATTTTAACGGGTTAATGGAAAATGGTGCACTTGGCAAAGTTGTGTTTTACTTGATAATCGTATTTGACTTGACTGACACCTAGTGGTATGGATGCATTCTTACAGAAAACCAATATATTTCGGTTACTGGTGTCTTTGTAAAAAATGAATTATTAGCAATCAGCAATGAATCAGCATAGTTAAAGTGCTTATAATGGTGCTTACAGAAGTGAAGTGAGTAGTATTCGTCCGGTCATGTAATTTCAAAATGGCAGCCCCCATGAGGTTACCTGGTCTGCTTTCTTTTTCTTTTTTTTGGACTGTATGATTTTAAATATATTATTTGTTTCGTATCATTAAAACTTTTTTTTTACAGAATGTAAATATCAGCGATTTAAATTGGTCTCTCCTCAGGTCTACAGTGCAGATGGGGAGTTTCTGTTCAAATTCGGGTCCCATGGAGAGGGGAACGGCCAGTTCAATGCCCCCACAGGGGTAGCCGTGGACGTCAACGGCAACATCATTGTAGCAGACTGGGGCAACAGCAGGATACAAGTAACACCCACTTCCTCTTTACAAGTTCTCCAAAAAAACGAGTTACTTCAGAGTCACTTTTTAAAGGCATTTTCCTTTTTTTGTTTGTCCTCAGGTGTTTGACAGCTCAGGCTCATTCCTCTCCTACATCAACACAAGTGCTGACCCTCTGTATGGGCCGCAGGGCCTTGCTTTAACCTCCGACGGCCACGTTGTTGTGGCCGATTCTGGCAACCACTGCTTCAAAGTCTACCGATACCTGCAGTAACATCTCATCGGTCGTATCAGCGAAAAGGAAGAATCAAATGAACAGATTGCACTTTTCTTTAATCCTCTGCTGATTTTCATGTTTCAGAACTAAGAACTGCTTCTCTAATAAAACCGGGAATGTTGATTGTAAATAACAGAAACCATATCAATAAGCACAGATTCTTATCAGAAATCATGTAAGTTGTTGTATAAATAAAATATATATAGCAAAACATTTTGTTAATAGCCATCTTCAACCCTTGAAGAAAAGTCAACTATTTCCAAAAAATCTCCCCTCTCTTGTTTCATAGTGGCTGACCTTTCCGTGACTGCAACAGCCGTGTATTTTAATTTTTACATTCTGCATCTGTAAATATACAAATCTGTGTACATATTAACATATTTGGTGTACGTAACATGTAAATGACCCTGGCTTCTTGTATTGTCCTATGACAGCATTTGCCACTGAGATTTCACTACACTTGAGCTTCAAATCATTCAAACATCTGAGCTGATCATCCCTCAGTACAGGAAGTGATACGCATCCCAGCTGTGCTCTTTAAAAAAAAGAATATATATATATATATATATATAACCACTAAACAAAAGGAGCCAAAAAGGACATTTTTTCCATTCCAAATTATTTATTTTTCTAAAGCACAAGGCTACTTTACATGTTGAAAAATCCAGCTGAATTAAGAAATATAAAATATAATCAAACCCAAGTATTTCACGTATATTGCCTCTGATTTTTAATATTCTCTGAAAGTGATCAGCTGTTTGGAATTATGTCTTCTCTGTAAATAACCATTCGTTGTGTTCGCAGTGTAGCAACCAAATGTTGTCTTTAGTCAGTATTATAGCTTACCCTTCATTTAGTCTATTTATTTAGTGTTTTGTACACTTTCTGAATTATTCATTTCGAGATTGTCCTTCCATCACCAGCGAATGATTTAAAAAAAAAAATCACCTCCCTTTAATTTTGTGGAGTTTTGTCTCTTTGAAGGTTATGTGACACCAAGTCTCCTTAATAGGCTACTCTCTGTGAAACTGTACAAGGTTAATGAACGGTGGCTCACAGTTAAAACGGTGAGCGTATATCCTAATATCTGTGCAAAGAACATTTTTGCATGTTACTGATTTTACTAGCATCGGCATAAGGTTTCTGCAGCAGCGAGATACCTGTAATGATTTGCTATTGCCAGGCTGGAAATTAAAAAAAAAAATGATGTAATAACCAAAAAACAAATATTCTATACTGTATATTGATTCATAATATATGCGATTTGCAAGTTGACAATTAGTTGCTTCCGTTGCGATAAAGGCCCGTTCACAATAAGAATAACTGTAATTGTAACAAAGTCACTGATTTTAATTTAGAATCCACACGATCAGGAATTTTTCATTAAAGAGAAACGCAGATTTAATCAATTCATTTCCTCACAAAATTTCCTCTTTCCATTTCCTCTTTTATCCAATCATTTTAGAATAAACCTTGTTATCGTACTTCGGTGCAAGCGCTAATATAGTTTTTCCTCTGATTGTGAACGGACCTTAACTCAATCCAATGCATGAGTTGCTTGGAGAGATGATTTAATATGTGCTTCATCAGTTTAAAAAAACAACAACAATCTTGTATAACATGAAGAATCAACCGTTTGTTCATTTTACTGGTCAATTATTGCAGTTTGAAATAAAACTGTAAATACAAGTCCCTTAAAAATTATATTTTGTCTTTTTTTTTATGCAAGTGCTTCACTTCTAAAAATGTTATATACTATTGACTTTTTTGAGCGCCGTCAAACGATTAATCGCATCCAAAATAAAAGTTACTGTTTTCATAATAAAAATACCCAATACACACACGCATACATATTATGTATAAATGCAAACACATGCATGTACATTTAAGGAAAATATGTTGTTTATATACTAAATATATTCATTTATAACAGAAAATATAAATGTATTAAAAAAAGAATATTCTAAATATATACTGTATGTATTTATAAATACAAATATCTGAAGTACTTCATGTAAAAAAAGGAATAAAACATTTTGAATGCGATTTATTGTTTGACAGCACTAATTTATATTTTAAAGATGGAACTTTTGCTGTTTAAAATACAAAATACTGAGGAAAAAAAATCGTTGTAATATTTTATTTTTAAAATTACTTACTGCAGAGAAAAACACGTAACACATCGCAGTGGTTTTTAATAACTCACACAAAAGTAAAATGTACTTGTGATGCCATCCAGCAGTTAGGTGATGCAACAGGTCTCTGTTACATCAAAAAAAAAAAAAAAAAAAAAGTCAATGTGTTCAAGCTGAACTCATTTCTTATGACAAAATAGACGGTGATTAATAAAGTACTATAAATGTTAAACTGAAACTTTCATAGCTGGGCAACACAAAGTGTTCATGTTCACAGCATATGTACAAAACATCTGGTTCTGGTCTGGCGTTTTCTTGGTCCTTTCTCAGCTCTAACAACATTTTGTACAAATGACCGCATTGATTCTAGTATATAAACTAGTTCTGTAAATACCGGCATGAACAACAAACCATCTGAGCGTGGTCAAAAGGTGCTGAAATGTCACTTTGTGCGTGTTTCGGTCCACACGGAAACAAAAAACCCCGAACATTTCCAGCATCTCTCTTTATCATCAGCCCATGAGACAGATTAGACTACCGCTAAAACAAAAGAGATTAAGATATTTGATATAATGGATTTGAAAATGACATTGAAATGATGTAACATGAACGGTACACAGCTTTCGAATGTACTCCTTTATAAAAATGAATCTCTACATAATTAAATGAACAGAAGGACGCTCCTCGCGGCACATCTGATCTACTTTGTCATATTCGAAGTTGCATAGCACCTATTGCAGTCTGAGCTATTACAAAATGTTGAACACGGAGCCTTATGTAACACTCTCATTACATTATGGGGTAATTTGTCTGACGAATACATCTTTTACAGATAAAACTGCCAAAAAGCATGTAAAAAAAAAAGAAAGCAATGTAACATGGGGGTAAAAGCGAATATATGCCATATAATGGAATACGTATCCGTTTATAAATAAGTCGAGGGTTCTCCGATTTTAAATGTTATTAAACATTAATCCATTTTTCACCTGATTCAATCATTATTTTCACCACTGATTGTACAAAAGACAACACTGAGGTCTAAGACATAAGACGACACAGAGCAGCTAAAGTCGACATTTGCGTAAAAACCTGCAATGCCTCTCTACCTGAATTTCAGTGGGGCTACATCATAACTCAAGAGCAAACGAAATTCAGTTCGCTCCTTCAGATTATGGTGTATCAAAGCTCTACGCAACTAGTAAATTCAGATCAACTGAATCCAAAACACCGGCAGAGCTTGAGAACAAACGTCCCTACATCCAGGAGGGAAAAATGCCCTGAAATGTTTACCAAAACACAAAAACAGGAGCATCTATCGTTACGTTTTCTTTGTTTGCGGACCGCTTCATTTTCAGTAGAAATGACATATTTGTAGTCGGCTGCCCGGGTCGTTTTTCCCTGGGCTGAAGAAGGGTGAGACGGGCTCGTCAAAGTATGTGACAAAGTTATAAATGCGTTTCATGGTGACCGCGTCGAAGAAAGTGACGTGGCCCCGGTCGTAATCTAAGAAGACGCCGACGCGAGGAGAGTTCCAGTAGTCCGCCACAGGCACGCGCGAGTCTTCCTCGTTGGCGTACAGCCGGTCTTGGAGACACAGGCTCCAGTAGCCAGCGGAGGGCGAGAGGTTTACGAAGCCTTTGCGGTTGCTGTACTCGGTGGTGACGCCCAGATACCAGACCCCCTTGTCCCGCACGTCCACCTCCCAGTAGTGCTGCCCGCTGGAATACTGGGCGGTAGCGAGCACCCCGAAGAAACGAGTGAACCGCTGCGGCATGTCGGGCTCCTGGGAGCGCACGCGGCCCTCCTCCACTTTGGTGTCGAAGTCGCTGATGGCCAGTGAGGGGTGAGCTGTGTCTAAATCCAGAGTCAGATTCTGAGGCACTGGGAAACGGAAGATCTGGTTAGCTGTTTAGCATGCAACTAAAAACTCACAACAAGGGGTACAAATGTGCTCACACTAGTGACATTTCGGCTCATTTTCGAAGGGGCCAAAAAAGGTCCGTTGTCAATAATATAGTGATGTATGAAGCTATTGTCTGTTGGTCAACGAGACTAATCTCAGATTGCTGCAGAAATTCTCCTGATAATGTGACCGCATCTTAATGCACCAACAGCACTTACTTGTGTGTAACACGTGCATCATCTTCTTCCACATGATGAGCTGAAAGGGGCCTGTGAACTCGGAGAAATCTGGTGGAGAGTTACAGGCCTGGACGCTGAGGTTTACGTGACAGGGGCTAAGGAAAAAAAACACATTATAAGACAAAAACTCAAAAACAAAACAAAACAGATTATTAGCAGGGCAGATATAATCATAGTTAACATGCTATAGAATTAAACATTTTAAAAAAATCAATAAAATACAGATTGGCATACCTTAAGTATGAATTACTGATACTCTGGAAAGGAAAAAAGGAAAATGTTAATAACAATAGTGTTATGTAAAGTCATATTAAGTCACAAAATTGTGAGAAGCAAAGCAGCAATAACAAGATGGCCACATATATGTAATGATATAATAACATTTATCCTTACAGATCTAGATATAACAACAATGATTATACCCTACAAGCAAAATCCTTCCAACTTCAAACGGCTTATAATAAACACATTATTATCATACTATAGATTACATTTTTGTGGACCCCAATATAGTTATTGTTCTTTGCGTACACATTTATACATGTAAATAAAAGAAAATGTCTTTTAAACTGTAAACTGATAACAATTATAGGTTGTTAAAATTTATAATTCAGATTTCCACAACTCATTTGATCATTTACTTATATAATATTTATTAATACAATTCATTACTCATTTAAACGTTTGTTCTGCATATTTTGCACCCATGTCAGTTCAGAAAATGTGGAAAATATCTCAAAAAATTGAAAAATCTGTCATTGATGATTTGCCCTCGTGTCGTTCCAAACCCTTAAGACCTTCATTCATCTTCAGAAAAACAAATGAAGACATTTCGTATAAAATCTTTCTGACCCTGCACAGACAGCAACGCAACTACCACAACCACCAAAAGCTACCAAGGACTAAATTCTTATATACATAATTAGAAGCATATATACACAAGAAAGTTTTAGTTTTATCTTCAGATTTGAGAAAATCTTCACCTCAAAGTTAGCGCTGTCACTTAGCTGGTTTTGAATTTCAGTGATGGCTTTGTCCACTTTGGCCGCTTCGCTCTCCACGCGCTTCAGGTTGGCGTCGATCAGCCCGATAGTGGCTTCCGCTTCCACCTCCAACCTTTCCAACAGATCATCCTTCTCATCCAGCAAAAACTGAACCAGGGCGCCAACATCTTCTTCGATCTTCTCCTTCAAAGCTTGCTTTTTGAGCTGTTGAGATAGAGATGTTTGAGATTCAGCATCAAGGCCACCTGGGGTTATATAACCAGCGATCTTTGAGCCATTTGTACGTATGCAAAGTCGGCATGGGAACACATCAGCTTTCCTACCTTGACATCGGTTTTGGCCTGCTCGTCTGTGCTCTTTACTCTCGTGCACATGGACTTCTGCCAGTTCAGCTTGATGAGTCTCAGCTTCAGCTCACTCTGCATATTAAAACAAGAGAGAAATCTTTCAACTTCAAGTTTTATTGCACAACATTTAAGCAAAGCACGTCCAACAGAAACGGTTCTAGAAAGGATCTTGACAGAATATATGGACCTTATTGCTGTCGCAGCACCAACAATGGCTGGAGTTTAAGATTGCGCACTTTAATAACCTTAGGAACGTGTCGCACAGTAGCTTTACATTTTATTGCGTTTATTAATTAGATTTGCTTTCTCATAACATTTCCCTGTTCACCCTGCACAAGAATATTCTTTCATTCTGATACTAACCTGTTGCTTTACACTCCTTCTAGTATTTAAACGTGTTTAACCTTGGGCTCTGAACAAGGACGACAAAAATAATCCAGAGGAACAGATAATTGTTGCGTGTGAAACGTGCCATACCTCGCACGTGTGGAAATTTCCAAAAGGGAATGAAGAATGATTTGCCCACCAACCCGTTTTAGACTGTCACTTAACTTTCCATTAAGAGTTTAAAATTGGAATTTAATTTAACAACACATATTAGCATGTATGTCAGGAATTATATAATCATGAAAATAAATTAAAAAAATGTAATTGCTACTTTATTAACTAAATTGTAATAGTATAATACATTTCAAATACACATATATACAAAATTATTATTTGTTTTTTTACAAAAAATTGAAGTGTACAATATTTAAATAATTGTAAAAATATTTATATTAAGAATTGTTTTTAAAATACAATTTAATAACCTCAATAATATAACATAAATATACTGAAAATGTATTTATTAAAAAAAAACAAAAACAAAAAAAACAGCTCTGCCCTCACAATGCACCTTAGATTCAAAGCTAATTAAAACTGCTAATGGTCAACATTTTTTCACCCATTAATTATTGTTTATTTAAATGAAATCCATCACATGTGTCTGTACTTTCATATCGCAATTACAATTATATAACTTTACTAGTATTATGTGTTTGTGTGCGTTCACAGTCTACAACTACCAAGAAAACACGAACACTTCACACACATTTGTGTATCGGCCCCCAGCAGCTGTTAGATGAGTAAAATTACCACCACAGCGCAAAAAGTACAGACATTTGTTCATTTCACACCTAGATCCAGAAAACGCTAGTCGTTGGGCACATATTATTTGATTTGAAATAATAAAAATAAAAATTCAGGACCGCAAACTACATAATCAAACAATGGCAACAAACACATTTTCAAGGCTATCTGGTAAGAAAAAAAAAAACCGCTTAACATGAGTGCTAAATGCCACATATACAGACAACACTGCAGTGACAGATAGTCACTCCTTGTTCCAGCCCCAAGGTTAGCAATAATGTCAATGGCTTCTGGTGCCAACTCCGGCATTTAAATCAAGATAACAGGAAGGAGGACAAGAAAGAAAGAAAAATAGACACTGCAAACAACTGACGGACAAAGGCTAAATCACATCAGTTATACAACAGACAAAACCAAGCATCCGTCAAACAAACCTTCATGTCTTCAACAACCTCGGGGACAGGAGCAACATCATGGTGTCTACAAAAACAATAAAATGGCATGTTGCTTTATTTCTAAAGCCATTTTAATCTAAAATAGCTACAGTTAAGTACATCTGGTCCTCAGACTGAGGTCAAAGCCTCAAAACCTACCGAGCCGCCCGTAGACAGCATTTTGAGCATATCAACCCAAAAAGGACGCCCGGGCAGGCAGCTCGCTAGGTTTTGAGCGAATAAGGGGAACATATTCGGTTCAGCGAGCCTCACCTGTGGGCTCTGGATTCCCGACACACCACGCAGATGGGCTTTCTGTCCGTGTGGCAGTACAGTTTGAGCTCCTCGTGGTGTCGCTCACATTTCCCGTCCATTTTCACGGGTTTTGAGGGTGCAGAGGGCCTACACGTCTTCAGATAGTCAAAGTCGCTCAGTTTATCCACCAAGTTCTTCACCAGGTAGTTCTTGGTGAAACTCATTTTCGCAAACACCTGCAAAAAAAGGACAAAGTCGCATGTGCGACGTAGAAAAGTATCGGTGCTGTATCGACAAAAGGCTCGTGCGGCGATTTGTATGTTATGGTACAATAAACGAGATCGGAGAAATCACACCTATTATTGTCAACACAGTAAAGTCCGGTCGTTATTTTAGACTGCCGGTTTAAGTCTTTGTACGTGATTTAGACGCGAATGTAACGTTACAGAAATCCGTTAAGTTCATTCAAGCAGCTGTAACTAAGCAACCCAGAATCTAGCAACGTTTTCCAAAACAAACCACGCACCATCCTGCACTCCGGACACTGGTAACCCACATCATCGCCTCCATTTTCCTCCCAGTGCATCAAAATGCACATGCGGCAAAAATTGTGGCCGCATTTTAAAATGACAGGGTCGTCGAAGTAATCGAGGCAAATAGAACAGACTAATTCCTTCTGAAGCTCTCCTCTCGAATCTCCGGCAGTGGCCATGTTTTCCTAAGCAACAGTGTAACTGCTTTACAGGGCCAGAAGTGATTCCAGACGGAAGAGAGAGAGCCCATTCTGGACCCACTTCCTGGTCCAGTCACGTGAGGGATTGTGGGGAAATTGATTGGTTACGATATTTAGCGTGCAGAAATATTTTCTCGAATCGGTTCATTCGAGAAGTTCGTTTCGAAGATTCCCACTTTCTTCCTTACGTCGGCGTTTTAGTGCCACCCTAAAGGTGCTATATGTATTGCTTTTTTCACCCGCCCCACTCAGACTTGACGCACAAGCAGGTTGCCAGCTTCCATGATTTAAATGAAATACGCTGGCTTTTCTGCCACATGGCAACCCGGGGTTCCGAAACACGATTGGTTAAACTGACAGTGGGCGGGTTTCACAAACCAAAACAAAAACTGACATTCCGGGCCAGAACGCACATTTTCAAATGAGAATAATTGCCTGTAACATTGTTTTTCAGATAAACGAGTATGTTACCTTAGCACGTTTCTTAAATATCTGCAAATATAGTATTTTTATGCTCTAGTACAGTTTTTTTTCTATGTACAGCAAAAAATCTAATATTACGAGATTAAGGGTGTGATATTTAGAGAAAATTCTAAACACTACGAGAATTAAGTCGAAATACTACGAGATTAAAGTCGAACTATTACAAGAATAAAATCAATACGTTTCAAGAATTTAAATCAGAAATTAAAGTTATATTTTGAGAGGTTATAGCGCATGCAAATAGCCTGGATTGACATAACCTTTTGTTGATATTGTGAGTGCGCACAAATCAAAGTAGGCCCTTTACAGTTTTGCATGATGTATTACTCTTATCTGTATCAGAGAAAACGACGGCGTGAGCTTTTTTTGTTTCCACTGAAAAAAATGCAAGTGATTGCGCCGGAGCCTCCGTGTCCTGCAGAGCGCATTTAGCTTCCTCTGATCTTTGTAAGATTTTGCATATTGTATATACGATAATAAAAATTTGAGAAGCACAATGATTCTTCAACTAAACCTGACCCAAATGCAGGGTTTAGAAACTGTGCTTGCTTTTCTGCTCAATTTAAGTGTTTTTGTGAACGTATACATAACAAATCTTTGTAAAATAACATTTAAGGTTAAGTTATATTTAATAAAGAGTATTGAAGCGTTAGGCTAATTATTGCAAAGAGTTACCCGCGCCTTTAATCCCACAAACAGTAGTTTATTGATATAAAAGTGAAAGAACATCAGATGGCATGGATAAAATAGTATAGCCTATTTTATAATGACAATAATATTGTAATCGTAAAAATGATTGTATCGCGTGCATCTTAAACTGAAGCGAATACAGCGATATGCCTATATGCCACACTAAAAAGCGTGAAAAAAATTTGCCCATAATATACATATATTATATATAAAACTGACAGATTTGAAAAATGATTCTTTGGGATATTCTTATATTAGGATATGACTTTAATCCTTCTTCTTGAAACATTTAGATTTTGTCGACCTAGTATTTCTAATGCAACTAATGCAAGCTAGCCTACATCACATTCATTCACTTCCTCAGAGAAATAAATCATCTCAGTGACAAATGCGAGATGTATAGCGCCGTTGAAAGACGAAGGAATGCAGGCATGATCTTGATGCGATCAGAGAAATACATTGGTAAAAAACAAAACAAAACAGTATGCCCGCGTGTGGCGCCTCCGACACCAGCAGCCGTCACAGAACTTAAACTGAAAAGCGCCAAATTGTAATCTCTTTCCCAACAGGATGGGATAAATGTAACCAGACATTTCTGAGTCTCCTGTGAGACAAAACAAGAATACACAGCATCCAGAGAGACAGTAACAGATGTAGCATGCTTTGAGTCTCCATCTTTTGAGGCGGCAAAAGACCACATTTCGAGTTTTAAGCCTGTGAGGAAAGAGACATCAACAGATGCTTTACTTTCAGTCTTCGTCCTGCGGGATAACAGATGCGGCACGTCCCGAGTCTCCATCTCAGAGAGCCTAATGCAGAAGCCTCTGGCCTGGAGAACCTTTCTTCAGGATTTTCCAGATTTTAGGACCCTTGGGTGCTCCAGGAGATCTGGTTCCTACAGTGCTTCACCTTCAAGTCTACCACAGCAAAGGTAGATATTTCACAGCTCCGAATTAACTACAATTACAATTGAGCATATTTTTAGCACAGTTATGAGACATTCAAAACTGTAAAGTCTCAAGACTTTGTTTATTTTGTGCTTCAAGGCCCAGTACATAAAATGCATTTAGCTTTGTAAATATTTAGGAGTGAACCATGTACAAAAAACACAATTATCTCACCATAAATACCATTTCAAACAAAGAGTGTTTCACTGTGCCCAAAATGTCGTGCTCATGTTTGTTAACCTCTGAACATGGAAACGATCCATTGATTTTATTGCATAGCACATTTTTTTTTAAATATTATCAGCCTGATGAGGAATATATTTGTCGGGAGGTGAGCTGGATTTGACAGCAGGATGCTGGTTTTTCACGGATGCGATGTAAACAGTGCGATGTGTCTAATGACGGTGAAGACAACTAAAATCAGTGTCAGTGCCCCCCCACCCCTAATAGACAGTCAAACACAAATGTGGAAATCTGAGGGATTTCTAATGTCACAGTTTTTCCCTTATTTTAAAACGACACTCTGAGAGAAGACTGCAATATTTAATACATGCCGTACTCATGAATACTAATGCTTAAATTATAGCAAGTAATAAAAACAGCAGCAACAAGATGATATTTGACAACATTTGACAGACTGAATGTAAATTGTGTGACAACAACTGTTTGACCGTGATATGAAATGCATTTTCAGCATTTCTCCATTAAAAGCTTGGCACTTGCTGTTAAAAACCAGCATATCTGTGAAACACTGAGCGATTGAGGAAAAGTCGTATCGTCCAAAAGACATCACATATCCCAAAATACAGTAGCTAATACTGTAATACAAGCAAATATTTAACACTTGAGATAAACAAAAGTAAACCACATAATACAGGTGTCAGTGTCGTGATCAGTTCGTTTGAATGCACCACATGACCCATAAGAAATGACTTAAACTTGAACTTACTTTTCCTTTTGGAATCTTTACAAACAATATTATCTTTCTTTCATCTGGTGTTACCCAGTGTTCAAAGTGACAGAGCCAATGAGATTGAGTTTTTTTTTTTAATCTTTCATATACTTTGTATGGGATGTGCTATGAAAAATTCTATTCACAACTAATTAAAAGAAAAAAAAACAACAAAGTTAGGGTAAAAAAAGAAACAACAACAACAATAATAATAATAATAATTCTGATGATTAAACAATAGGAATATTTTTTGAAAAAGACACTAAACTCTAATATTATTATTATAATAAAAATGTATTTTTAAAACTATTTTTAATAACTTTTATTATTACTATTATTCTATTTTTTATTTTAAATAAATTTACTTTGGAATTTATTGGAACTAAAATGCAACTAAATGAAATCTTGCTTCTATCATAAACCACTGTCATAAAATAATATTAAAATGCTTAAACCTCTAAGGATGAATTAAGTTTAGTTATTTCGCTCGTTCTTTATTTAGTTTTGTTAATTCGTGGGGAGGGCACTATTAGGACCACGGAGAACTGAACACTGGGTAAACCTCAACATTTCATTACTGAAGGAGGAAAAATAAACAACGTAAAATGTAATTTAAAATGATTTCTTTGGGCTGGTGATGAACTGGTTTGTGAGTTAAAACCTGTCAGAGGCACTTGTTTAAAACAAAGAAAATGAAACAAAATTGATCCCATGTATGACAAAGGAGAACAGTAGAGTCTCCAGATAGTCCATTAGTCCTTCAGACCTCTGAGCTGTCACCATTATCAAGGCTACTTCTAACTATAACAGGCTGCAGGCTGGACGACACGCTCGGGGCCTTTTTCACAGGCGTCCGCCTCGAGTGAACCATCAGCGCCAACACTATAACCACGAGGACGGTGAGAAGCAGTCCCACGACGGCTCCTGCCACAGTCACCTCGTCCCCCTCTGCACCTCGTCCGCTGAGCTCCCGCGGAGACAGTCCGTCTGCGAACAGCTCCTCTCCAGACGCAGAGTGCCGGCGGCTGCGGTCCAGAGCGATGTGCATGATGTTCGTTCCTCGGTTGTTCTCGGGTCCGATCTCCTCCGCCAGGACCGGGACTTCTCTGTTGGAGCGTCTGTAGCGACCTCTGGCCTCCGCTGGCACAAGGTCACCTGATGTTATTGAGTGGTACTCTGCGCTTCTTTTGCCAATGCCACGTCTGGCGTTGTCTTTTGAACGCACGGTGTAGATGGTGTGAATGAACCACTCTCTTCCTACTGCCACCTACAGACAAGAAGGATAATAGGACTTTGTAAGTCTGGTACAGGATGACAGAGATTTGAAGTACACAACTGTATATATTCATAACTCATAAATCAACAAAAAGATTAGACCTGGAAAAGAGGAGTAGAATCCAGCCTGAATCCATCAGATCCTGGCTGCTTCACTAGAGAGAGGGCAGAGGGGTCATCTACAGCTAGCAGGGCCTTGAAACTCACATCCCCAAAACTCTTGGCCTGAGTTTCTGGCTGGGCTTTGTCCTAGAGGAAAGGTGGAATCATGAGTCTTTTTTTCAAACAAATGTCACAGATTTATTTTAAACATCTTAAAGGAATAGTTCAACCAAAAGTGAAAATACTGCCATCATTTACTCACCCTCAAATACTTCCAAACCTGTAAGAATTTCTTTGTTCTGCTGAACACAAAAGATATTTTGAAAAAGGTTTGTGTTCGGCAGAGCAAAGAAATTCTTACAGGTTTGGAACTACTTGAGAGTGAGTAAATGATGACAGAATTTTTTTTTCCTTTATTAAAATAACATATTTTCACATACAACTTATTTAAATTGTATAATTTATAATGTATAATTTTATTTTAAAGACTTAATAAAATGATAGTATTATATTAGTATTTAGGAAATTTGTAATGTTTTACCATTATTTGGTGTCTTATTATATTTCTGTTTAGTTTTAGTTTATACTCATTTAATGTTTAATTTTAGTATTTCAAGTTTTTTTTTTTTTAGGTAGTTTTGTCAAGAATTCAGATTTTCTAATTGAAGCGTTTCATCTTATGTTTTTATTTTTTATTTTATTTTAAATGAATTAATTTTTAATTAGTTTCAGTTAACATACTCACAATAATTTTGAATCTGTACAGCAGAGATGGAGAGTCTGCAAGGCATCCAAACTCAGATTTGGCGGGGTTGTATTTAGGAACATATCCATCAGCGCCGGTGCACAGATACACCTTCTCAATGTTACAGTAGAAAGAACCACCCAAGTTCTGCACAGGGTCCACCATCACCCGTCCGTAGATTGTGTCACCTTGAAGAGATTTTTTATTTTTTTTACAGATTAATTAAATCATTTGTCTTATATTCTATCACACAGCCTCGTGTTCCAGTTAGACGTACCCTCAGAGAAAGCAGCGTCACTTTCTTGACCGAAGCCCATAGATCCATCCGACAACCACAACGCTTTCTTAGACAACAGAAACATCTGTGTGTTCAGACTGAACTCCACCGCCACAGGGTCACTCACCTACAGAAAGCAAACACAATAAGCTGCTTGAGAAAAATTGTAATCAAGATTGTACTTAAGTGTAAGTAGCTGTGTAACAGGCTCGGTCTGTTACACACACACACACATATATATATAATTACAAACTATTTGAACTTAGTTACATGGTAAGTACATTTTATTTCATGCAAGTACTAAACAGTACCTAATTGGCTATTTACTCTGTATTGCAACACCTTAAAATAAAGTGTTACCCTTTATTTATATTTTAAAATACATGCATCTAATTACATCTGTAGCTAATTTCTGTAATTATATTTTTATTTACACTGCTGACCTATCCCTTACACCTTAACCCACCTTTAATCTACCCATACTAGTAAACCTGTCTCTAACCTACCCATACAGCAGCAAAAGTGTTTCGCAATAAAATATGAACACAAAAAGTACATTTTACTTATTTTTTGATGCAAGTACATAGTAATTAGGGCCGCTTATAGTGGGCCCTTTTAAGTTAATATACATTTTTCTATTATTAATTATAATATCAACAGGTGGAAAGCACATTTGAAATAAAAAGCTTAGTATTTTACTAGTTTACCTGCTGAAAGCGGATATCAAGATCAAAAGTAACCGGCTCTCTAGGGTTGCAGACCGGAGGAACGGTGTACTCCACATTCATCGCTGCTGTACAAGGAATCAGCTTCACTGTGTATGCGCCTGAATAATCTCGGACCTGCAGGTCGCAGACACACAGTGATGTTAAACGAGTTTAGCGTCACACCAACTGGCCGAACACCGCCGAAACCGTTAATCACAAAAAGTACAGAAATGTTCTTAAAACCACAGAGTGGGGAAAGAGAGATGAGCTCACTGCAAAGTCTGAAATGAACATCCATTGCTGGACAGGCTGGCTGTAGGTCGGCTCAGTCCTAACCAGAGTGAGGTTAAAGGTCAAGCCTGGGTGGTCTTGGCTCATTACAATGGACTTCACAGGGGATACTGGGAAATCAGGTAAGAAGTTAATTTATTCAAAGCAAGGTATTTGTTCTATAAAGCATTTAAGAGAGATATGAAATGTAGATTTTACCTGCAGTCCTCTTACCCCTCAATTTAGCTGCTGGAAATAAAGCAAAAGTTACAAAAATTCATCTTTCCTTTCATAAGAAAAATAGTTCTTTTAATTATGTTGATATTAGAGATACCAAAACGAACCAGAGTGTGCTGCTACAAACAAGCCCCTGAAGCGAGCTTCTGTGCGGAAGTTCACCACAAGCCTCCCCTGCTCATTGATCCTCATGCTGGTTGGATATAAGGCTCCTGCAGAGAAAACATCTCCAACGTGGTTATCTTTTTATTTTAAATATTCTACGACTTCACACTTAAGGTTCCCATTTCCACATCCTGAACTAGTTTTGTAATCCTCTAAAGGTGACATCTGTATCCCAAGAATATATGTATTTGGCAGAAATGTGATCCATTTTGCTTTCCAGCCAAATATAAATAGCAATTGTACACATAAATAACACAAGCATATTGAAAACAGTATTTTACATTCATGGAAAGCATAGAAGCACTAATTGCCCTGATGCAAGTTTCATTAAACATTTATTACAGAATGGACAACAGAATTCAAAAATAGAGAAATTCTGGCCCAATTAACATCAACACTAATTTAAGAGACACAATATAATACTTAAAGCAGTAAAACTTTACAATAAAGTCCTATTTGTTAACACAAGTAAATGCATTATCTAACAGTAACCAACTAAAATATTTTGACTAAAGCATTTTTTAATCCTTGTTAAAAGGATTGTTCTCCCAAAAAGACTAATTTAGCTGTACAATGAATGATTATATTTTTACTAACTAACATTACAGCTATAGTTAATCCCAAAAATACTGTCATTAGTCATGGACAATTTTAATAATGTCCTTACTACCTTGCTGTCTTTACAAGGTCAGAAAGCTCTTGGATTTAATCAAAATATAATATAGTTTTCTGAAGATGAACAAAAGTCTTACAGGTTTGGAACAACATGAGGGTGACTAAAGACAGTATTTTTGGATTAACTATATAATTTTAGTTAGTAAAAACATAAACATTCATAGTTCATGTCAGTTCACAGTGCGTTAGTTAAAGTCAACGAATACAACTTTAGGTTAAAAAAAAGATACTAGTTTGTGTTATATGTTAAAATTAGCATAACATAGCCACATTAGCATAACATAGCTACATTAGCATAACATAGCTACATTAGCATAAATGCTGTCGAAGGTTCTGTATTAGTCCAATGTATTTAACTAATATTAACAAATAATACCTTAAGGTAAAGAGTTACCTTTAACTCTATCAGATTTTTTTTTTCAAGGCAGAACATATATCCTAATTAAGGAATCACCTATTTTATTTATTACAATTATTTCACAACTTGCCTTGAAGTTCTGCCTGTGGGGGGCTGCCGACTCCGTCCCTCCACAAGATGGCAGTGTCATACACAAAGGTGAGGCGCAGTTCAGAATGCAGGTCAAAGTGTTGCCAGCCTCCTGCCCCCACCGGGGAATGAAACACGTAAGAGACGTGGAGAGGAACCCGCAGGGTCACGTAAGACTGCACCAGGTTCAGCACCTTCCAAAAACACATGTACACGACATTTAAGATGAATAGCTACAAATCCTTCAAAAAGAACCAAAACAAGAAAGCCCGATTCTCCGCTAGAGGTTGCTATTAATCAGCACTGGCTGTTAGTCAAAGTAAAGTTCATCAATAAGCCAGGATGCATTTTGTCGGAGGAAGAGATTAGCTGTCTCAAAGCATAATCTGTTTTGATTGAATGAAACATTTGCTAATTTACATAGTCAATTATAATCAAAATACCAGGCTATAAAAATGTGGTCCTCGGTAATGAGGCCGGTCTGAACACCTGCCGGACTGGGTTTAATCAAGATGAGAAAAATCCCCATGAACATTGTCAAATTCCCATCCTGAGGGAGAGAAGATCCAGGCTTTTCATATTCAACCGGCTCCGTTCAATATCCTCAGCAGGATCCAAGCACGTCTTTTTAGATGAAGTGTTTTGAATTCATGTCTCGTTTTACGGAGCTATTGCAGACTTTAAGGCTTATTTTTGTAATAACATAGATCATTCAGACATTTAGATGCTAGATTAGGAAGGGGAGCCATTTAAGCAAGACCTCAAATTCTGAAATGAAATGAATGAATACAAAAGCTCAA
This sequence comes from Puntigrus tetrazona, assembly GCF_018831695.1. Classification (NCBI taxonomy): domain Eukaryota; kingdom Metazoa; phylum Chordata; class Actinopteri; order Cypriniformes; family Cyprinidae; genus Puntigrus; species Puntigrus tetrazona. Next base: position 9,986,047 of record NC_056708.1, on the reverse strand, counting down.
CGGGTTACGGTGAAGTCAATCTCCTCTTCTATTGAGAACAATGAGGAGTGTGGCACAAATAAAACCCGAAGAGAGCTACGGATTTCACTAAGTGCCGTGAATAATAATAGACGAAAACAAAGACAAAGTCCAAAAGAAATGAAGATGAGTGTTCAGGAAGAGCTGTTGAAGTTTAACTTAGGTGTTCTGTTTAAACATGTTCGCGCTTTCTTTATACATCTATAGTACGACTGGTACCAAAACACACACAATGAAGCAAATAAAAAGGAAATTATGGCTAAAAACCACCCCGCATTCTCATTTTCTGCTTAAATCAGATACTTTTCATTATACAGATTTTATTAATATTTATTTAAAATTAACATTTGCATAATTTGTGTAATAATATTGTGTAGCTCCTTGTGAATTTAACATCAGTTATGTGTTAAATTAGATTTAATATATATTTTTATAACATTTCTATTTAACTTAACTCTTTTTCTATTTGAATACATTTTAAATGCAACTTTCTTATAATGACAATGCTAAATATCACCATTACTCCAGTCTTCAGCATCACATGTTCCTTAAGAATGATTCTGATATGCTGATTGGCTATTCAAGAAATTGTATTATTTTTATGAAATGTCAAAAAAAGCTCTGTTACTTAATACTTTTTGTGGAAACTATGATACTTCTCTCCACCCAGGATTTGTTGAATTATCAAAAGAACCAAATTTACTAAAATAAAAATATTTGTAACATACATAGATGTGTTTGCAGTCACTTTGCCCGCCTGATGAATAATTCATATAATAATACATGATCCCCACTCTTGTAAACGACATAAGAGGGTAAAAAAAAAAAATTCAATTTGAATCATATTAACGCAACTTTGCTATGATCTAGCTAAAACTATAAATGACAAATGAGATAAACGAGGAATCAGAATATTTATTGTCTTCTCAAACCCAGGAATTCTTTTATGCGCGTTCTTTTAGCTCTAGGACAAGAACAGTTGCAATTTATGAAGCACTAATCATTAGAATTCAGAGGATTCTGAAAGCGGTGGCGACGTCTCACCTGCCCATCTGTTCCGATCGTTCCCCCGCAGTCTGTGAGCAGCTCAGACATGTCATAATAACTCACAAACTCCCACAGACAGGCCTCCAAGTTCAGGTTCCTGTAGAAGCGTAGAGTGCTCTGGCCTCTGAGGACGGGGCTGTACTGATACGGCAGAGTCTCTCCGACGCCCTCTATATTCCGGGTGGCCTTGGTTAGAAATCCATGGCGTGTGGACACCTCATTAAAGTCCAGCAGATTGGAGCACCTGTGGTTTCCCACGCGAGTGCCATCGGGGCTCAGAGTCAGCTCGAAATTGGACAGTGCTCGAGTGGAGACAACAGGGAGCATGCCTGGAGAGCGGCGCATAGAAAATGCACGACAATTAGCAAACTAAAATCACATCCACAATATGCTACTGCGAGCGTTAAAGAAAAACTGATCACGTTGTAGCAAATCTATACAGGCGGAGCTGGGGAAGGTGAAGGGATTCTGAAGTTTCTGAATGTTGAGCAGCGAGCTTATTGGCTACCAATACAAGAGAGAACCAGGGTCAGCTGTAACATGTGATAATGATGATAGAGCAAATGCGATTTGATATAGATTTTAACTCACTAATCTTCATCTTTTCACTAAAGCTACCATATGGTTTTAGAACTTTATGAACGTAGAGTATGAGTTATATGGGCTACCTTTTATTGCTTTTCCGTTTTGGGCAATCTTCAAGTATAACTTTTTGTGTTGCGCAAAAGCAAAAAAAGTCACAACATGAGGGTGAGTAAATGATGATAAAATATTCATTTTTATAATCGTTAAATTTCACGTTCTGCCTGCCGTAAAGATAGTGTATTGTGGGAGGGCTATAGAAACAAACAGGTTTTGATTGGCTAGGAAGATAAAATAAACGCAACCACATTTAGTCAAACGGCCTAGATTTCCGCCGTGAACTTTTCCCCAAAATACCTTAAAATATTTTGCACTATTTACTATTTTTCCCAGAAATCATTTTGATGGAAGACAAACATGATTTTGATGGAAAATGTTGTTGGCAAATGCGTGACATGACACTTCATGTTTATGCATCATTCAGACTTGGATTTAGGCTTTTGAAGAGAGCTGTAATGTTTAGTTTTGACAGCAAATAATGCATAAATCCTACAAGAATGTCAGCTTTTTTCCCAAGGGGATATGTGAGAGGGGTTTCTCTCAGAGGGGCTGAACTAAGCAAACAACCTGGCAGCCAAAGGGGAAATAATTCTCTCACCGTCTATGTGGGGCATGCTGACAGTAAGCTTGACGAGATTGGCATATTCAGGGTCTTCAGCGCCTGTATAACGCAGTTTGGCAGAAAAGGGCTCAGCACCTACTGTGCCCAATTTACGTGGCTGGCACATCCCTGCCCAGAAACATCAAAGACATGAAACATTACTTCAAGCATTATTACCACCTACTGACAGTCTAATTCCACATTGCAAATGGCACATTATAACCAGCAGCTCAGGAAGAGCATAATGTTCTTTGGTGCCGCAATACAAAGCAAAGCATTTTTATGATTCCACTTAATGTGATGGTTTCTGGCTCACCTTCTTCCATGCTAATAGACACAATGGGACTGCTCAGTTCCAGCCCCTCATCCCCGTTAGAATTCACTGCACGGGCCGCGCACTGCACTCTAGAACCCGCTTGGAAGTAAATGGAGTCTAGGGTGATCATCTTGGAGGAAGAAAAGAATGTATCAAAGTCAGCCTCTCTCATGGGGCTGGTGACGCCATCCGGACCACTGGGGGCGCTAATGAGCCATCGGTAACGGGTCAGTGTATCGTTGATGCGTTCGCTAATGCAGATGGAGCCTGTTTTGTCATAGTCGGGATATTTGGGATTGCAAGCCTGGACAAGTCAGAAATAAGCAAGGATAAGAAAGAAAATCTGACAATGAAAACAGCACATTTTATAATACAATTTACAAAAGGCCATATCTTGTAATACAAATGTTATTCAATAAAAAAAAAAATAGAATTATTAGATTTGTAGTATGCATTAAATTGATCAAAGGTAACAGTTAAGACATTTTTAATATTACAAAATGATTTTTCAAATGAATGCTGTTATTTTGAACTTGCAATAAATTACATTTTAAAATATATTAAAATAGAAAATAGTGTTATTATAAACTGCAATAATATTCTGCAATATCACTGGTTTTATTGTATTTTTGATCGATTGTTGATATTTCAAAAAAGCAATCCCAATTAAAAATAAACAGTGTAAATAATATATATAATAAACACTTTATTAAAGCCTTTATTTACTATGAATTTAAAGTTTAAATATATTAATTATGCCCTGTAATGAAATAAGTTATAATACATTATAATTCTTACCTATTCATTGTTACATGTTAAAAAAGCATGGAATGCATTACAATTATTTATGAAAAGATATAATGCATAATAGCATACATAAGTAATATAAGTAATATAATATAATATAATATAATCTATTTCTCAGTTTTACCATCACTGTTCTGTAATATCGTCACAGTGCTTCCACGTTACAAACTTCTGCACACAACAGATTTCTACTTAATCATTTATCACAGGAAGATTTGAAAGATTAAACATTGTTTGTGTTCCTTGCGCTCTTTCTCAAGTCCTAATGGTTTAAGTAAAGCACAATCACTGTGAAGCCTATAGTACTACATTTTTTACAGCTTACGATTTGAAAAATCATTATAATCTTACAATCTTTTTCATTCACTTGCGCTTCAAGGACCTATTAAAAACTTGATAAAAACGACCACATAATTAGCATTAAAAATGCATTTAAAATAAAATGTAAAATATAAATGTTGCCGGTCACAAGTAAGTTGGGCAACACTTTTTCTTCTCACAAACACACCGTGACGCAGACGACAGGGTATCCAGCGGGTGGGTGACCATTTTCTTTGGTTCTTCTGACGTCGTCGTAATGCAGCAGTGACACAACGTGAGGCAGCGAAGGGAACGTGACGTCAGCCATGCTGTTGGTCTCCTCTATGTACACTATGGCTTTAGTCACCTGCCAATATGAGAGATGCATATTTTCAATTTACATAAACAGTGTATTAAACTCCAGATATGTACATTCACAGGGAACATTTATCACCTGGATTTCAGCAACCATGTTCTCATCTGGTTTCAAATGGACAGTGAAGGCCTCTCTCATCTCTCTTACGCCATCAAACAAAACTTCCACTTCCACTACATGCTCGATCTCGCCAGCTTTAAACTCAACATCTGCGCGCGCACACAAAAATATATGATTACATCCACTAAAAGATAAAGACATCCTAATGTCTCTTCTCCTAAATGCTTCCACACCTGATTGCATTTGTCATTTGCATCCTGAACTCTATATAACCTGATGTAGATAGAAAATGCATGCATGTGGAAGCAGCTTGGAGCCACCTGCCAATCTACAAAGGATAATTAGATACGGCATATTCAAAATGCAAATGACCCGTTCTGGCCTCCAGAAACCTTACCGAGGGAGATGGGATGGTAGTCTTCTCCAGATATGGCAGAGCCGTCTTTCGTGTGCACCCTCACCAGGGACACTTTAGAAACGTCTCCCGTCCTGCGGATAGGGATCTTCACCAGCGTCATCTGCCCCGGCTCTTTCGGCTCACTAACACTGAACTTCGTCTCTGCAAACTTGATGATGGGCTCTGAGAGAGGAAGATGAGAAGACGGATGAGAATTGAGCCGTTTTTGTTCATTAAAAGATAGAGAATCTGTTTAGTCAGTTTACTGAAGTTTGACCCGAATTCTGGAAATCTGAAACTAAATGTCAGGTATTTATTTTAATATTCATCTAACGTGCATTTCAAATGTAAGCTGCTTTGATGAAAGATGTTTTTGTTTCTTTCTTACTGTCAGCGCTGTCTTTGATCTTGATGAGCGTTTCATTTTGGTCGCCTATGGATGCTCCGTATGGCGAGTCGCTCTTCGCACTCCCCAGAACTAGTCTCAGTTCCTCCTCCTCTTCATGAATCGAATCGTCCACCAGCTTCAGCACACAGGGTTTTTCAGACTCACCTGGAGACCAAAACATCAAGACTAAAGTTGGAGCAAAAAAAAAACTCTCAATGTTTATTTGCCATTCAAAAAATTAATTCAAGAAGTGAAACTGACAACGATGTGCGAACAAAGCTCCTTTCTGAACAAATGTTTATGTCACTTGAATGGCAGACATCAAGTGAAGTGTGTGATTTCTACCCGTTTAATCCAGGTTTGCCTTCATTCAGTTATGTGCACGCATCTTTGCTCATTCATTTTTTGTATATTCATTCATTTGATTATTTATTCGGTTGTATTCCCCCCATTCCACATCCCATCTTAGAGGACCATCACCTGCCTATTTCACTTCAATTTGACAAAATAATAATAATAATAATAATAATAATAATACTTTTTACTTACTGTTTTATTCTACAGTAAATCTTTGATCACTAATTCATAAATCTTTTGTGTCTATTCATTTAATAGTTTTTTTGTTTTTCATCTGTTAATTGCTCTGTACATTTATCTGTTCCTTCGTATTCATTCTTTTATTCAGTTCTATTCCCCCGTTCCACATCCCAAGCGGATCCCACAAAATGGGCCTTAACTTGTATATTTTACTTGAATTTCATACAGTTTAATTGCGTCCTTTTTTATAACGCTTTAAGTTTGATTCATTCACCTATTTGTTCATTCTTTTGTTCATCCATCCATCCATCATTGCTGATTTCTTCATCTAATCAACAATTTTTATCTCTCATTCATTTATAAATTTTTAATAAATTTGTACTAAGTTTGTTCATTCATTCATCTAATGTTGCTATCAACAATTTTTTAATCATTCATTCATTGGTTTTTGTTCATTAATTGATTCTTTTATTCTATTTTTTTGTCCATTAATTCATGCATTCCTTCATTCATTTATTAATTAGTTTATGTTCACTCATTCATTCAGTAATCTGTTCATTGTTGGTTTGTTCATTAATTAATTAAATTTCTTCTTCGTTTATTTGGTCATACTTTGTTGTTCACAACTTCATTTCTTTTCTTTTTGAATTTGTCCGTTTGTTCATTTATTAATTCATTAGTTTGCAGGTTCATAATTGTTTATTGTTCCCTCATTTTCCATTAATTAATTAATTAATCGTTCATAATTTTTTGTCCGTTACTCATTTATTGATTTTATTTGTTTGTTCGTTAATAATGTTTTTTTTGTAAGTTTGATTTGTTCATTTATTAAGATGTACTTCTCTCTATTCCACTGCCCTTCTTACGTAAAAGGTTATTTACCGGGCAAGAAAGTAACAATGGACGTGTCAGTGTTGGGTCTCTCATCAAAGTCGGACACCACCTGCGCAGAGCCCTGCCGGGTGTAGCAGCGTACAGTGGACTTGTGTCTGATGTCTCCGCTGCGGTGTACCATTGCAGCGATGTGACCTTCGCTCTCCTCTGCAGTCATCACAGCCTGTTTAAACTGCACTTTTGGCACTGAAGAAAGAGAACAAACAAATCCAAACGCTCTAATATAACAGCCTACCTCCACATCGAGGACAAAAAGCAATAACGATGATTGGGTCATTCAAGTTTATGAAACGCCGCATGCGCGCGTCGCTGTTTTGTTAGGAAAAAATGTGAAATACTCACGGTCTGAAACGGAGTCATTGATAAAAATCGTGACTTTCGCTGGCTCTCCCAGAATTCCATTGGAGGGCATCCGGAGAATAAGCTCGAAGCTCTCAGCTCCTTCCAGAACAGGCTGGCCTAGGTCATCCAGGATGGTGACCCGGACCGTCTGCACACTCACGCCCGGTGCAAACTCCAGATTTCTGCTGATTCCCACATAGTCCACCCCCGCTAGCAGATAAACACCGAAAAAGGCAAAGGTCAGAAAGAGGTCAGACGATATTTAACGGCAGAAGCACAGGAGGCTCACTTTTGATTAATCCTCTCTTAGAGAGACTGCTGTTTCTGCTCTTTTTTTTTGTTGTGGAATCGATGTACAGTATAGAGCTTACAGCTTACGTTTGGCTTGACTGCACAGAGAACTCGTATGAACAGAGAATGTTTTTTTCCAGCTTTGCAGGGAGCTCCTGGCTGCATTTTTGATGCCACACGTCACTTTTTCAAGGACTTAGCTGTAATATTTAACTCTCACATTGATAAAATACCATTCTAGTTTGCTAGCAGAGAGAAAATAGACAACATTTTTATTTATTTATTTGTTACTAATTTAAAGCATTTATATTTTCAGGTATACATTAGAGGTTTCCTCCACCAAAAAAATAAATAAATATAAAATAATAATAATAATAATAATAATAATAACAATAATAATAATAATAATAATTTGACACTAGAACCTCCACGGGGGTAAATTTTACCCGTTGCTGTAATTCAAATGTACATAACATACTTTCTAGAAAACATTCACTTCTCCCTGTCATTGATTAGAACTACAATGATGTAATTTACAATTACAATTCCCCTGTTGTTAAAAATAGTTTAGATAAAGCCTGTATTTTCACGCCGTCATTTTTTTGACGCTTTAACATTGTTCATCGCTAGGCAACGCCTTTCACTCAGTGAACTAGTGGTTTATCAGTTTAAAAAAACTAAACAAAATGTTTAAATTAAGGTGATTTATGGATGCCGAAGATGTATAAAAAGCACTAAATACCACGAGTAATGGAGGAGAAAAAAAAAAAAAGCATCCTGGGACGGCTCAGCGTCCGATGGCTCATCTGTGATCAAGTATCGTATTTATGTTTTATCCTATCGTCACTCATAATAATTCAACATTTAGATTCATTATTTAGTTTTCGTTTTGCATTTCCATCGTTTATTGTTTGTTTCTGTGTTGCTATTTATAATTAGTCTGCCCGTTTCCTGAAGGAAAAAAAAAATAAAAATCAGAGACTATGATGTAGGCTAATGAACAAAATGTTTTTTTGATTACCTGAAGTTTACTGTTGTTGTTCTCTTATTCAAATTATTATTTACATCTCGTTCGTTAGGAGAAGCTGTGCACTTGAATTTGCCATCGAAACGTGCACTGCGTTAAATAATTATTGCTCATTAGGCTATTTTAATAATTTAATAACACCGGTTATATTAATTAGCCAATATTTATTAATGGAATTATATTATAATATTACACCACCCAAATATGTATTTCCTTCTTTTTTGTTTTCTGTTTTATATTTGCCTTTATAAAAAGCCTATAAAAATATAGTTGATGACTAGATATGTTCCTGACTCTGTGAATAATACAATGAATTAATGTTAAAATAAATTGTGTTTTTTCCCCCTGGCGATTAATTCAAATGATCTTTACATCTCAAATGTAAATGACCTCTGTTAGGACAGCATATTGTATGAAATGAGTAATAGCGCTGGTTGAGGATGGTGAAAAAAAGATGGATTATTGTGAAAATCAAACGTTATCACACACCTTCAGCAGAAAGCGGGTCTGTTTTGCGGGACCTCACAGTGACCGTAGCTTTTTTAGAAAGATCTGTCCCTGTTCTCCACACACGGACTTCAATGTGGCCGTTGCTTTCATCAACATTATACTCCTGATTGCCAAAATAGAACACAGGAGCTGTGGAAGAAAATAAGCCAAAAAAGATTTACATAAACACCTATGAATAATGAATTTCACTCAGTAGTTTTTTCCACGAACGTTGCAGTCATTTGAAATAATGAAAAAACAAAAATGATTTCATGAAACATTATCTGTAATAGCTATGTTCAATTCGCATTTATCTTGTTTATTGTTATCTTACAATAGTCCTTTATAACTTTACTACATAACTTTAATATATTTTCTTTTGAAGGATATACAAATATCTAAGCCTGTAAAATTTAACTAACTATAATGTTCAGGTTTCACTGTTAATATTCGCAGTTACAATGTAAAACAGATTTAAAAGTCTTTTATAGCAGAACATGACCAAGATAAAAGTTTTTTCATTACAGAGCGTTAATAAATTTTCCAGCCATGACCTTTAGGTTTTTATTAATTCTAGTGGTATTTCCAGATGTATATTGCGTGACTGCAGGAACCCTGTTGATTGCAGACATTGAAATTATAATATATATAGACCAACCCTCGAAATCAACCCGCTTTTTACCTTATTTTTTACGTTTAATTGTACCAGTAGAGAAAACCCCTTGAATAAATCACGTACTGAACAGTAAATCAACCTCCTACCAAGTAATAAAAGCTGTATGACGGCTAAAACCAGCTCCGTTTCATAACCACCAGCTCCTCCATCTCAACACCACGGTTCGGTTTGCCGACTGAACAGTGGACGCCGGTTTCTATGACAACAATCTGACACCTTGTATGGAAGTTTGTGTTTTTCTCACCCGTGGCGTCTAAGAGCAGAGGTCCCTGGGAGAGGATTCAACAGCTGTCATCTCACATTATCTACATGAAGCCACTTACAAAGAAATGCTTGTAACCTGCCTGTAACCTTTCTGTTCAGAACACACTCTAAGCGTAAGATCAGGTCACAAGTTGCAGCGTTTAATCCGAATACATTCATCTTTATTCGGCACACAAGGTATATATATACCAATAATACTAAGATTTTGGGGATGTTTTTGTTTGTCTGTGATAACTACCAGACAAAAACGCTTTTATTTTAGAGCCGTGACATTAAAAATCATTTTATAATTAAAGCAAAGGTGAAATATATTATATGATTTGGCAAGTGAAAAAAGTAAGTTATTATGAAAGCTTGTTTCTGCTACTGAATAAAGATAATGGCTCTTGAACTCTTGAACTTGCAATTACGAGTTTACATTCTTTTTTCTCAGAATTGTGTGATAAACTTTTTTTTTTTAATTGTTAAGTTATATATATATATATATATATATATATATATTATATATACTTAACTTATGATTCTTACTTTAATTTCTATTCTCAGAATTGCAAGAAAAAAGGTCACAATTCCGACTTTATAAAATGCAATTCTGAGATAAAAAGATAAACGCACAATTGTAAAAAACAATGATTATCTTCTACCTTTGTATTTAGTTAAATAAAACACAAAATTACACAAAGTAGAAATAAAAATGACAAAAGTACTAAAACTACAATTAAAGTGACAAAAAAAACTAAAAAATAATTACAATTAGAAATAATTTAAATTGTATTAACAGATACTACTACTACTACTACTACTACTGTAAACATACTACTCACACATTTTTCTAACGCATTATTATTAGAAATAATATTCAAATGATCATTAAATTCTGTATATCAGTACAGTACTGTGGGTGATATCTAAGGTGTTACTATTTGGTTGCTAAGGCATTCTGAACATTTGTTGCCACGTTGCTGCAAGGTGAATTCTTATTGGACCAAGCCTCTAAAACATTCCGGTCCCTAGATGCACCTCGAGACACGTTTTAAAGCACAAACATTTTAATAAAATAGAAAAGTATAATATTCATGGTTAAGATGTTTTGATATGATTCAATTGTCGAAAATGAGGGGAAGCATTAAAAAAGAATTAGCGTGTTGAAATATTCACAGCCGCATGAGACGAGGGGTGAAGCTGAAGGTTAAAGCCCCTCAGGGTGAAATCTCTTGCTGCATTATATTTTGATACACGGGAGGAGGCTTCAAGCAAACCCATTTCAGGACTTATCACAGCATACATGAACTGTGCTGAATCATCCGAGCGTTATCATACTCAGTAGGGCTAATGAGGGATGATTCATGCGCAAAGCAGATGAATGGCGGCATCTGCACCGCAGAGAGCAAACTTGCAAAAGATTCAATTTTATGAAGAAGACACAATTAGACAAAGCTGCAAATTACCAAGTCCATACGAATGCAGGCACACGGGGATAATTCATATCCAGGTGTCCAAACAAACCCTTTTTCGACGGGACCGCACCGTTAGATTCATATTCCAATTATCAGAAGTAGCTTGTGTTCATACAAAACATTCATTATATGGGCAAATATTTGCGGCTATCTCCCCCCGAGATGTCCTATTGCAATCAAAACCTCAGCAAGTCACGTCTATTTCCGGGAGCCTGTTCTCGGCCACGAGTCTGTCAGAGCTTTTTAAAGCTTCAGGTGACGGATAAAAAGTCTGTGTGTTCTCCGATTCTGGAAACTCGTGTTTGAACTTGCTAGCGCGTCTGTCGGCGGCATGGAGTGACGATGGGTTTTATGCAGTTTTGACAGCTTTGTGAAACATCTTTCGGAAAAATAAGTAGGAAAAGGAGGTGGGAAGCATCGAGACTTGTGCAGTATTTAGTTGTATCTGTCAAAAATTGAAGCTATTTTTACACTTCAAGGGAAAATAAGATTAGAAATTACTGTTAACTAGGAACTGATTTGAAAAGAGACATCAAAAACGTGTTTTTGGCATGTAGAATCTTTCTTTGTGACATTCTTACACATTAAGCCTAGATTTGTAGTGAACCTATGGACCGCTCCTCATTACTGTGGTTGGAATTAATAGACTGATGTAGAAATTACACAGAATTTTTACTAAGAGCTAGAAACTAACTACAACATGGTGACATTAAAAAATAGATTAGAATAGAAGTGGACCATTTTACCATAATTAAAAAGCTTGAATAAATTTTGTGTATTTTTATTTAATTTTTTACGTTTTATTGATTGACTATCTAAATGTTTTTTTTATATGAACCAATTGCATACATAAAATACACACACATGCACTCAATTACAACATCATCTATCCATCTAGTTAAATAATAAAATTAAATGATCAAATTAGGTTCTATAAAAGAAAATCCAATATCAGATTTATAAATACAATGACATTTACCTCAAACACCTAATAAAAAAAACAATAAACAGCTACAGTTTTTTTTTAAAAGACATAACCATATACCGACTGTTGAAAAACAACAACAACAACAACATCATAAACTACTATGACACATAGCAGCATGTAAACACTGGTCCACTATCCACATCTGAACATTAAAGTAAGTATTGATTTAGTCTAGAGCTACACAGGTGGTTTTTCTAATGCAGAGGCGGTCTTCATGCCCCGAGGCTTCAACAGCACTGATTTAGTACCGACAGATTTATGTGAGCAATAATACCTGTGTGTACATTCCACACAATAAATGACAGCACAGGAAACAGCACAAAGCATTTTTTCAGACAGCTGGCTCTCTGATGCTGCAGATACTGCTGACAGAGAACACCATTTTGCAGCGGTTCTTGATGATCCGCATGGGTTTGGTGTGCATCTTCACGCCGCGCTCTGATATCGACGCGGGTGAAAGCTAATGCACGAGGGGGTGATTCAGTGTACGTAATGTAAACGTAACACTCATTGACAGTCAGTGCGTGCAGAGCTGGGTGCTAATATTTGACTTTCTCTAGACATAAACATTTGTTGTTTTCAGACTATGAACATCTGTCAAATAGACGCGCATGCTGTCAGGCATTAATTTGAAACTAAAGACAGGTGTCTCTGTAGACATACTTCCTTCAAACGGTTACGTGAACCACATTGTCTTGTATTCTCCACCTTCACCTAGGGCTAGACTGTCATACAGATAATGCTGAGCAGAAAGCATCATGTCCAACATCAATCTCCGGCTTTCGTATGGTCTCAGCCTCAGGCGGCACACATATGGATCTCTTACGGTCTATTTCGCCACATTCCAGAGCATGGCGCACACAAAACTGGTTTTCCAGAGACTGAAAAAGTCTCAACATTGATAATAATACAAAAAATACATTTCTTAGCATGTTGGCATTACTGGTGGTTCATGTGGCGCTGAAGTCTAGAGGAATGATGCTGAAATTTCAGCCTTAACATCACATGAATAGATGAAATTAAATTCCAAAATATATTACAACATGAAGGTTATTTAAAAATGTTTCACTGCAACATTATTTCACAATTTTACTGCGTTTTTAAGACGCAGTAAGTTTTTAAATGGTGCTGTATATTATATCCCAGATAGGACATAAATATTGTTTAAAAAAAATTTCAATGTGGGCACTTTTTTCAGAAATGTGTACTTTTTCTTTAAGAGCACTTATTCATATGGCATCTAGTCAATACATTTCAAAATATATTATAATAATGTAATATATTATAATATAAAATAATATAAAATAATATAATATAAATATAAATTCCTAACAGTAAACATAGATGTATTGCAGATGAGCAAATGCTTTAATCTGCATCTGATGAACAGAAAGTCGAAAAGAACAGCATTTATTCTTAATAGAAATCCGTTTAATGCATTTATTGTCACTTTTAAATAAATACTCTCAATTCAATGCATTTTTACTGAACTATGTTGCTTAAAAAATATAGCCTTTAACAAAGACCACTGGCATCTTTGAATTATTTTTCTTATGCAAATATATTAATAAAGTAAAATCAATTTCATCAACCCTGGCCCATATGGCACATAAAAACAAAAACTATGAATGGTAATTATTTACATATAAACCAGGTGGTCTGTTCCTTTTTAAAGGAGCCAGAACATCCTGCAGTGAGGACCAGATGTTCCACTGGAGTCACTAGTCTTTGTTGTACTCTTTATCTCTGCAGCAGAACATCTCTTCAGTTTTAATCTGCAGTGTGCTCAGTCGCTGCCGGCCAAACAACACTGAGCTCGGCATCCGGACCATGTTTGTTTTGATGCAGTTCATTAGCTCTCAGAGAGAGACAGTAGTATGTAGTCTAGCTTCCTGTCCACCACACGGCTCACCGTATTTCAGAAACAGCTAAACTATCGTACCGCTACTGAAAACTGTATGGTTTTCACTAGTTTTAGTTACTCTCCGATGCGTTTTCGCTCATACAGAGGCAACAGCAAACCACTTTTTCATGTGGATCTTCTATCTAGCTTTCAGAGATAAAATCATTGCTGCATTGCCTGAGGGAGTCAACCTTTGTCTGTTTACCTACCTGCAAACTCCTACCTCACACACACACACACACACACACACACACAAACACACACACTTCCAGTCTTTTTTTCTCATCGTCTCTGATCATTTGGGGGGAGGTGTTGTGCTTATCTCTCCATCTGCATTTAACCACTCAACATAAATCTAAATGACATGGAGAGTAGCCTAAATTTCACTTGCTTCATTCGGATCTGAAAAGTTGATAAACAGAAAAATAAAAACAGAAATGATACACAACCTACTTGAGCAGCCCAACTAGGGCCACCAGATCAATAATTCATTTGTGCGTATGTGCTACTGTGTGCACAAAAGAAAAACAGAGAAACCGAGGAGAACGGGTTCATACAGATTTTGGAGGTATGCACAATTTCATACAGAATTTTGCTTTTACCATTCATAGTCATTTCGTAAGTAGAAAGAGTGTAGAAAAATAACTCTTGCACACGTACTATTTTTTAGCATCTCACACAAGTGTGTTGCATTTTTTTCTTCAATTAAGCTCAAGTTTTGGTCTCAATTGATTCTGAATTGACATAATGCTCTAAAATGCATATAAACATCGGCAGGCATTTATACATGTTTTGATTGTAAATGTTAATTTACTGCTGTGATGCTGTCATTAATCAGGTCTTCAGTGTTACAAGAACCTTCAGAAAACATTCTAATATGCTGACATTTTAGTACATTTTAGGTGATTTAAGCTTGTTGCAATGCAACAATGCAACAATATATATATATACACATTGCCTTAGAGCCTTAAGGTTCAAACATGCATTTTTATATAAAAGGATGACTGATACGAATAAACTAAAAAACACACATGAAAATTTTGGACTCATGTGCAAGGACCCACCTTTGGGTGCTATAGCAGGCCAATGATTCCTTAATGTTTTCATATATATTTTGGAGAGGAATCAAGATAAAAACAAGCTTATTTTGTATCTTTCGCAATTCATGTTTTATATAGTTGCACTTATCTTGTAATATTATACTAAGTAAATGATTAAAGCCTGAAGGAACCTCATAGCCTTCATGTTAAGCATAAATAATCGCAACAGGCTAAAACTATATGCTCATTTGCAGCTCTAACACTGAATTTAAAGAGTGTTTTGCTACTGCAGGATGCTGATTGATGTTTAGGTGGTTTTAGCCCAGATTTACTGATAGCGGCTTCAGATAGAGCGAGATAAGATCTAATACCCTTAGGATATTGTACCATAGACAAGAGGATTGCCCCAGAAAAAACTTCAGCAGCCTGAGGTGTATGTGTGCGAGGGGTTTTAAAAGGAAGATAAAGACTCAGAAAGACGTGCCAAAACAAAGCGCCAACAACAGCCTCTAATTACAGTCTCTTATTTACACACACACACACGCACACACACTCTCTCTCTCTCTCTTTATGTTTTAATAAACACTATTTGTCAGATATACCGAATGCAGCATGCTCAGATGAACTCAACTTGATGAAAACTTTCACCTTCGTGTCACATGGGAATTAGCACTAATCCGTCGAGCAGCACAGGGATTGAGTCACACGGCCGTATATACACATATGTGCATGTATAGCTTCCCAGCCAAAGGATGAACTCTATCCCTTCCAGCTCTCTCCTGAGTGCAATTTCACGCTTTCTGTCTGAGGTGGGCTAAGCCAGTGGCTCCTATTTTCCCCAGCAAACTTTTGAGAGGTGCCATAATAACAGCAAAACACAGATAAAAGAACAAAAATCCATTCGCTTTCCGCCGAAATATAATTAATTCTCTTGCTTTGAGGAAAGAAGGCTTTAGAATAACTCAACTTTATCTTTGATTTCAGGCCTCATAACGCTGGAGGAAAAAGAGACTCCTATGCAAACTTCAGCGTTGCCCATTTACATGTGCATTGTGTCTATTCTGGGTTCATCCGGTGGCTGCCTATGTGCATGAGACACACAGAAATTCTGCCGCTATACGAGGCTTTGGAGAAAGATAAATGGCACTTTAAATATCCCTGCGTGTTGAACTAACGATTACATACATGTCTGAGCATGATATGGAAATAGCTCTATTTGTATGGTTTACGGACTAGTTTAAAATATTCTAATACTAATTTAAAATATTCTTTAAAATACATTTTGTACCTTTTTTGTATTGTTTTGGGAAAAAATTTGGAACAGGAAATGACGCGAGCCAGACTCGAGCTCAAATTTCCGACATAAGCACTATACCACTAAGCCACAGCCCCAACCATGTTTATTATAGTTTACCATCAGATCTTAAAATAAAATAAACCTAAACAAATAATAATATAAATACTTATTTAATACAATGCATTTCAAATTTGGTAGTAAAACTGCTAAAACTGAAAAGAAAAAATACTAATATAGCACTGGCTCCTGTTCATGACACATAATCAAGTTTATTTCTTTCATTATTCAGGTCATGTGTATTTTGTCATCAAATCATCAATATAACAATCAATATTTCCTGGAGTGAAGATTTCATGTTCCTTTACATGTTTATTTTCAATCAAACAAAAGCAAACAAGCCCTTACCGTCGTCCTGGTCTGGCAGTATGCGGATGAGCGCAGTGGGGTATTCTGGCCCCAGACGGCCTCCTATAGGCATACTGAGGGTCACGTTGAAGCTCTCTTCTCCCTCATACAGCGAGTCGTCAATGATCACCACACGACAGTGCTTCTCCGCCTCGTCCTTATCAAAGCGCAGAATGCTGGCCTGCTCCTCTGGACGGGAGATGTAGTCAGAGTAGGACAGAACAGAGGTGGGGACGGTTCCTGTGGCGGAGCCTGCAGCAGCACAGAAAGGACCCATGCAGGGAATCCATTCAAATCCACATAAAGCGTTTACAGATGCTTCAAAAGAAAGCTTGAAAAGAATCTGTAAAGGTAATAGTTTGCTCAAATATGACAATGTCATTTTTCAAAGATGACTCATTGTTTACTCAACCTCTTTTCAAACCTATTTGTTTTTTTGTTTTTTTTATTCATGGAACACAAAGTAGAAACACAAAATGAAATGCTGGCTTGGTATGAATGACACTGACGAGAATATATTTGAATATTCTACACATGAAAAGCGGCTCAATAGAAGCCATTTGATATATCTGCCTGTTTACATGCGTTTATTAGAACCTAACGAGACCTGGACATTTTCGACTTCTGTGGAAAGAGCAGCACAAAAGGTACTTCAGAACCATTTCTGAAATATGTGTGGGTGAACTATACCTTTAAAAAACAAATCACTTCCTCAACACATTTTAAAAGAATTTTGAGAGTCTGAAATGTATTTATCGTAGTTGTAACCCCTGAGTTTTTATATATACACATGTCAGGTTGTATATATTGTATATCGCACCTTGCTGAGTGTGACAGACCACCAACAGTTCCTCACTGATGTCTCCTCTCCTGTGCACCGGGATCATGAGTTCTCCGATATCTTCTTCCACAACAAAGCTGGCCTGAGGAAAGAACACCGTGGACTCTGTCAAAGGGAAAAGAAGATATAGCTCAGTATTAGGACTGCTGTTCTGTTATATCAGTCACAGAGGGATTTAGCAGCTCCCTGTCAGAAAGACCATTACCGTAGGGCTTTAAAACACCACAGGCGGTGGATTGATTCTTCAATATATAATTATTTCAAATCATACGCCTCTATACTGGGCGTGTAATGCACATTTATCTCGCACAAAAGGCAAAAACACATTTTGTATGAGAAAATAGATTTTTCATATTGAGCGCTTCATATTAGGTTTTTAGTGGCCTTTGGACCAAGCGGCATCGATATCTGTCCGTAGCGGCTGTGTATTGCGTTGTGTTGAGTTGTGTAAACTGTCTGACTGAGTGGGAGCTTGTTCAGGCATTGCTATTTTCAAATATCGCAGGTCAGGTCTGAGTCAACATCTAAACACATTTTTTATAGCACCGAATGAAAAAGGAAGGAGAAAAATGCTCTTGCCAGAGATGGAAAATAGAAAAGACAGAGCTAGTGAAAGGCTGGTGAGGTTTCTGAATTGGAGCCTCACAGGGACCAATAAAAATAAATAAATAAATAAATAAATAAAAGGTCCCTTTTTTGTGGCTCATCCTGCCCCAGATCCTTCTATGCAATTATACACGCTCCTTTGCAAACATCTCCAATCATCAGTCCGCAAGTGGTCATTTGGTACCAAGGGAGAGTGGAGATGGAAAATAGACCAGCAAGCAGTTAAAGTAATAGGTAAGGAAGAAGAGAGTGAAGTAAACCACATTTAGACAATTGCATTTTCATTGTCAGCTTTGAAAGATAAAACATGGATATAGTACCTAGAATATTTTAAAAGTATTATATTCACATGTTTAATTGATTATTAATTAATTTAATAAAATTAACTTTGCATTATAATGCAAGTGTGTATTTTTTTATAATGTTAGTGATGCCCAACCCTGCTTCTCAAGTCATTAAGTCACAAGAAAAATTATAAAATATTTATAGGGAATATTATATATGAAATATAAGCTTTAAATATTTGGTCTAAAATTAGCTAGACCCTGCTGAATTTCAGCATCATTTTGGCTAAATCAACCTTGTTACTTGCAGTTCTGTTACAAATTCTGGCTTTTCCCCAGCTCATGTTTATTTAATGTATATTGCTAAAAAAACCTGAATAAAGTCAATCATTTTTATATAGGCATCCCTGTTACTTATATGTTTTATTATACAAATTCTGGTTTTGTTTTTTTTTCTATATAAATGTTGTCTTCTTGCATGTTGTTGTTAATATAATGTATATTGGTAGAAAACATATAGTGTTTTCTTTTCAAACATGTTTTCAAACTAATTTTGTTTCCTTATTTTAATTACATATTTGTCAATGATTATCAAATTATATATATTATCTAATTGATTTATTTATTTATATATTTTTATGTATATGGTTGCTTTGTAAATATAATGTATATACGTATATACATTTATTTATTTATATATCTTTATCTTTTTTACATTTACATTTCATTTACATTTATTTACATTACATGTACATTGCTTGATGTTTTAATCTGTATTTGCACACGCTAGCACGGTAACACGTTTGCAAAAATAGAGTAGAACAGAAATATTTGAAGCAGTTTGACCACCGGATTTTGAAAACTGACATTTTCTGAAGGTCAAGGACCCATTTTCCACATTTGTGCTCAGAAAGAAAGACTGCAATTGCCATATTTAGTCATTTATCCACCCCAGATTTCTTCAATTATATGACATCGGCAAGAGAGTGTGAACAAAATATTCTCTGCAAAACCAGAATGTTGTCCACTGTTCAGTCTCTGAAAGTTGTACAGACTGAGTGACTGCTCTCCTGATAAAAGAATGAATCTTACAGCCCTCAAGACTCAAACGCTGGCTGTGAGAAAAGAATAACAATGAGGCGAATCTATGCAGCCTCTCAGGTATAAGGCTTACGTATTTAGACCGTCTCTTACCCTCACACAGGAAACTCTCATGCATGAGGGGCCGAAATAATGACCTTGTTTTGTAAGGATCAAAAACAAGGCCGATGAGAAAGTAAAATCCTGCGCATTTATATTCAGCTCTCAGTAGAGTCCTCTGCGGATAGGTGGTCGAATTTAAATTGTAGCATAGCAAAGATACACAAAGTTATTTTAATTACATCCTTGTCAATCATTATTTATATAGCATTTTCTATACTCGCTTTGAATTAATATATAATGGACTAGGTAGCTGTTATTTATCTGCTTTAAAAAACTTTAAAGGTATTCTTTGGACAGATTATAAGTCTTACAAATACATGTTTGGGACCAAATAATTACAAATTGAACCAATTTTGAACCAGTTGATCCAATTTTTCTTGTTTTAACCATACATACATCTGCTTTAAATTCATGCTTAAAACAAAAACAATGAATCGTTTACTCATTTATCCTTAATGTACTTTAAATTTACTTATATTAACATATAAAAACAAACCTAAATGTCCCACACAGATTTTGCTTTCCATGCTCTCGTTTTATGCAGCATGCAAAGTACCTTTGCGGCGTAGATTTCTTGACCTTTTCAATTCGCATGATCTTTAAAAAGAAATATTTCGGTGTTCGATCAAAAAAAAGCCGCGGCCATTTAAAACCTCCATTAAACCCATTTCCAACACAGACATTAAATCCAGAAAGCAAAGTCGAAGTAAGCATCTTTAAAATGCCTTTCCAGCCTCTGCTCTTCCTTTATTGCTCCTTACACTAATGAGCAGTGAAAGGTTCTTGCTGTAAAGCAGGAAGCTTGTCACATCGCAGCCGTCCCAGTCACAGATGTGCCTCCAGATGCGGGCTTTTGTCTGAGCCCGCAGGTCGGTGTAAGCCATCATGTGTGAACGGCTCTGTGGCAACTGGGTCAGACAGGTCTCCGAAGGCCCCTGTCGGAAGAAAACCACCTCCCTCTCGCGTTCAAATATTAATGCGCGAGGAGGGCGACCTCACACTGCCACGCACACACACAAACGCTAAAAGGATAATTAACCTGAAAGGAAAAAAAACTGCACACGTGGAGCAACAGGACAGCAGCATGCAGACCGGCCCATCTCCCCTCCCTCTCGCCATTAGAAAGAGCAGCCAGACTCCGTCACGTTAAGCCTCCCATGGGACATCAGCCTCAGCAAACAAACCCCACCGTTAGACTGATAATTAGCTCACTGGGGAAGCAGTTTTCTTTCTTTTTTCTAAGGAGAAATAACTTCTGCAAAGATAGCGAGGCTTAAGTAACATTCAGATGGAAACTATAGCAGCGTTTGGGATTATAGATGAAAATTTTAATTATCCAGGGACCCCGAGGAGACGATAACGACAAAAACACACAGAATAAAACAACGTAAGCCTCCAGTTATTCGCGCTGCACATCTAAATACGCCGGTAATTGTGAGAATATGAGATGATGTCGTGATGATGAACAGGCAAATAATTCCGTCACGGCTCTCGGCGAGAAAACCCAAAACAGACAGCGTGAGACAAACGCGGTTTGATCAACAGACTGACAAAGCTGTTTTTTGTAATGAGAGCCGCTCGGAAAGGGTTTTTGATGAGAGGTTTATGCGCGGCTGTCTCATTATGGCTTTCTGACGCGTCTCTGTTTGGGTTCTCGCAGATAAAAGTGTGCGCCCCCTTCAAAATGACCCCTCAAAACCCGTGCGACTAACTTTCATATGCCAACGATTTAATTACAGAGGGAGCCGGCGCGAACCTTTCTCAAACGCCTGTCTACAATTTACATTTATTGACGAGACGCTTTCAAAACAAGACGTAGAGCTGTGCGCAGAATTCTAGATGAAAAGACGGGCCACCAAAATGCGGGGGTAGGCGGTGCGCTGGAAGCTTACAGGTAGGAAGAGATATAAAATGCTATGATAATTGAGGTCCACTGAAAGAGCGAAAAAGACATCTGCAGTACAGAGATAAGGCCTGTGTTTTTATCTGCGACACTGAAAATATTTGAAAATAAAATAGCTTGGGATGTTTTTAGCAGCTTTGTTGTGTTTTTGCTCTCTTGAACATCCCGCCTGCCTCTGACTCACTCACATCTTCACCAGATGTAATGGGGGTTTGGTATACTGAGCGGCTGAAGCGGATATTTTTGAAGAATTAAATGGGTCTGAAAAAGGCTAGACTCTGTCTTTCTAAAGACATACTTATGTAAGGATTACATTAGATCAATGTGCTGTTAGGAGTTTTGGGGTTGGGACCATTTTGCAATTTTTAGTTTCATAAAAAAAATTAAGTTACTGACTTCTGCCATTTTGGAGAGTACCACAGAACATAATCAACATAATCTTCATTGTTTATGTTCAGTTATATATAAATAACCTATAATTTTTCCAAAAATCGACTGTGGGCAGATCCTTTTCCTATTAAGCGCACAAACTCTTGAACAATCTCCCTAACACTGTTCGGGAAGCAGACGCACTCTTGTCAGTTTAAATCTAGATTAAAGACCCATCTTTCTAACCTGGCTTACACGTAACACACTAATATGCTTCTGTTATTGAAATCCATTAAAGGGATTGTTAGGCTGCGCTAATTAAATCAGTCGGAAACTGGGAACACTCCCCATAACACATGATGTAGTCATATAAAGAATAGAATCTAAGATAATATTAGTCTGTTTCTTTCTTATTCTGTTTCTCAGTTTGAATCTAGATCCGATTATGTAATTAATGACAGAATTTTCACACTTTAAGAGTGTTTTAAGTAATTCTCTTGATTCTTTTAGTACAGGTCAAAAGAAGCAAATGATACATAAGTCCGAGTTCACCTAGTAGCATTCATTTTTAGCATTAACTGCCACTTGTAACACTGAATCTAAAGATGCAAAACAAAAAGACACAAGCAAACGGTAACAACCTAATTGGACTTTTACAACCTAACCAAACATCCAAAACAATGCTGTGCTAAATGCGTTGTACATGATTACATGAGCCTGGTTTTTCCCAAGATTTTTATTTTTTTGCCTGGAGTTTGGGTTCCTTGCCATTGTCCCCATTTGCTTGCCTAAATGGCGTCAGTTTTATGAATGAACCGCGCTAACAGAGCAATCTCACCGCAGTTTGTTTTAATCAAGGCAAACCTGTCAGATGTAAATGCCTTACGAAATGTTCATTGTTACATGCTTATTAGAAAATGTTTGGTGAACTTCTGCTGGACTTACCATCACCTGGATCCACAATCTCAACTGTAGCTAATGCTGGTGACTCCAAAACAGCCATCACTGGCTCAGTCAGGATAATCTGGAACGTCTCGGACTGCTCGTATTTCCCATCAGAGAGAAGCCTCACTCTCCATGTGGCTGCGGTCTGGCCGGGGTTAAACTGCACCTGCTTCTGCAATTTTCCCAGGAAGTCTTTCTCCTTCTCAGCACTGCCATCCAGAGTACCAATCCCTTAAAAGAACACAATATAACAATTTTGACAAAGTTTCCTGACTTCATATCTCCAGCCTCCAGATGTGTCGCAACTCATGACTTTGAGAGCGATCTACTCAAAGAAGCTTATTACGAAATTTATGAGGAGGGATTAGCCAAGCCTGCATTTTCCAGATTTATAAAGATCGAGCACAACAGCGCAGGCGTCTACACACTATCGACGCCATACAGAAAGAGATGCACTTTGTATAGAAGAAAAAAAGCCCCAGGGCTGTAGGTGTCTGATACTCAGAGGCTAGGATGTAGGAACAAAATCAAGCAACATGTTGAACTAAAGTGCAGCATGTAGACTCTACTTCCTCCCTACTGTAACACTGGTGCGAAGCTGCGATGGGATTCCCACACAGTGGGAAAACCTGAGGTGAACCTGCCCGGAAGCGTTTGATCTCTGATACATCAAGCAGAGACACTGTCAGGGATCCGTCTGCCAGAACCTCCCAAACAGATGTGAGGAATTAAAATCACCTCAGTATTTCAGATCAATGCTGGATGATTGCTGAGCTTCAATCCATAACACTTAAGATACTACATGACAGGAAAAGCAAAATTGCTGAAAAAAGACTGCAGATAGGGATTTAATTATAAATATAGATTTTTTTTTATATTGACCCACTAGAAACATTACAAGCAGCAAAAATGTACATAAAATTAAACATAATACAGGCTTGGTTTGAGATATTTCAAGTATTCACAGACTGTTTTCCTCCAGGTAGTAGAAAATAATAATAATACATAATATCATTTTACTTCAAGTAAAACAGGCTCAAATTTGTGATTTTGCCATGATGAAATATTTTTAAAATGAAAAAAAAAATCTATCCATCTAATCTAAAATCTATATATATAAAATTACTTGAGAAGTGTAATATTATCCTTAAAGTAGCATTTAAAGTAGCAATATTATCCTTGAAGTAACATTTAAGATTTATAATCTCCTCAAAAAGAAATTAAGATTACAGATTACAAGTTATCCTATGTAAAATGCAATAAATAGTGTAATCTGTCACAGATTACTTCTGTTTACTTTTAAAACTATTATAGTCTTGGTCTAAGAAATAAAGCATATACATAAACCCATATAAAAATGAAAAGTTAATACACAGAGCGTGGAGTGGAGCGGTGTAATTTCGAAAGAGCGAGAAACGGATTTTTCTCGGATAGTTGTGGTTTTCCCTCGCTCAAAGAGCGCTCCACCACAAGTACAATTTTTGTCAACAACCCGCAATATATTTAGCAAAAATTCACACATTTGACATTTTTAGCTCGCTTGATAGAGAAGGATCACGCAAATTAGCTATGATGTTTGTCCTTCTAGATATACTTTCACCTGAAAATATTTAGTAGCCTATGATTTAAACAGGTGCATCGTCATAGGTCATAGGTCAGCCAAGAAGCCAGAACTCGGTGCTCAGTCTGTGATTTACATTATAATGTTAAAACTAGAAATATTTCTGTTAAAAAAAAACCCATCGATCTGCTTCAGAAGGCGTTAGATTTGCTTCCCAGTATTTGCGGATATATACGATTTATGGAGCTTCAAAATAATGGTCACTATCCATCTGCATTACAAAATATGAGTAAAATATGGGATTCATTTTCATTTTTGGGTGAACTATTTCTTTAAATCCTAAAACACTGGCATCTCATATTTAAATGCAGTCAGTGCAATTAGGAAAAAAGTCAATCATATCTGTAGGTGTGAAAATTGTCAGATGTATTTTCCCATTTAAACTTTTTTTTTTAAGAAACGGATTACGTTCACATTTATTAGTTACACTTAAGGACACATTCAAATAAAGTGTCACTGATTTATTTGGTAACTAAATCACGTAACTCTGCTACATGTGCTAGTTACAGGCCCATATCTGAAACCATCTTTAGTCTGCGAGACGTTCCCTCATGTGGCCATTAAAGGCTATTTAGCTGTAGCTTTCAGCAGAATATAACTTTAGATTGAACAAAAGCCTTCACATGTCCAACCATGCATGTGAAAAAAAAGCAAAGAGCACGGAAAGACAGAAATTGATTGAAAGATATAAGGCAAGTTCAATAAAAAAAGGAACGAGAGAGAGAGAGAGAGAGTTCACTTTCAATTCCATTTCTCTAACAACAGGGGGGCTCATTCTTACCACAACAAGAGGCATAGGACACCAGTCACAGTGAGTGAGACAAGAGGAAAGGGAGAGAAAAGGGCCGAGGCAGGCGGGTGTGAAAAGTAGAAAGCTATATGAGGGGTGAGGGTAGATATGTTTGGCAGAGAGAGCTGCAGGCTCCAAAGAGCACAGAAGCAGATGAAGCCTGATCTCAAACACTCTTCACTGGTTGTGAGCATCACTATCACAATTTTTCTGTTAATGGGTCGGCTCTTCCAAACTGAAATTCTCCCACTAATGTTCTTTGAAAACCACGTGTGTTTTGTTTCTTCTGTGATTTGAAGCAATCGGTTTTTGCTTGACACTTTAAATTAATTGCTACACTTCTGCTCACCAAGGCTGCATTTTTAAAATAAAAATACTGGAAAAAAACAGTAATATTGTAAGAAATTAATAGAAATTTAAATAGCTTTGTCCTAGTTAATAATATTTTAAAATGCAATTTATCCCTGTAACGGCAAAGCTTAATTTTCAACAGCCATTAGACTTGTCTTTGTCACGCGATCACGCAGAAATCAATCTAATAGGTTGATTTGATGTTCAATAAACATTTTGAATTATGATTGTTGAAATGAGTTGTGTAGCATTTTTGTGGAAAAAACTGTAAGAAACAGCATTTATTTAAAATAGAAAACCTTCGTTTAAAAATAATAATAATAATAATAATAATAATAATAATAAAACACTTAAAAATACAGAATTTGATTTTTAAATTACCAAAATTGCATAAAAGAAACAGGTCTGAGATGTGTGGGCTTTTTATTTATTTTTTTATTTTTCAAAGCCTGTTTTCACCGCTGAATAAAAATTTAAAAAAAAAGTAATTGAAGTATTTGCAACTTTTTAAAATCACAGTTCTTTTTTTCTCAAAATTACGAGTTTACATCTCACAATTCACAATTTTAAATCACAATTCTTTTTCCTCAGAAATGTATATTAACTCACAGTTGCAAACTATAAAGTTAGAATTGTGAGATGGTTTTATATATATATATATATATATATATATATATATATATATATATATATATATATATATATATATATATATATATATATATATATATATATATCAGAAAAGAAAAGAGAGGTCTTCATTCATTTTCATTAACCTGCACCTAGCACCTCATTACTTGCACCCCATACCCCACATTTCCTTCTGCCCTCCTTCCTTTTTATCTCTCTTGCTGCCTTCTGCTCCCCACTTTTTCGCATTCTCTCTTTCACATCCCTTCAAGCCAACACACAATAAATCCGAAACAGCATGAACAAAGACCCTTGGTTTCATGAATACTGACCACATGTGGGGCTGAGCTGAGCTCGGTGCAGGGCAAGATAAGCAGGTGTATGCTCAAAAAAAAAAAAAGAAAAAAGTGTTCAAACTGTTCTGCGGATGTCAGAGAGAGCGAGGGCTTTCATCTCAGACACAAAGAAGCCAAAACCACTTAGAAAAACATCTCTAACAGCTTCCCGTTGATAAGCTTAAGTAATAACAGCTCTTACTGTGAACACAGGCGCTTCTGAATGCTAATGATTCCCTGTTAACGCCTGTACTAGCGACTTCGACAAATTTAATCAATTCTGGATAATAGTTTGTTTTTCAACTAAAAATAGGAAATGGAAAATATTACAGTGAAAGCATGAAATAAAAGTATTAAGCTGGCAGAAAAATCAAATAAAGAATGATCCAGTGCTCTGATACTCACCCACAAAAGATGTTTCTCCCAGAAAACCCCTACGTTTGAGGATCACCTCCAAAACTTTGTCCTGCTCATTCACCACATAGTTCAGTTTCTCCAGAGATATCCAAGCCCAGTTCAGACGAAACCGCTGGTTCTTCAGTTTGTTCCCTCCTGAAAACAACAAATGATATACAGTCTTATCAGCATTTGAAAGCATAAATAGAGCACCGCAGTAACAATGTATTTTTGTAGGCCAACCTAGAAGTTCTTATCACTCTACTTCCTTTGACAAAAGCCAGAGGAAAACTCCTATTAGGTTTTTGGCAAAGTTCTACAACCAAAAAAAGTTTATGATTGTCACATGTTTTTTTACAACATGATAATCTTCACAAATGAAAACATTTTCTATGAATTTTGAAGTCTAAATACGATCATCAGAAGTAGTGCTCTCAAGTAAATAATCGCCATTCAAAATAACATTCTTTGTTTACACAGTACACACGTTATGTTAACAATTTTTTTTTATTTTGT
Source organism: Puntigrus tetrazona (assembly GCF_018831695.1). NCBI lineage: Eukaryota > Metazoa > Chordata > Actinopteri > Cypriniformes > Cyprinidae > Puntigrus > Puntigrus tetrazona. Next base: position 9,958,695 of record NC_056708.1, on the reverse strand, counting down.
TTGTGATTAATCATTTGATAGCAATAATTAAAAGTAAAAACCTAAATGCAGACTATAAACACACTATACCATTGTTGCATGAAAGTCACCAATATCAACTCTGTATGTCAACAAATTGGAAAGTATATATATATATATATATATATATATATATATATATATATATATATATATATATATATATATATATATATATATATATATATATATATATATATATGCTATAAAAGTGGATTAGTGAGTGAATCAGCTTTTCTGTTTGGTGTGATGACTTTAATGTCCCTGACAAACTCTGTCGTCCCATTTAGCCACTAGTTAACTTAAGAAAGAGATATTACTATTTTATTTCAATGAATAAAACATGAAAACATCTTGAGCTTGTGTTGACCACAGACCTCATTTCAGGCCTTCAACCACAAACTCATTAAAAAAAAAAAAACCCACGATGGAACCCGAAGTATAAAGATGTGAACTTCTAGGTCGCAAGATTTATTCCTGCAGCACTCTATAAAATATTTGTTTAAATTTTTAAAAATATTCACAAAGTGGAGATGTGCAAAACTTTAAGTCATTACGATTCTGAGGAGTTCTGCATACATGTTCCTGCTAATACATTATGAAAATCATTCTCTTATAATTAACTCAGAAGGGAATAATTAGTTATAGTTTACATCGTAACATAATGTACACACCACCAGTTGTTTACTTAAGGGGTTTATGGTAAATAAATCTCTCATAATGCTACATCTTACATGTAATTTCCCCATTTGGGAAAACCTACCTTATTAGGTTTTAAAGCACAATGAACTAGTTTATGCAACAAGGATCCAGCATTTCTTTTTTTGTCTCACAGAAAATACATTTTTATATAGTATACTAATAATATATCTAGATATATTATTAGTATACTATATAAAAATGGATTTAGTATCTCAAGCCAGAGTGTCTCAGCACCTAGCTGTCTTTTTCCCCACACAAACTAAAAATAAAGGTTTGTTTGTATAAAAGTAGCAGTTCCGTGTAGAACAGACATGATGAAATATTTATATCTTGTGCATGCTGACTTCACACTTCACATGTCTGGCTTCACCATTTTTGGTGTAGCTCAAATTATTCCCATCATCCAGATGTGCCTTAATTAACATTGCTTAGTTTATAATATAAAGATAGTGAATGATTACCATGGTAATGATTGCCCCAGCCAGACCGAGATGCTTTCAAAGGCAGTACACAGCTCTAATAGATTAAACAATGAAAGAATATCCAAAAGGAGCATGGACTTCATGCATTACAAAGTCTCTGATTAAATCTCTGTGTGAATGTATCATTTCATGCACACATGCCTATAGACCAACTGCATCTCTAATCTATATTCACGCCATGTATCCCAGTCTGCACGCGTATTGATAACCCACTTCACGTGCATGCAAAACATCAGAGACTAATTCCCAATTTCTCAACAAGCTAGACCATGTATATTCATGCCTTTTCTATGCTTGTTTCACGTGATTTCCTCAAGCTAACCCCGGGCTCCTAATATCTCACTTTCTAACCTTGCCGGAGAGATGTCAAGAAAAATTGACATGTTGCCAATGCCACTGTATTTCTAACTCGATATTAGCCTGGTTGCTAGGCGATAACGGTTTGGTAGATGATATGCAGCGTATACAAATTCAGAATGAAGGAAAATAAACCGTTTCACACGTTGAAGTGATTATATCTGACATTTCATTAAGATTAGCAGCATAAATTGGAATTATCATAGTGGTCTACATAATTAGTCATAATGAATCTGCTCATATTTCAATTCCATTCATAGATGCAGATTGCAGATGATATATCTGTAGTAAGTAATTTATAAATAAATATAAATTTATATAAATCATAATGGCCACATCTATATGTAAAAACAAAGATACTAATAATCCCATAATAAGTTTACAGTGGACAACAAATGATTTGATTTATGGTTTAATTTTTTATTATAACTCTATGAGTGGATATAAGCTAGCTAAAAGCATTTCTCCCATTCCTGCAGTCAATGGCAGGGTATTAATGCAGCACATTATCCAAGCAGCACTGACACTTTTTCTTTCATCGTGTCAGGTTCTATCAATTTACGAAAGAAGTGATAGATAGGGTGTGGTTTAAATGTCGCCAAAATCCATTTGCGAGTAAAGAAAAAGCTCTCAGCTCAAGGACTCCACTATTCTGTGTTCAGGGTGTTCATTCAGGTCAATGAGCCAAACACACACAACACCATCAGTTACCCCAAAGACAAACAAAATCAAATGGATTTTTAAGTTTTCTAAAGAACGTGAGTGGTGTTTGCCCATGAAAAACATGCCACAGTGTCACAAAACAATTTTGTATATTTAGCTAAAATGGATGATAAAACAACAAAAACAACAACAACATGTAAATGAGGTTAAGAAAATGATGAAATGAAAACTAAAATAAAATATTAAGGTATCCTTATCTCTAGCATAAATAGGTGTACTATTCGGAGGTTCTGAGAAACGTTATACAATTATGATAAAAAGTATTATTGATTTTCGTCTAAAAAAGCCCACTGAAAATGAAGTAAACAAAGCAGTTAAATAAATGAAAAGAAAAGAGAAACAAGCTATTTAGTCATAAAGGATAGCATCACACATGAATTTTAAATTCAGTTGTATTTGTTCTGTTGTCAAACTGAACAATAAGATGCTCTCATTAGCTTTGCCTCTGACAGTTGCTTTGAAGCCCAGTGGATTTGTCCAAACCCTGATACTGACAGTCTCCATGAAGCTTCTCACACAAAAAGCCCCTAATGACTTTATTAAACAGTAGCGTTTCAGAGCCCGATAGTTCAGACAGAGTTTCCTAGAAAGACATGACAGCACAACAGCTGACATTCACTCAGAATAACTCATTAAAAGCTAATCAGTGTCTGGTGCACGAGCAGCTTTACTCTATCCAGAAACTTTGAAGAACTTCTTAACAGCATCTAAAAATAGAGCTCACAAATAATTCATCAGATATGCTCTCAATCCTCCTGAGTGACTGGATAAAGTCTGACAGAAGTCAAATGGAGATGACCCCTGAGGGTACTTACAAACTACCATAGTGATTCATGAGGGTCTTATACTAGCAGGGCTGGAAAATAAGTCTGAATATGGGAATGAAAAAAGTATTATTATGTGTCATAAACCACAATTCCTTCTTTTTATTAATTCTGTGCCAACAGCATCAACATCAACAAACCCTCTGGAGTGCCACTCTCGCAAAACTTAGTTAAACAAGTCATAAATAAGCGCTACTTTGAGGCCTGTTTATCAAAACTATTATACACGTTGCAGATACTCATGCTTCGATATTGATTTCCAAAATGAATTACTTGGACATCAAAAGTATGATAACAGTTGTGTTGGTTTATGCCTGCCCATGCAGTGGGTTAAAAAAAAAAAAAATCACCACTGATGCTCGATCAAAAACATCAAGTACAGGATACATCCAGCCATCAAAGCTACTTTTGGTTTTTCAAAGTGAGAATGGGGACAGGTGCATCTCAAAGAGCAGAAAATGAAGAAACAAGAAAATTAATTACCAACACATGCACATGTTTAAGCAAAGAACAGCAGCTTCTTGTTCATTTCACGGTTCCTCCGTTTTTTTCCTCATCTAGCTCAATAGGATCTTGGCTACATCCACAAAGTCTTGGCTGTCTGCTTTACTGTTTTCTGGTTGGATAGAAAAAGCTAAGTTAGCCTAGAAGAACTTGGAAACATTCAGCAAGGACATGTAGTCATGCAATAAAGTATCCAAGCTGCTCAGGTCCACAACCTCACAAAACACAGGAAGTTATCTTCAACAAAGGTCATGACTTGCCTGGATGCCCTCAATTACTTTCTTCTGTGCCTCTGTCCTCACAAATGACCTACATAACCTTATTTAGCAGAACTTTGTTGCAAGAACAGCAGATCCTTTAACTGTCAGCGGACTGATTGAAGATAGCAGTTGCAAACCTCTTACCGGTCCAACACCTGTCTACTCGAACAGCGGCACTTTGAAATGTTTAACCAGGAATACCTTGCAGGTGTGGTCTTGTCACTGAAACAGTCAGCCATGCAGGTCTAAGGTTAATCCAGAAATCCACGTCTGAACTGACCCTAAATACCTGGGCTACACCTAAAGCAAACAAAACATCCCACCTTTGGTTTAGTCTGAAGAGATGAAGCTTTCAGGGTAAATTCTATGCTAGCCCTTGCTAATCCATACGTGAATACACAATGTGTAGCCAACAATGAGAAAAAGAGCTACAAAAATGTTCTATTGCAATGTTATTTCTGGTAAATTTGATATGGGAGAAGAAAATAAACAGCACAAACATACGGTTATCTACAACCACGCTAAGATTAGCATTGTTCTGTATTGTTCCTACAGCGCCCTGGATTCTGTTCAACAAATCCTCTGTAAAAAAAAACGTTCACAATACAAGGTATACACTGGGGAAAACAGAGCCAGCAATAAGATTTTTTTTTTTTTACCCAGTCACAACAGAGCTTTAGAACAACCAAAAAGGTGGTGAACAGTCTGCGAAATTGCTTTCCAGGAAACGTAAATGGTTTAAAGTGGCATAAAACTGGCACCATTTTGGTTCCCAACCTGATGTCGATGGCCAGGTCTGTTTTCTGTGAAAATTTACATTTTCAACGGTACATAGAAAAAAAAAACATTTAAGTACATAATTGTGTTTTGAGCGAATGCTGGTAAAAGACAAATGTTTAAAAAAAAATCCCCAAGTCCCACAGCAGAGCTATGATGCATCACATAAAGCTTCCCTCTGATCTTTGTAGCCTCCGTGTGTCCCCTGCAGTGGTTCCTGTCATATTTCTATCTCTGCCTCTGAGACATGATTGCAGTGAGGTGTGTACAGGATTCAGAATAAGTGCTACCCATGACCTTTTGCAAAGGAAGGGTAACTGATAAATCTGTCCCTCTTATTTACCCATTAAGTTTGGGAGGTGAAAGCTGCAAAACTGTTCAAATGGGTGTTTATGTGACTAAAAAAGCTTGACTAATAAGCTGCCTCACCGACTACATACAACAGGCAACTGCTTTTTAAATCCTAGCTGTTCTTGAACACTATAAATATGTTGTGTACAAAAATTAAATATGTTATCTGTAATGGTGTCTAAAAGCGGTGTCACTTTGGGTATACTCGGTGTCTGAATTTGTTCACTTGTTTTAATCCATTCCTTTATGTGCACTATTTTGATGGAGGAATAGTGTGTACTTTTTTCTAGGTATTAAGAAAATAGCACAGAAAATATTGTGCTTATTAATGTGTTAATATTGAATGAAATAAAAATAAATGTGTTAATTTCCTTGTCCACCTTTAATTTTTCATGAGCTTGTTGCCTTTTCTACAATGGATATGTGCTATTTAGTAGAGCATGTTAATACCGCAGTGGCCCTTTGTCTAACAGTTTGTCAAAACAGCTCAATATCATTCATTTTCAATGAAAGTTGGTGATTTAATTTATAAACCAAAAGCCCAGTGACTCACTGACCTCTATCAACTGTCTGTGTGAATGAGGCTTTAGGAGGCAGAATAATGAAGTTGCCTACATTTTGGAACAGCTTTGGCATCAGCAGTATGCCTTTGATGCTTTACAATGTTGTCTCCAGAGGCAGCTTGCTAGGTTTTGGAACAGAGCAAAAGAGACAGAGGCAAAGATAAACAAAAACTAGATGATCTAGGCCAAACTCTGATGGACAGTTTACAGACTAAAATAAAGCTAGCATCCAGCCTTAGCCGTACAACATAAATATGGTTGATTCATAAATTTAGAAATCGCACACAGAAATATCTTCAGAAAGTCACAATCTTGTTTAAACTCAAACAGTCTAAACACTCTAAACTGCATGTGGAAAACAAGATAATGGCGTTTTTCATTGAAAAACAGCCACATCATCAGTACAGGGAATGCAAAGAAAGATTTTAGAAAACAAAACAATTAATTAAATCCCTCTGGAATACTACTTGTACTAAATACGGAAGTCGCAGTCTAACAGAGTACATTAAATAAATGCAGCTGTTTGACACAAATTGGCTGTAAAATGGAGTTTATGATGTTAGCTGTGGTTGTCAGGGTTTTTGGACAAGCACAAACTAAGATAGTCTAATTAGCTCAGTTTCCTCAGGCATAATGTGGCAAAGCGGTTGTAATCACTGAATTTCATGCTGAAGCTGTATATTACTGAACAAATGTGGGGGAAAAGGGGGTCCTAGGAGAAAGCCTTGAGGCACCTCATGATAAAAACAGCTCAGCTGAGACCTTTTGTGTTTGCACACTACATCTGTAAAATGAGATGAGAAAGATACAGATAGTCCCTTACTGCTTGAGGTCTTTCCAATAAAATAAATGCTACCACAACCAATGGAGTGAAACTATCCACAGGAATGCAAAGAAACAAAACTGGTAATGACCCACTGGGCTCAGGGGTCAGACACCAACACAGCTGCATACCAACGAGTTCCTACTCCTCAGTCTTTCCTGCCTGAATTGAGAGATGACTGACAGAGGGACAAACGCTCCCAAAGGGGGTAGAAAAAGTGAAGGAAGCAAATAGAAACAAACCAAAAACCGATTCTAAAAACTGGTCCTGACAACTGAATTAGTTCATTTTGTGATATAAAAAAAAATAAAACAACTTAAAATACGTTCAATATAATTTTAGCATAAATACATTTTAAGGAATAAATGCTTTTTTAACATATATAAAATGCAATAATAATAATAATAATAATAATAACGGTCATTCTGTGGCAAACCCATTTATTTTTACAACTGAACGACACAGGTCCTTGAAAATTAAGATTCCAAAGGAAAGGTTTATTAACACTGCATTATTCTTATCTATACTTATCTTGAAATACTTCTTGCAAACTTTGGAAAGAGAACATTTATGGCACTCAGACAGGTATGTTCAACATAGTTGTTCTATATATATAAAAATTATATAAAATATATAAATTATACAATACATTATTATAATTATTTTACAATTATAATTATAAAAAGAAAATAAATATTAGCAAAATCAAAAATGTGAGCCAATTTGAGTTGACACGGAATGACCCATTAGTACATTCAGCACTTAATTCATTTAAAATGGTTTTAAAAAAATGCAGCCACTGCACAATCCTTTAAAAAGGGCTTGACTTGAAGGTCCTTAGCAGACTTTAATGGTTATCTTGTTTCAAGCCATAACAGATTATTTCATGACATACCTAGTGATTTTAAGCATGAGAGAGACATAAAGCCCCAATACAGCAGTTGAACCAGCTGTTTTCTTATAGAGCTTGTATTTTCCCAACTCTTTCCAGTGCCAGAGACCCTCTAATACTCAAAGTAATTGTAAGCCCGACAGGGGGTGTGTCTTATACTCATGACGGGCTCTAATTATGTGTCATCTTGCCTATAGCTTTATATACCAAACAGACCTTTGCGTTACATGTATGCATACCCTTCAATCCACAATGTCCATTTCAGAGGCACATCCTACAGTGTGCTTTGTAGTGTGAATTTCCCACATATTTGGCTTTCCAAATAAAACAAGTCATCACTAATCACAACAAGGTCTTCAGCTGCGAGCTTTTCCAGCAACAGTGACTGGATCATCACGTTCAACCTAATTTATACATGATTATCTATGCTTCACCAGATTTAATCCTGCCCTGCTGAAATATGTTCTTAGGGTCATTGTAACCCACACTAACTCACTTTTAAGTTTTCTTTGATGTACTAAAAACTAATTTTAATTTTTTTTGCAGTCAAAGGTAGCACAGCATGTAATAAGCTGCACACACAGACAGTTCACCTACCATGGAAAGAAAAGGCCTAATTAAATGCTACATATCTAAATATATCCCGCTCTGGTCTAAGGGTTCACAATTAATCATCCAAGACTATTTGATATGCAATGACACCTAAAATCAGAGAACATTATATGATTCATGAATTCAAATGACTTGTGCTGTATTATTCCTCACGTTATATGGATAAATGTGTTAATGAATAATTCTAAACGCATAATCAAACCATTAAAAGCCTAAAATATAAGCCCTTTTTATTTTCTTGTAAAATGAATGTCTTTTTCCTTACCATTGTCCTCCACGGTGAAACTAAAGACGTCACTGGTGGCATTGTTCTCATTCTTCAGGATATAGCAGATCTTAAGATCATCTATGTCAGCTGAGGACAAACACAAACACAAAACTGTAACATTAATCTGCACAATGCAATGTATTATTCATTCAGGAGAAAATATCTCTCAAAACAATCTGTGAAATTCTTTGATTTCATGATCTACAAACCCTTGAGTGAAACCCTCAAGATAAAATTGTTCTATAAGTCGATCAACTTTAAAAATATCTACATTGTAATTCAAAGAGCATGTTTGGTTTTGGGGAAAAAAAGTGTGGATAAAAGGGTTTGGATTTTAATAAATCCAAGTGAGAATTTTCACAAAAGCAGCAGGGAGTGAGTCACAAAACTATCAGCAAAACAGGTGACAAGCTGTTATATAATGACAGGTGAGTACAAGAATTTTAAACACAGACCCAGACTTCCCTACATCTGGTCTGTCCCATCTCTCAAATTAGACCCCTTAACCACTTCTGCATTGATACACCGTGGTTAGGTTACGGTGTACCATGATCAACCTGGCTCTCTCTTCCCCTTGCTCTGACCCACTTCTTTAAATTATTGATATCAGAGGAAGAAGCCTCATAAAAATGTAAACCTGTGATTCTTTATGCATGGATGAAACCGCTTTTCATATTGAAAATAAAATGTCTTCTTTCATCGCCAGCACACACTCTCATCGTAAAATATTTAGCAAATGCCAAAGAGCAAGCGATAGCAGAATATGGGGAAAGGGCAAAGTAAATAAAGAGAAGTGATTGTCCCTTCTGCTTCACTGCTCATACTGATGAGGTCAAGTCAGGTTTGTCAGGTCTCTCCCTCTCACACTTCTATCTCTTTCAATGTCTGGGACATGTTGCAGACTAAGTTAGTCTGACATGGATTTCACATCTTCTCACTACGGCTCTCATGTTTGAAGAAGTGTATTTATGCTTTAGCCATGAACCTATGCTGATTAATACACCTTTTTCCTGAAAAAAATTCTTATCTTATTCTTGGCTATCTGTTTTTTGAGCAATGATGCATGAACACAAAACTCATGCTGCTGGTACGCCCCATTCAAGAAAACTAAAGATTTCAAGTCTGTTCGTTATGGCTGGCAGGCGGAAAAATTACACCCTTCACCTCTTAACTCTTTTTAAAATGTGGTTTGTCTGTAACCAGTAACTTCTTTCTCACTACAGGGACGTTAGAAGGCAAAAGTATGAGAACTTAATAATTGAAAGGAGATGTGTGAACGCTCTAGTTGTCTCATCAAGAATTTAAGCTGAAGGCTAAAAGACAGACACATCTTACAGCTTGCGCTCTTGGCAAAGGGCAAAGTGCCTGTTTTGTGATGGAACCTACATTATTTCAAGCATTAATAAGACCAGAGAAGCCGCCCTGAACATGATGGGTACATAACATTTCTTAAGGAGACAATTCTTATATCTTCAAATAATTGTTTTACAGAGCACTGCACTACACTGCACAGTTCTAGCACAACAAATGTAAAGATTTCAAAGGAACCAATTGTAGGTGATAAGAACATTTCTGATGATACATTACCTTGTGTGAAGATGTTGATTGAGTCATTCCCTCTGTCCAGGCTGATCAGGTAGCCATGCTCTGGCTGTGTGGTAATATGAAAAACCAAAGCCTCAGGGCTGCTGTCTCTGTCCACTGCCTTCAGGACTTTGCTTGTGATCTGATAACCTAAGTGACCTGCAGACAAGACCTTTAAAGTCGGTGCGCCCTTGTTAACCACAATCTGTGGCACACCGTTGTCCACTGACACAATGGTAATCTTCATGGTCTGAGGTCTCTGGGTCTCAAAAATGGTGTCAGGAAAGACGAAAAAATCTAAATGGGTGCCATCAGTGACTGTAAATGAAAAGCTGTCTTTGTCCGACTCAGTACCATCATGCTTGTAGCTGATCATATTCTCATTCAGGTCTTGCTTTGTGAACGAAGTCACCTGTCGACTGTTATTGAAGAGCAGTTTACCGTGAATGGGTCGCTGGGTGATTGTAAATTTGAGAAGGTGCTCAGCTGTGTCTTGGTCCTCAATGGTCAACTCAAAGGGCGTAATGAGTTTATTCTGTCCCTCGGTCACTAAAAGGTCATGAATGGTCAGTACTGGCTTTTTATTGTCAACATCAACAATTGAAACACGGAATGTGCGGAACACAGGATTGTAGCCATCAGTCACCTCAAACTCAAAGCTGTCCATCTTGACTTCATCATCGGCAGTATGAATGTAGTAGATCTTGCTCCCGGCAAGCTGTAATTGAGTAAAGGACACAATAGGCATGCCTGGTGAATCTGTGCTTTCCAGATGCCCTCTCACTGGGGCTCTTGTGATGCTAAAGACTAAGTTCTCATCAGGGCTGTTGAGATCGCTAGTGCTGAGGAGGTTCGTTGTGAGTGTCACTTTGCCACCTTCTTTAAGAGACACCCCTTTGCTGATGACATCAGGAAACACCATGTCAATGCTGTCCACGCTAATATAGAAGTATCTGTCAATTAGAGGATTGATGCCATCTGTTACATCAAACTTCACAAGGTCTCGGATGCCTTCCTGTCCATTGTGAGTGTACAGAATGAGACCCCTGTTCACCTCGTTTTGCGTAAAGTTCATGCCGACTGTTATGTTCTCTAGAGACCCAGCAGATCTTTTCCCCACATATCCTGATTTTCTGTAAAGGAAGCCCTGACCGGGGCCGTAGCGAATGATGAAAGTAAGAGACTCATCATCTGAATCCAGATCGGTAGCTTTTAGTACTTTACTGTTTATTTCTTTTGTCTCACCAATCTCAATTTCAAGCCCATCGTTAATGGCAAGCCTTGGTGTTTCATCATCCACAGGGATAATCATGATCATGATGGTGGCCTCAGCCGAATGTTTCCCATCTGTAAGAACAACATCAAATTTGTCTTCAGTGGTTTCAGAATCATCATGTTCATAAATTATGCTTGAGGCTTCCTTGATTTGTTCCACAGTGAAATTTGTGATTGGAACAGAGCCACTTGCAAGCTGATTGAGGATGAAGCCATGAGTCGGGGGTTTCGTGATGATAAATGTCAGCTCTTCTGCAGGAACATCAGCATCGACTCCATTTAAGAGTGGCGTGTCAATAATAATATTCATGCCCTCCATCACAACAAACTCTCGCATAAAGATTTCTGGTGTTTCATCATTGGTGGGAATAATTATAATTGGGAAGAACTGTCTCTCTGAGAAATTCACACCATCTGAACATCTGAACGTGAACCTGTCCTCCACTGGCTCAACCCCTTTATGTATGCTTTGGACAAAATGTATATGAGCTTCATTCACATCTCTGATGGTAAAAGCACTTACTGCCGTTCCCGTCCTTGACTTTTCTGAGCCTGGTGCTGGAGAGATGTTCTCCAAGTATCCTGACGTGGGCTGAACAATGATGGTGCACAGGATGTCCTCAGTTGGTGTGTCTACATCTTCGACCCTAATATGATGCCTACTAATTGTGTTTTTATCCCCTTCAAAGACAGTGAAGGTAGGGCCAACCGTGACCACTGGAGTCTGGTTATCTACAGGCAGAACGGTGACATGAACACGGACTCCGTTTACTCTGTTACCCCCTACACTCCACTCATCAGACATATCAGAGAGGGTGAGGTTGAAAAAGTCTTCTATTGAAGTGAGACCAATTTCACCACTGGTGTGAGCATAAACAACCAGACCACTGATGATATCGGCTTGGGTGAATCTGCTTGAGGACACTCCATTTACCAGAATTTCTCCAAACCTAGGAGCTTCTTCCACAATGAACGTCAACCTCAGGTCATCGGTGTCCTCATCTTTTCCCTGGATAACACTGGTGGTAATTTCTGTGGCACCATTTTCCAGCACATCCAAGCGAGAGCCAAAGGTGCCCTTTGTGAGACTAAGAGTTGGTGTCTCATCATCAATAAGCTTTACCACTAGCTTTACAGTGATTGTTACAACATGAACACCATCACTAACGTCCAATTTAAAAGAGTCACTTATTATTTCATCCCCATTGTGGATATATGTCACTTTGCCATCAGAGATATCCACCAAATTGAAACTACTTCCTTTTTGTAAGTCAGTAAACGTATGCTGAACATGGCCATGTTGTGGACTTTCACTTAGCGTGAATGAAATTTGCTTACTGTCAGTGTCAAGGTCATTCGCGTCGAGTTCAGCACTCGTGATGACATGCACCCCTCTCTCAAGGACGGTGAATCCAGTGTTTGTTATCTGTGGGGGTTTGTTGTTCACAGGCTGCAGAAAAATTGTAAAAACTCCATTAGCACGGTTTCCAGCAGTGTCCTCTGCTGTGAAATGGAACTGAACCACATGAGGTGTGATGCCAAGCTCAAGGTTTGGTGGGCTATATGAAATCTTATGATGGTTAATTTGCGCTTGGGTGAATTCTGTTACGTCAGTATCGGGACTGTCAGTCAAAACAATAGACCCAAATTTAATGGGATTATTCTCATCTGTGTCAGTTGGCGGTTGAGTTACTGTATATTTCAGGTCACGGTCTTCAGAGTCCAAATCAGTGTAGCGAAGCACATTCTTGCTGAAATGAGTCAGCTGATACTCATGCACTATCATCTGCAAAGTAGTGCCTGGAAACAGCACGGGTGGAATATCATCAATAGGTAAAATTTTAATGACAAAAGAATTCTCACCAGATCGGTTGGGAGGATCAGCATCATCTTGTACTCTAAATATGAACTGATCAGTAACCGTCTCTGTGATGTGAGGACCTATGTGCCTATAGAAGAGCTTTTCATCTGTAATATCTTTCTGGAGCCACTGTGTCACTACTTTCTCATACACACCATCCTCTGCATTAAATTTCCAGGAGGATGGGTCCTCGGGTGCTTCAGACTGCCTCACCACAACCTCTCCAATAGCAGAAAATGGAGGCTCGATAGTAAATTTAATGGTGGAATCTTCTGAGTCAATGTCTGCTGCACTGAGCATGAGCTGGGAGATGGGCACCATCTGATTTTTAAATAAAATCAACCCAGTGTTTGCATTTATGATGGGCGGCTCATCGTCTGTCGGTACAATGGTGATGGGGAACAAAAACTCAACTTCATTTTTGCCATCCGACATTCTGAATATTATATTATCACTGTATGTATCACTGCCATCATGCTGGTAAACCACAATGCCGACCTCCAGATCAGCCTGCGTAAAATACTTCCTGTTGGTGCCCAAAACAGTTAACTGACCGTGACGCAGTCCGTCAACCACCGTTATCCTCACACTGTCCAGGTTATCTTCATCACTTATTTCTAAATTGTTCTGAGTAAACAAAGACCTAGACTGGCCTTCATATAAAAGCTGGCCTGTATTCTTAGTGACTACTGGCGCTAATGTATTCATGGGCTTCACAACGATCATGAAAGCAAAAGGATCTGAAATGCCACCATCTGTGTCTATGACCTCAAACTCTATTTGAAAGATCCTCTCGGTATCTGAGTCCAAAGAGGGAGGTTTGTATGCTATTTTCAAATCTCTGAGATCCCTTTGATAAAAGGACGTGATGGGTAAATTCCTATCATCTGTACTCACGATATAGCCCTCCTCAAAGGACAAAGGAGAAGTGATGTTGAAAATGAGATCATCAGGATTGGATTCTGAATCCTCTGCAGCCAGCATATCAGGAGTTAAAGCCGTCATAACAAACTGATCAACTTCCATCATCATCATAGCCACAAAACTCGGTCTGGGGGGAGTGTTTTCTTCACCCTCTTTTATCCGAATCATCACATGGAAAAACTCTTGTTTCAGTAAATTATTTTCTTTGCTCCGTAGCTCCACAACCATTGGGATGTAATCCTTATTAGGGGACTTGTGGGTAGATGTGTGCTCATAGCGGATATCTGATTTGAGAAACAGGTCACAATCCATTGTTTTCTCCAGTTTGCTCTCATCAACAACTTTACCATATCTAGGAAGAGCACTGCTGGCTGCCAGTGATGTTACCTCACATTGTTCTGAGGTTTTATCATAGGTGAAGTCTAAAACCTTTCTGCCGATTGGACTACTAGTCCCACGTAGTTTATTAACAATAAGAGGCATGTTCTTAGTAACAATCTCCAATTGTGTGAAAACAACCTCCACCTCTAGCATAAAGGGGATGATGATAGTTTCAGTCTGAGTGTCATACCTGAGTTGCAGCTTCACCCTGTCACCCGCAGGGCTCCTAGAACCGAAGTGAGAGTATCTCACATCGTTAGGACCAAATTCACACGGGAACTTTTTGGGAGACACATGTCCCGGTCTCTGAGACAGCGGATCATTATCCAGAACGGTAATACTGCACCTGTCTCCAGGCTGAACTTCAATGACCAAGTCGTTGATCGGATCGATGTAAACAGATCTCCCGAAAGGCACGTGTATGCCGTTATTTGCCACCAGTATCGCGTCCTCGGAGAGTTCCGGCGTGTAGGCGTACGACAATCCGTGTGTTTCAACTCCTCGCGCTGAACTACCTGTCAGTGAAAGCAAGAGAATGAGAAATCTGTGAAGTTCCATGCTGAACGCGCAGTGTACAAAGCCACAGGAGGTTCTTGGACAGATGAAATATCCAAATGGATCTCGATGGGATTTTCCGCTCTTATGCTTTACATCCAGGAGGGAAGAGAAGACGAATACGGAAAGTTGAGAAATCCCACACACGCGCCAGGATGCTCGCGCGGCATTCCCACAGCCTCAGCGCGAGCTCAGTTTTAACTTGTGCATGGATGGCAGCTGGAGGACACGCCCACAGCCTCATTCTATTGGACGGAGACTTGCATTTCTACGTTCGCAGGTGATGTTCTCAGAGGATCTCGGTCTTCTTTAGTTGTATTCATAGGCGCGTCTGGGTACAGTTGTAACTCTCTACATTAATTACATTAGAAACAGGTAACATGTATATCTTTTTTTGTATGTTCTCGTTAAATGTATTTTTTTGTTTTATTAAACCAAAACAAACAAACAATATGTTTAAAAGTCTCTTTGCCCATTGGATATGCAGTATTTATGCTGTATACAGCTTGCTGTGTATGCATTTGAACTATATATATTCCTATATTAAATAAATGTATTGCTATTTTGACACCACAATAGCTGCTTACAGATTTTCCCGTGTAGAGCAAATGGCAAAGCTTAGTATTAGCGATACCACGGTGATGGGTCCGATTCCACTGAATGCTAGAAGTCATAATACTATATGTGTCCCTTGAATGCAATGTAAGTTGCTTTTGACATAAACAAAAGTGAGCGATGTGAATAACATTTACCCTAAAGTTATATAAAGATGATGAGTTAATGCCAGAGCTTTTATTCTAAGACTTTTGGCTCCAGGGATCGTTTTTAATATTTTACTTAGAAATTATGCTCACTCAGTCAGTGTTCCTCCCTCTAGCCTCTCAAATATCTGTAACCCCCAGGATACAGAAAACATTTAGGAGTCATTACATACTCACAATGTCACTGGGAGCCATAAAAGACTCGATCTTATCTTAGCTATGAGGTCCCAGAAACACTAGCTATGAAATAAAAAAAATGTATGACTGAATTGAAGCACTGAATATTTAAAATATGTAATGAACATTATCTCACATTAAAGTATTAAAGACTGTTCTTGACTTCTGCTGATTAATATGTATTAGTAAGAAGGATGTGACCCATTATAAATAGTAAAGTTTTTACTTCAATTTTTCTATTCCTGGCAGCTAAAAGTATCATATGAAAATGAAAACTGCACTGTAATATAAATTATACACATGTGTGTGTGTGTATAGTACAAAAAGTCAAAATTATCGCCTACAGTAGGACAGTATCTTACATATACTCAATAAAAAATCTGTAATGTGAGAGAACTGTAGGCAATAATTTTGACTTTTTGTATTAAATGTACTTATTTGAAATTATTTTACATTATAATCAAAATTTACATATAACCCTATTTACATTAGGGACTGTTTTTACTATATTAACTGTATTAACTTCTGTATTAATTAATACTATTAAATGATTAATGTCAGTTTATTTTTTTATACCAAAAGGTAGACAGTAAAATATTGGGTGTAGTCTCTAAGAAAACAAAACAAAAATTGCTTAAACTAACAAATAAAACATATTTAACTTTTTCTCTACAGATCGGAAAATACTTTGGCAAATGGTTTCATTTTGGTTAAAGAAAAATGCTGGAGGGAGAAGAAAGGTGAGAGTCTCCAGAAGTTTGTTGGGACACATGTGTTTTCTAATTACAATATGAAAGACTACAGTCAGTGTTTTCACGTGTGCTCACGGAGAAAGACTGTTTCCCACAAACCTTCAAACCTATAATCAATCATCTGTTCAGGCACCATAAAAACTCCTGATGGCTCGACTGAGTTAGAGTCTTGGTATTTTCTCTCCCCTTCCCAGCTTTTCAATTAAATTTTTTGTCTCAATGTAGCCCTGGGAAAATACGGCCACTTTATTGGTGAAGGTAGACAGAATCAATCAAACCTCTAATCTTTGTGATCGAGAATATAACAAACTTTGTCCAAGGGGACCAGAAGTACCTTGAAAAGTCTGCAGTGCTGCAAAAAGTGGGACACTTAAAAACAAAGAAAAGAAGCAGAAATGTGCCAGTGTTTAAATTGATGTTTAAATGATATTTAGGTACCTAAAAACCTGATGCAATCATGCCTTGAGCTGCCAGTGAATCAAACCTATTGAAAAACAGACAAAAGAATTCAATTAAAATATGCTCTTTCTTTGGAATTTCTTTCAAAGGAAATCTTCTTGTGCAGGTGTTCAAATTCTCTCAATTACAAATTTTCCTGGATAACATGACCATCAGCTTCTTCACAGATTTGTTGAGTTTATTTATCTCTCTATATCTCTTGAATATAATACAGATGAACACAGTTAAGAGGAACACTCTCTTGGTACTAGGCCTATAATAACAAAATATTTTCTAGGTTTTTTCCCCCCCAGTGGATCTGAAGTTGCACCACTGTTAAAAATATCTTGTTGAAGTTAAAGGTGCATCTTTCCACCTCGCAAACTAGCATAGCATCGTCTTAAAGATTTGTGTGAGAGAACATTACAATGTATTTTCTGAAAGGTCGTTGTTCCTCTAGAGTACTGTTGCCATTTCTGTCACAGATGTTTGAAGGGAAGGGAAATATTCTCAAGACAGTACTCGTTGTTGTCTAAATGTACATTTACCATGATATGTTTTTCAGCTGAAGACATGGGGTTGGTAGAGGATATCAGCTATTAAAACTTTGTTTGGAGCTAAATGACAATTATTGAAACAACTGCCCTGCTGATGGTGCTGGGCTCAAGTCAGATGTGTTCGCTCTGAGGAATAACAGCTGATTGGATCGATTCCAACTGCTATAAGCATCCGGACATAAAAAATACAATATTGCATAATTAAAATGATATACACAGGCCTATTAAATGAAACGGCTTGTATTGGTAAATCATAATCGTATTACATAAACATCGTGAAAAAAGTGTGAGTGAAAAAGTTGGAACGGAATTTTAAAAATGTGTAATAATTAGACTTAATCATGAGATAAAAAGTCTAGCTTATGTCATGATTATTACATAAGTCAGAATTCCAAAATAAACATCATGCTTGGCTATAAATATCATATTTAGCATCAGACATCATTTTCATGGAAAACCATTTCTGCCACATGAGAAAAGTAGTAAATCATAATTTTTACGTAAAAGTCATAATTGTGAGATAACACGTCAGTTGCAACATTAAATGTCATAATTATGACCTAAGTTGAAATTACAAGTCAAAAAGTCACATACGTTACATTCTAGGTCATAATTAGCATATCCAGCATCATACATGCTTTTTATGGAAGACCACTTCTTTTACACATGGAAAAAAAAATGGGGGGTGGGGAAATCATGCTTAAAGGACATAATTATGACATGAAAGCCTAAATTATGAGATAAAAGTAATAATTATCAGATAAAAAGATGAAAATGTGAGAATAGAAGTCATTGTTGGCTTAGTATGAATATAAAGAGTGCATACAGGCTTTTATATGATTTACTGTTTCTTACAATTTGTCTTAAATGTAAAATATCAAACAGAGGATGCTTAAATTTCAACCTAATTTCACTCACTTGTTCCGTCCTGTTTTTGCTTCATTTCTTTTATTTACTGCTGAAAATAATAGAACGCAACACGTGGAAATTAGGAAGTAACTTGAGAATGTTTTGGGAGGAAACGTATACAGGTATTCCATACACAGCACTGACATTTTAGGCTAATTCTGTGTATAAGTGCTGCTGGCAGGGGTTTGTGGGGGGGGACTAATTAGTATAATTATTAAATTGTTACCCTTTCTGTAAATGTCACGCTACGTGGTAAATGTTTCTATATTTTCTCAGAACAACCCTCATTAGCGCCTCATTTGCACTTTCCTCACGATATTGTAGTCTGCGACTAAACGTGCGCGAGCGCTCATATCATTTCGACGACCGTCAAAGCTCAAGGACGAACAGCCGAAACCAAGGCCTTTCCGGTCAGTTTTAAAAAGTATTTTTCACGTTTAACACACGGTTAAAGAAAAGACATACGAGTCGGCTAAGTGCAATATGGCGCTGGCAGCCAGCGGCGTGTCACCTGCTGCTATTAACGGAGGCTTATTTTCAAAAGCGACCCGCAGGAGAGAGAAAACTCTCATACTCCGGCTTGTTTGAGAAATTAATTGAGTGTTACATAAAGGGTTCTGATTGTAGGGGTTGAGAAGCACAGACCTCATCAGCTCTATGGCAGCCAGTTATAATTAGCCATCATTACCGCTTCGTGGCAAACGTCCAAATCCTCGCGCAATAAGGTGGATGATCCAGAAGAGGGCACTGTTGTATTATTGTCCGGCCTTCACTAACGAGCCAAAGAACAGCAGCGTTTCAGCGGTGTTACAGTACTGATGCAAACAATAGCAAGCTTTTTGAGGGATATTACAGCTGAAATTAAAAGAAAGCGCTTTGAGAAGAGCGGAGAAGAATTGAGGGAGGCGAAGGGCCGAAACAAATGTTTGGGTTTTTTTTTTTTTTTGCGTGTGTTCAGACCCTGTCGGTGAAAGGTCGCTTGGATTTCCATTAGAAGCAGGTAATCTAAAATGAGATCTAATGCAGGCCCTGTGGAGGGTGGATGGATATATGCACCGGTATCAGGAGAGGCCACAGGCGAAGATCTGCTCATCCAGAAAGGAGCGTGCCACATCAGAGGGCTAATAGTTTCTAATATCACTATCACTGAATGAAATACAGTTTTCAGGTCGCTCAGAGACTCGCATTGAATCTGGACGCGGTGATTGAGAGGGAATCCAGCCTCTAGCAAAGATTGGGTAAAGCTTTTTTTAAAACGATGCCGTGCGAGAAGGTCAAACTCGAAGACGCGATTGAGAAGGAAAGACAATTATAATGGACCGCAGAGGAGTTCATTATATTCCTTGGGTTGTCTCAAACACGAACATGTACGATAAGAAGGAAAATGTTTATGATTTGTATAAAATTATGTAGAATTTGATCAAACAAATCCACAAATGTTTATTTTCAGGACTTTATACAATAAATTGTATATACATTAGTATTACATACAAGTTATTAGTTATTTGGTATATTTTTATACTTAACTACGAAAATGCACAGTGTGATAAACATTTCAGTTTTCATAGTCTTTTTTTTTTCCTTCAATAATACGACTGCCCTGCAGTTGTTCGGTCATTTTCACAGCACAAAACTATTTATATATGCATTCATTCATTCGCTTGTTTGTTTCTTTACACAGTAAAAATCTTTTATTAAGTACTATTTTGATAACATGAGCACGATTAACATGCCTTTTTCAAAAATAACGACTGGCCATTTTCACATTTTATTTTATTTTATTTTTGATGTTAATAAAAAGCCTGATTAAAAAAAACGTTATGCATGAAGATGAATCAAATGTAAAAAAAAAAATCATAAATTATAATAATATGATTGTGCATCACTGTTTTATTGCTAAACATAATACATTATTTGAAAGCTGATGGAAATGACACTGTTATTGAAATACTTTTAGAAAGTAAATGCACAGTTGTTACAGGCTATAATGTGCTTAAATAGGCAATCCCACAATTCATCGACATAAGTCATACTCAGAATAAGTGCCTTTAGTTATACTTATTAAAAAGTTAATCTGACATGAAAAAAGTGCTGTTTAATTTTCAAGCGCTCCGAACAATGCCATTCTGAAAATGGCCCCCAACACGCCTCTATCAGATTTATTACGAGCCCTTTTGACTTTCAAATCAAAGATCACGCGCGATATTAACAACAGCCAAACGCTCAAACGAATTCTGGCTCGGAGCGGCGAGAGAATCGAACCGAGCAAACGCTCTCGCAAATCAACTTCACGAGTCGCAATCGAATCTTTCTGTATGCAGACAAAGTGCTTCAGCTGGATTGCAGTTTGATCTGTGGTTTCCGAAATGCTTTTATGGACGGTAATACATCAGCGGCGGAGCGAGATGGTCATTAATGAGGCTGACAAACTGACCGCTCTAATCTGGCTCTCTCTGGAGAGCTCTGCTGCTTTCTACAGCCAACTTTCAACCTCTGTGCAGCCACTAAAGAAAATAGGCTGTTATAATTGGTGCCGCCACATCATACTTTTGCTGTCCAAAGTAATGGGAAGAAAGCGAGGAAGGAGGAGTGGCGTGAGAAAAAGAGAGAGAGAGGGGATGGAGGTTAATTACAGGCCGCATGCTGTAGATGGAGGGCCTAATCGATGCTGTGGAGTGACATAATGCTGCTTTCATAAGTGTTTGCCTGCTGTTTGTATGCTGGCACAAGTCATGCGAGATATCAGATAACACTTTTATGAAGGGATGATTAGGTTGAAAAGCTTGTGACATTTGGTAAACAATAGTGAATGGAAAGTTACACTGGATTAGATGGGTTCTGAGGATTTTATTTTACCTCCAGATCATCATTCGAGATGCATTTGTATCAGATTCCAGCTTAATCGTGATTGTTGAGTGAATTATCATAAATTGCATTTATGAAACCTTGTTTGGATGTTTTGTTCTGATGAGGGTGTACCAAAACTAACAAAATATGGTTTTGTTAAAATTTTGCTAACAGTTACCATTAAGTGATGATTTTTTTTTTTTATCAAATAGCCTGCTCTGTGATTAAAACTATGATAATCTAAACATATAAACGCAAGCGGTTGAATTATTTATACTGTGAAAATTGTTTCAAATAGACTTTTCAAAAGAAAAAAAGAAAAATGATCCTTACATTTTTCGGGACAAAATACATTCCATGTACAATGTATAAAAACGTTTTTCTGATGTTATTAGTGTTATTGCAGACCAGATACCTTTGAACGAATTTTAATCTAAACAATAAATATAATTATTATTTATAAGGTGGAAATTATTTAAATGAAGAACATAAAAATAAAAACATATCTAATATCCAAATTGCTTCATTAAAAACATTACATTATTAAAAAAAAACATATGAAGTCTTAAAGTTTATTAATCACTTATAATGTGATTAAAACTGTGGTAATCTAAACAAATAGATATATTAACAAATCGTATTATAATTTATACTGTAAACGATTAGTTGCACAAATGTAAAACAAATGTCTAAATGGTTCATAAAACAAGCTTTCCGTGAATGAAATATAAAGCTATGACTGGTGTATTCATGAGAACTTTATTACAAACCAGATAACGCTGATCAAACATATTAATGTTTGTTCATAACTTTGCCAGAATTTTCTGTGAAATCCAATCAGTGCCACCACCAGGAGCCTTGGGAGAAAAGAGATATTCTGTTCTGTGCATGTCTACAGCTTTATCTCACACACACACACACACACACACACACACACACACACACACACACACACACACACACACACACACACACGTGTTTTCATGTTTTATGGGGACTCTCCATAACGGTTTTTATACTGTACAGAGTATATGTGTTATTGCTCTACACCTAAACCTACCCTCTTACAGGAAACCACTGCCATTTTTAGATTTTCAAAAAAATTAAATCTTGTATGTTTTATGAGCTTGTTTCCTCATGGGGACCTAAAAAAATGTCCCCACAAGGTCTTCACCGGTGTCCCTATCCTTGTGGGGACATTTGGTCCCCATAACGTCATAAATACCAGGCGCGCACACACACACACACACACACACACACACTTCTATTCCTTCAGAGACATTTTACTACTCCAGAGCTTTATCATGACTTGAACTGTCTGGGGCTTTTCATTTTCTTCAAGCGCGCCCTGACGCTAACTGTGACATTAGCCTCGAGCTGCATGTGCTTTCACGCTGATCTATGACCGACCTTCTTAAGGTGTTTCCATGTTTATGTAGTTTCCATGTTAATAGCCTTTTGCTTTTTCATTCTGTAGTCCATTTGTCTGGCATTGTGTAAACATCACTGGGACTACAGCAATACTCAGCAGTACTGCTTACGGAAGCCGGGTATTAGATTGAAAAATGTCTTGCAAAACATTTAACTGATTTCAAATTATGATCGAATGAAATAGAGAAGCCTCACGAGATGCTTTTTTTACAGCTAATATTGCGGAATAACGCATTTTCACAACTTATTACACTAAATCAACATTTCTTTGCATGTTGGAATTGCATGTTTGCGCGTGCTGCTGTTAATGTCCTGTTTAGTCATTCCTGTCACACCAAGTGTAAAATGAAACTGAAGCTGAGCTCTAAGAAGGTGCAGCCTCGTGCTGGCATGACATTTCATCTAATAGAATTTAAAGCAGGGCAAGACACCCCTAGAATACCAAACACAAAATTTAAGAAAGGTGCAAGGGTGAGGGGCCGATCTCATATCGAAGGATGACCTCTCCAATATTATGCTGACTGGGCTGAGAATTTATTTATTTATAGTAAAACATATAGAAGAACATTTCCCCCTGACCCTTTACCCCCCAGCCCTGAATTATACAAACAAACAGAATATCCCATCGATACGTCAATACGTTTCTCCCCCCAAAATTATAAATAAATAAAAAAGGCCCATGCATGCTGTGCAGATTCACATCAGCAAACAAAATAAGCTAATAGAGATCATTTAAGTTAAAATGTAAGGTGTTTTCTAGAAAATTGAATTATGAAGGTAGGCCATGCTACAGTAAAAGTTAATGAGCATTTGAAATAAAACAAAACCAAAAAACAGTAAATAAGTGAATCAAGAATTTTCTATTTGAGCATGTAAAATAAAACAAAACTAGATGATTCAGGCTCTGATTTTAATTTTTTTTTAATTTTGGTTTTCTTTTGATTCTTATTTTCAGCTTTGCTTTAACTTTTATCTCACGTTAAGCAGTACTCTACTTTAAAATTTCAACTTTTGATTTGAGGGTTTTATTTTTGACTTTTGTTTTAATTTTTGTTCTGCGTTTGGCTTTGCTTTTTTTTTCTGTCTTTAATTTGATTCTTGTTTTGTTTTTGTTTTTTCTGATATTACTCTGCCAGTCTTTTTGAGATTTTTGTTTTGATGGTTATATTTAAGACTGTTTTGTTCTTCTGTTAAGCTTTGATCTTATTGCTCACCTCCGGCCTTACTCTTTATTCAGAAATAATTTTTGCCAATCAGGACGTTATTGTCTATTGATGCAGTCACAAAAAAAAAGCGCATTTCTTTGAAATTCCCTGAACCTTGTTATTACAAAAGGACAGGGATAATTCATTTTTGTCTCTGAAAAAATAAACATCATAAAACCCACATTCTTTCAGGGGCCAAACCAATTTGCAGCGGTACACCCCGCAAAGCTAGTATTTTCTTTGCTTGAAAAAATATAGCAAATTAATTACTTCTGTGAACTCCTGAAAATGAATCTACTGCTTGAACGCGCAAGCTAAATCTAAATTCGTGCCACATATCTTTTCATCTGAAAGATACATTGAGTGAGAAGCAGAACTGACAGGCAGTGATAGCTTATCTGTAATACATGTGGGCAACGTTCAGCCGCTGAGGAGGTGGGGAAAATGACTTATTTGACAACAGCAATTCAAAGTGGTGGTCTTTGTGCGAGCGTTCAATCTCTCAAGAACCCCACAGAAATGTTCGATTAGGAGTTTCTATAGAAATACGAGAAAAAAAACATGCCCTTTTTGCAGGTACATAAAACGGTCGTACAAGACCCCAATATTGTACAACTGTTTCGTCGGCTTGGCTGGCTTACATCTGCGCCGAAGGGGTCACGAACTGACTTTTTATTATTTTGCACTGTTCTGAGGTTGAAGAGTTTTTAAAAAACGACCTATTTTAGAATTTATTTTAGCGAGTTTCCAAAAGAAATGAACACTAGAGGCGGTACAGCTCTGACACCTTTTATTCCTCTTCACACAAATCGACAGAGTTTCCGATAATCCCGGTAATTTTCGCACAGTTGCTTAAAATAATGTCACGCTTTACTTAAAATCGATGTTAATATGCTGGAATGTCTGAAAACCGATGCTTTTGAATGTTAGCATCACACATATCCAGCTTCGTATCTACGGGTTTTCAGAGATGGTGGGTTTCTTTGGTCGCTGAAAGAGTACGAAGAACTTCGGTTTGAATCCTGTGTTGAACTACCGATCGACAAACTTCAAAGCTGTGTAACAGGATGAACAAATGGGTTTTTATATCCTCGGGTGGGTTTAGGATCGGATTTGGTGTGGGGCATATTTCCAAAATGATAGAGCATTAGCTTTTAGCAACAGTCACAACATGTACTTAAAGCAATGCAGTAAAAACACAGCAATACGTTCCTATAGCAAGGTAATAACGTGCCAGGGTTCACGTGTTGAACCTGTGTTTTAGCGCCACATTTCTCTTGTTGCAGAAGGCATAGTACAATGACCTCTATTTCAAAAGATTCAACAGAATTTTGATTTCTCAGTTCATGACCCCTTTAAAGCCCTGACAGAAAGGTTGCCAGGTAATGCCCCTCGAATCGCACAATCACGTCCACGAGCCCTATACAAAATATCTAACATAAATATTCAACAGTTCTGTCATTTGCTTGCTTAAGAAGGCTTCTTACAGATGGCACAGGATTGAATTTATGCAAATAGCAACATCACTGCATGTCTTTCCACCTCTTTGAACCATAAAGGAGATTTCTGAAGCCTGTCTTATCCACTGAATGCTTTGAAACCTAATTTATGTTTACATACATTAAATTAAGTGAACAAAAAAGACAAAACATCCTAAGTAGCAGAATTACAAGCCAAACACATTCAACAAAAACAAGCACTACACAGATGGGTATTCGATGCTTTCTTTAATGTTCATGAAAAGAATACTACAAGTGTATTTGTAACTTTTTTTTTTTACTTCTAAATTTGACATTCGTCACAATGGCGAGCTCTTCCACTTCCGTAAAAGCACAATTTCTTCCACGGCTAATGAACAAACCGCATCATTTCCTGCCAAATGAGGCTGGAGGCAAGCGATGCCTTTTCAAATGTGATCCAGAGTAACATGTCTGCGTTTGAATAATGTAGGCTGTATTTATAATGCACTTCTCCCCTTTTCCCAGTAATGAGTGGCATGGAAAGGGCACAGCATGCCTGCTCTTTTATTAAAACAAATGAAAGATCCATTATCACACTGAATAGTCAGACCCTTCTCCTCCTCCTCTGCCTGGCAGTAATGTAAGGGAAGGAGGGTAAGTGGAGGGCGTAAAAGCAAAGGTAGAGCCTGTCATTCATTAGCCAGATGTACTATTCAAGTCAAGCCATGATTTAAAGCCTTAATGAAAAGGCAAGCAGACTTCAGTGACCAGGAAAGTTACAAAAAGTGACTTTTAAGACATCAAATTGGTTTATGTAACATTTCATTACAGCTATGAGAAAAGTTATTTTGTAATTTTTTTTTTTTTTATATATTACGTATAGTATGAAATGCATTTTTTTTTTATTTTAGAGTTTCTTTAATCATACCGTTGTATAGTTTTGTTTAGCTACGCAACTGTAAGAGTTTCATCCCACTGACTCATTATCTGCTGCAAAAACAGCTACTGTATAGAACAGAGCTTAAAACAACCATTAATGAAACTAATTATGAAGAAAAAAAGCAAAAATATGATATGGCGTTTTCCATTTATTTGCCTTTCTAAAAAAAAAAAAGAATTTTTTAACAGTTTTTAAACATTCAATTGGACTTTAAGTGGACAGAAAACTATACTTTACGAACATATTAAGTGTGGGATCTTAAAGTGCCGGAATATTTTGTGGAAAATCAACGACAAATACTAGCATCTTTCGAGTGTGTATCTTTCAGAAAGGGGCTGTGACGGCAGTTCGGTGAGATTTGTGAGGTCCTCCGACAGATCTAGAGCCGCAGCAGTACCCGTGAGAGCTGACACCTCAGGGCCGGACAATAACATTCTGTGACAGAATAGCACTGGATAGTCACATCCTAGGTTGGCTACCTCCTCCGACCCGATCTCTGGGAATGATTCGCAGCTCAGAGCCGTGTTTCAGGAACACGTTTCCTGTAAAATCAGAGAGATATAAAATATAAACACACAGTATATGACACGATTGCAGCTAAAACTATAAATAAAGGTTGATTGGTACAGCTTGGTTTTCCTCTTATCAGAATTCATGCCAAAGCGCTTGTGTATTGTACATAAGCAACAAACTGTGACTCACTCAGTTCCCTCTGATAGAAGTAACTCACTCAGAGCATAAAGCGAAATCTATTCAGGTGTCTGTGCTATATTTAGTATGTGATTGTATAACTTGCAGAGCCGAAGGTACATGTTTCTATAATACACACACGCTGCATATACGTGTCAGGCTAGACATGCTGCTACTATAAAACTAATGAATCACAGCTCATTTGACATTTAGGTCTCAACCCCATGACATGTATGAAAAATTACAGGTCATTTTCATGTGATTAGAAGCAGCACGGCACACTGACAGAACGCCACTGGGACAGCTTATTAGAGACAGCATATAATGGATTACAGAGACGGCTCCAGCATTAAATGACAAGTACAGCAGGATGGAAAACATCTGTAAAGAAACATTTAGTCGGGGGAATAAACTCGCAACAATGGGGAATTGTGTAACTGAAGCACATCATAAATATTCATGATTATGGAAAACCCGAATATGTGACCCTGGACCACAAAACTAGTAATAAGTGTCAATATTTTGAGAAGTGAGATTTATAAATAATCTAAAATCTGAATTAAAAAAAAAAATAATAATAATAATGTAATGTAATGTAATGTAATATTGCTACAAATACACCCCAGTGACAAAAGACTGGATTTGTGCTCCAGGGTCACATGTATATGGCTTAAAAAAGTGATACAAATTAGTCATGCAAGTTAAATAAATTTTAAAACTGCCGTTTTTATAAACAACATACATCTCTCTAGTTTTGTCACTCTCTAAAATATAGTCAGAATTGAGTGAGAAAAAACATACAAAATCCTTATTCTTAATAGAAAGGTGGAGGAGCCTTGTAAACAGAGATAGATTAATCCAGCATTAAGTGACAGGTAAAGTAAGAAACATTTAGACAAGGGAATAAACTCACAGCAACAGGGGGTTGGTCTAACTGAAGCACATCATCAATATTCATCAGGTAATATGTGAAATTCACATGCAAAGCCTACTGAAGGAGTCTCAGGAAATCATTCGATCTCTCAAAAGGTCCCCAGGCGGATAAACATGAACAATATGAGGCAGTAAACAGAAGGATCCATTCATTTGCATGTCTGTGATTATGAAGGATAGGCAGGAAAATCGCAGCCACGCAAGTAAACAGTGAGAGCAAGACGAGGTATCATTTCATGATGGCTATGAGAAAATGCATGGAAATGGAAGCTTAAAAAAACATGGAAAGTGGATCGAAGCGCCAATAAACAAACAAAAAAAAAAAACCTAGAACACAAATATCCCTATTTCCCGTCCTGTGTGACATCTGGATACATCTAAATAATTTACAGCTGACAAAAAGACATTTATTTCAGAGAGCAGCCCTGATCGAGTGTAGGAGCATCACCGACCTGCTGTCTGCGCCGGGTTGATTCCGATGCCATCTACACAAATAATAATCACAAACAACATCATCATGAGTGCATATGCAAACAATCATTATTAAAGGCAATCAATGAATAAGACAGATGGCCAAGAGCAGAGAAACCCTTGATGTGCTAAAACGCTGAACAATCACAATTCAAACAATCTCATTAACAATATCTGTCCAGCGTTGAGTGGTGAGCTATGTCTTCATTTTGTTTATGATGTGTTTAATGATTACTCATAAAGCGGCACAGCCCCGCAGTCTCTCTCTACTACTATAAAATTACACAACAGCTCATTTTGAGGGAATTCATTACGTGAAGGATCGAGCATATGTTTTGTCTGATTCACGAAAAACAACTAATTCGTAAACTTGAGCTTGTGGTTTTTTTGTTGAAGAATCATAATAAATTATAAAAAAAATAGGCTTAATCTAGATATTTTCAACTTTTAGAAAACGTGAGAACCTTGACCAAATATGAGCATGATAATATCGTCAACTTACCGTTTGTAATGATGGCACTGGTGGCTGCTGGCACTTTAAACTTTAAATGCAAGAAGAAAAAGAAAACCAGTTTTATTGTTCAAT